>NC_136650.1:23544839-23749839 GCF_949748355.1 Melanostigma gelatinosum | reverse complement strand
CGGTGAATGCTCACAAACATACTCTGTGTTCAGGTGTATCGGGGTCACAGTGGTCTGGTTCGCTCCATCAGTGTGTCTCCATCAGGACAATGGCTCGCCTCAGGTAACAGTGTGTGTGTGAGTACAGTGTGTGTGTGTGTGAGTACAGTGTGTGTGTGTGTGAGTACAGTGTGTGTGTGTGTGTACAGTGTGTGTGTGTGTGAGTACAGTGTGTGTGTGTGTGAGTACAGTGTGTGTGTGTACAGTGTGTGTGTGTGTGTGTACAGTGTGTGTGTGTGTGAGTACAGTGTGTGTGTGTGTGAGTACAGTGTGTGTGTGTACAGTGTGTGTGTGTGTGTGTGTACAGTGTGTGTGTGTGTACAGTGTGTGTGTGTGTGTGTGTGTACAGTGTGTGTGTGTGTACAGTGTGTGTGTGTGTGTGTGTACAGTGTGTGTGTGTGTGAGTACAGTGTGTGTGTGTGTGAGTACAGTGTGTGTGTGTACAGTGTGTGTGTGTGTGAGTACAGTGTGTGTGTGTGTGAGTACAGTGTGTGTGTGTGTGAGTACAGTGTGTGTGTGTACAGTGTGTGTGTGTGTGTACAGTGTGTGTGTGTGTGTACAGTGTGTGTGTGTGTGTACAGTGTGTGTGTGTGTGTACAGTGTGTGTGTGTGTGTGTGTGTACAGTGTGTGTGTGTACAGTGTGTGTGTGTGTGTGTGTACAGTGTGTGTGTGTGTGTGAGTACAGTGTGTGTGTGTGTGTGTGAGTACAGTGTGTGTGTACAGTGTGTGTGTGTGTGTGTGTGTACAGTGTGTGTGTGTACTGTGTGTGTGTGTGTGTGTACAGTGTGTGTGTGTGTGAGTACAGTGTGTGTGTGTGAGTACAGTGTGTGTGTGTGTGTGTGAGTACAGTGTGTGTGTGTGTGAGTACAGTGTGTGTGTGAGTACAGTGTGTGTGTGAGTACAGTGTGTGTGTGTGTGAGTACAGTGTGTGTGTGTGTGAGTACAGTGTGTGTGTGTGTGAGTACAGTGTGTGTGTGAGTACAGTGTGTGTGTGAGTACAGTGTGTGTGTGTGTGAGTACAGTGTGTGTGTGTGTGTGAGTACAGTGTGTGTGTGTGTGTGAGTACAGTGTGTGTGTGAGTACAGTGTGTGTGTGTGTGTGTGTGTGTGTGTGTGTGTGTGTGTGTGAGTACAGTGTGTGTGTGTGTGTGTGTGTGTTAGGGCTGCACGATTATGGCCAAAATCATAATCGTGATTATTTTGATCAATATTGCGATCACGATTATTTCACGATTGTTCATTCATTTTAGGGACAACATCTTTTTATTGCACTGTCACGTTTAAATGAACAAGAACACTGCTTCCACTTCCATGTTGTGCTACATTCAGGCTAATGTTGACCTTCCGGTTTCCAGACGACCCTCTTAACCCGGTGCGCCACGGTCGCATAAATATGTGTTGCTCACAGTATTTATTGGACACGTCTTTGGCCAAATGAAATGCGATTGCATGCGTTATGTCAGCGTGTCTTTGGGAGGTGGATGGATACGCTGTGGCGCTGTGCAGGGTCACTGTTATGGTTTCTGGGTTGACGTTGGACATGGACGGAGGTTCAGTGAGGTGACGTGAGCTTTGGCCTTAATGCGTTCATCCTACTGTGGTTTGTGGTGATTTTTCAGGTGGTTGAACAAGTTGGTTGTATTGCTATGCGGCGCAGACACAACTCGAACGCACTCTGTCATATGAGTTGTTCTTGGTTAACATCACCCGAAATTGTTAGTTACAGCAGCAAAGATATAGTTCAGCAACGAAGTACCAGAATAAAAATATTAAGTATGAAAAATGCACAATATATAAACAATAACATAACATAGTAGAACATATTAAATAGAAGTACAGTATATGCAGTGAAATAGAATTGTGTTAAATTAACGAACTGTAAACTAAACGGCAGTGTAGCGGTGTGTATTTATGTGGAGGATGATCTGTTCAGAGGTGATATGT
This sequence comes from Melanostigma gelatinosum, assembly GCF_949748355.1. Lineage (NCBI taxonomy): Eukaryota > Metazoa > Chordata > Actinopteri > Perciformes > Zoarcidae > Melanostigma > Melanostigma gelatinosum. Next base: position 23,747,856 of record NC_136650.1, on the reverse strand, counting down.
TATAAAGTCTAACAGCAGAATGTTCTCCTGGATCCGTCCTGTGACAGCGGAGCTGCATCAGTCTGTCCCTGCAGGAGGTGGTGCAGAGGGTGGTCCTGGTTATCTAACATGGATCCTAGTTTCTTCAGTGTCCTCTCCACCACCTCTTCCAGATTGTCTTGTTTGCAGCCGATGATGGAGCCGGCCTTCTTAACTCGTTTGTTCAGTCTGTTGGTGTCTCCGGCTCCAATGCTGCTCCCCCAGCAGACTACAGGAGTCCAGTGCACTGACCACAACAGACTGTAGAACATCTCCAGCATCCTGCTGCACACGTTGAAGGATTGAAGTTTCCTCAAGAAGAAGAGTTCCCTGTGGGGCTCCAGTATCACTGACCACCGTATCAGCTATATATAAGTATAGCTCGTTGGCCTCTCCGGGGAGCCCCCTGGTTGTCTCCTTGAAGCCGGTGATCTGCTTCATCCCGTCCACACCTCCTTCACATTGTTCTGCTGGAGTTTGGCCCCCAGCTTCCTCCTGTAGGAGTCCTTGCACTCCCTGAGCACTGGCAGTGGCACTGTATGCATCCTTAGCATTAGCAGACAGAAGGTCCAGGGTTTTATTGTTCCTTGTGGGGCAGTCAACATACTGGTGGAAAGTTGGCAGGGCTTTATCCAGAGTGGTGTGATTAAAGTCTCCAGTAATTGCCAAAAATGCACCAGGGTGTTGACTCAGCAGTCCAGACACAGTGGAGTGGATGGTGTCCACTGCTGCCTCAGCGTTTGTATTTCCTCCTCTTCGCTTATCGGCTCACTCAGCTGATCACGGGAGTAAACAATGCTCATTGTGTGTGGCTCTCCGTTACAAAGACGGAGAAAAGTAACAGAAAGTTGAGAAAAAGTTACGGTCCATTGTCTGACCGTGACTTAAACCAAACGTTAAGGAAAAAACAAAAAGAAGAGGAAAGGGTGGGAAGAAAGACACAAAATGAAAACACACAGGGAGCTGCTGGCACGGCGACATCTTGCCCTGTACAAGTACAGTGTGTGTATAGAACTACGTTGTGTGTACTAGTACATAAGTACTCTGTGTTGTGTGTACTTCCAGGTAGTGATGACGGCTCCGTGAGGTTCTGGGAGGTTTGTTCGTCTCGCTGTATGAAGACGGTCCAGGTGGGCGGAGCTGTGAAGAGCATCGCCTGGAACCCAAACGCGTCTGTCTGTCTGCTGGCTGTCGCCCAGTAAGGATTTTTCTGTCTGTCCCGTGTGTCGCTCTCTCCCGGCGTTCTTTCTCTCTCTTGTGTCTTTCTTTCCTGTGTGTGTGTCTCTCTGTCCTGTCTGTTCATGTTCCCAAAGTACATTTAAATATTATAGTTATAAGTTATATAATTCAAACGTTCTCGCTGATGACCAGTCTCTCTCTCTGTGATTCAGGGACTCGGTGGTGTTGATCCTGTCTCCCCTTCTGGCAGAAAGACAGGTTGTCTTGTCAACAGAGCGACTACTCTCGGTTCAGAGGGAGACGGAGTCCACTGAGGAGGTGGGGCCTGTGAAATGGAGCGATGTGGAAGGGGAGGAGCTTAGCCAAGGGATCCGCCTCAAAATACAACACCCCAAAGTGAGAAACCCACCTGTTGTATTGATTACAGATACACGATCAATAACTAACCGAACGTATCGTCCACTCAGGCTGTCCACCAGGTGACGTGGCACGCTAAAGGAGACTACCTGGCGTCGGTAATGCCCGATCACTCCAGCCACCTGCAGGTGTTCATCCACCAGGTGAGCCGGAGGCGGAGTCAGAACCCCTTCAGGAAGAACAAAGGTCTGGTTCAGTGCGTATCCTTCCACCCTGTCAGGCCTTACTTCTTCGTGGGGACGCAGCGCTCAGTTCGGATCTACAACCTGGTGAAACAGGAAATGACCAAAAAACTACAGGCCAACTCCAAGTGGATCTCCAGCATGGCCGTCCACCCCGGGGGTAACCAGATTCACCAAAACACCAGATTCACCAAAAACCAGATCCGAAACACCAGATTCACGAGTCATTCAAATATCAAATTATTCTTTGAAACAATAATCAGCTGACATCACTACTAAGGGGTGGAGCTTCTGTCTAATTTGTGGGTGTGTCTACAGGTGATCACGTGATCTGTGGGAGTTACGACTGCAGGCTGAGCTGGTTTGACCTCGACCTCTCAACCAAACCTTACAAGATGTTACGGTACGTACCTGTCAATCAGCTGGTGAAGGAATCCTTACTGGCCACATTTGGTGCTATAGATTTATACCTTTGGTACGGGTTCGCACTGCTCGTCAATGTAACGTCTGGTCCAGGCAGCCAATCACAACAAACGAGAGGCGGGCTTTACTACCACTGACTTCCTGTCTGATGCCGGTAGACGTAAAGTGAAACCAAAGGTTTATGTCAATAATTTTTCTGTCCTCATTCAACAGCCAAAACTCGATGTCTGCATTGAATCATTTTTTATCCATTGTTTTGATTTGATCGCCTGTTGCAACACATGTTCCAGACTGTGGTGTTGATGGTATTGATCATTTCCTGTCTGCAGACACCATAAGAAAGCCGTGAGGGGCGTGGCCTATCATCGACTTTACCCGCTGTTTGCCTCGGCGTCCGACGACGGATCTGTCATCGTCTGTCACGGGACGGTTTACAGGTAATACACAGTAATCGACAATAATACACAGTAATAGACACTAATATACACAGTAATACACACAGTAATATACACTGACCTTGCACCCCCCCAGTGACCTGCTACAGAACCCATTGATCGTCCCGGTGAAGGTTCTCCGAGGTCATGTGATCACTCATGACCTCGGCGTCCTGGATGTGACCTTTCATCCCACTCAACCCTGGATCTTCTCCTCTGGAGCCGATGCCACAATTCGCCTCTTCACCTAGCAACCTGTCCACCGATCGACCGACCGACAACCCGACCGACCGAATGAACCAACTAACACTGACTTTACTACAGAGATCTTTGACCTCATGCCTTTAATTTTAATAAACCTGTTTTTTGTTTTTGTTTCATCAGCAGTTGTGTGTTGCCATGGTGATTCTGCTACTAGTCAGTTAATAAATATTCACTTTTTAGTTTCATGTTTCTTCTTGTGGTTTGTTTCATTTAAGAGTTAAGCAAATGTGTTTTACTAACTAATCAGAAGTGTAAAAGTGTTAAAATCTATTAATACTGATATCAACTTATCCTCAGCATAGTATTATATATATGAATAAATAATATGAATATATAATATTGTATTATATTAATATGATATAGTCATACTATTGATGAATATTATACAGTAATATATTATTATCTATAATATTCATATATAAAATATATTCATAAATAATATATATTAAACATTTCAGAAACATGTTTACAAATGGTTAAAGCTTAACTTTTTCATTTTAATTCAATATCAAGAAAATAAAGTGATCAGAACTAATTTTTGTTTGTGTTTAATTTAGAAATATCAGGAAATTATAACTAAAAACTCAAATGTGACTACAACTATATAATGTATGTGGATATATACAGGATATATAGATATATATAAATATAAAGTGTATAACTACAAAATCAAACTATTTTAAATTGTAAACATATCATAATAAAGTCCAAGTTAATGATCGACATTTCTTATTGAACATTGATTTTACTTCATCAATGAAACTCTGCCTGCCTTTATTTTGAAGGCTGAAGTTAGATCTCCCGTTTTGGTATTTTCCTTCAGGTCATTCTTCCGGAACCAAAGCATGACGGTCTTTATCTGAACCTGTAGACTGAAGGTCTTTGCCTGAACCGGTAGGCGGACTGAAGGTCTGAGTAAAAGAAAATGAACAGAAGTTTAAACTTTTAGTTTGAAAGGTGTGCAGGCTCAAGATCCACAAGATGTGACGTCACATCCTTTTCCCCCGACGGAACGTTTTCAGTGTGACACACAACATGGAACGTGACGACATCACACCGAGCCGCGAAAACTGCGTTTACACCAGCTGTTACTGGCGAGTCTTCTGTACTACTACCTGTTCTGTAGGAGTACAACATACGTTATGTATTACTACAATATACTAGTACCATACGTTCTGTAGTACTACAACACGTGTTCTGTTGTAGTACAATATACTGTATATTCTGTAGTACTACAACGCATGTTCTGTAGTCGTACGATATATACATTGAACTACAAACTATATTACTGTTTTGTATTCTGTATTACTAAATGGTAAATTGACGTGTACTTGTAGTCCTAATGGTACAAGAAAACACAGTACTCTCAAAGTTCTACCAACCGAAAATCCCAGTTCAACACATTTTCTACCAACTGGTTCTACTCTAGAAAATACCAGTTCAACACATGTTGTATAAACTGGTTTTGTTGTCTGTTCTTGTTCTGCAGTGAAGAAAATGTTTGGAAACTCTGTGAGTTCGTCAGAACCGAGAGAACCGCACTGCTGGAAGAATTGTATGTGGTTTTCATCTCAAATGAGAACCGAATGGTGAGAACACACATTTTACAGAACGTCTGCCGGTTCAGTTTCTCTGAATCACCTGTCTGGTTCTTAAATAATACCTGTCTGGTTTTTAAAGAACACCTGTCTGGTTTGAAAAGAACAGCTGTATGGTTCTTAAGAACACTGCCCCTATTTTTAGGCCTCTGCTCGACAATTGCATACCCATACTAAAGAGAGTGTATTTCTGCAACTACAAGGTCTATTTTAATTATTTTTTTTGATTGTATAATACAGGTAACACTTGTGAGATGTGCTGATATCTGTAAAATTGTGTATATGTTACTGTTTCCTTCAACAAATACACATATGGCACAACTCAAATTGAAAAAGTTTCAGGTTCGCCAGAAAAAAAGCACTTGTGTCTGAAATAAAGCCTAACAATTTAAACTGGAAAATGCATTTCCTGCTGAAAATGCGTTGGAATGCTGAAAGCTGAAATGAATCTCAAAAACATTGCTGAAAACAGATATCCAATTTTAAAAAAATTGCAAAAAGCTGAATAATCCAAAAAGATTACAAATATGAAGTTATGTCACCCTTCTCCTGAAAGAGCTGAACATTTTGATATTCGAACGGTTTCTGTAGCTTAAAATAATTCCAGCAGTAGTGATATTTGTTGTAGTAGTAGTAGAAGTATTATTCACAGTATAAGTATGAGTAGCATTTGAATAAGTACTAGTTGTAGCAGTAGTGATATTTGTAGTAGCAGTAGTAGTAGAAGTTGTCGTCGAAGTATTTGTAATTAGAAGTAGTAGAAGTAGTAGTATCAGCAGTCGTACTAATAGCTGTAGTAGTATTAGTACTGGTAGTAGCAGGAATAGCAGTATTAGCAGTTGTGGTATCAGTAATAATAGTAGTGGTAGTAATAATATTTATGGTAGCAGTAATAGCAGTAGCAGTAGTAGTAATAGTAGCAACAGCAAAAGTTGTAGTAGTAGTGGTAATACTAGAAATATTAGCAGTAGTAGTAGTTGTCGCAGTATTAGTAAGAGCATTCATTATTTCAACAAAAAAGCCTAATTTTGAGCTTAATGTTTACATACAGTTAATCCATGAGGCTTTTATTTTGAAAGGGTGGGACTGGGTGGGGGAGGGAGGGGAGAGGAGACATAATCATAATGTTTGACACATAAACAGAGGTTATTAAATGACAGGCTCATCACAAGCATTTCAGTTAGGATTCATTCTGTGGGGCTTTTATTTTAAAATGGCGTGTGTGTGTATGTGTGTGTGTGGGGGGGTGGAGGAGGGGGGGAAAGACCTCTAAAGATCCCTAAGACCTGAATGACTATATGAGAGACACACAGAGAGAGAGAGAGAGGCTCTGATATCTCTGGCAAACTTTCTCATTTGGAGATTGTCCGATGTTTTATCTTTTACAGTTTACATGACTGTTGTCCTGCTCTGCCATGTCTTTCCTCGTCTCTCCCTCTTGTGTCGCGGTGTGTGTAAATGTCACTCGAATCAGGAAACTTATCAGAATACTCATGTCTGATTGGCCGAGATGCAACACGTAACAGCTGCAACAAATCATGTGTGTGCGGCTTTTATTTTAAAATGGGGTGGGTGTGTGTGTGTGTGTGTGTGTGTGTGTGTGTGTGTGGGTGGAGGAGGGGGGAAAGACCTCTGAAGATCCCTAAGACCTGAATGACTGTATGAGAGACACAGAGAGAGTGTTAAGAATAAAACTCATGTTGAGGAGAAAACTCAGGTGAACAGACTGAGGTCGAGGCGTTTAGCTCAATTCAAGCAATAAGGTTTATTTGTAACAGAAGTATTATGTCCAGCAGTTAAACGTGCACGGACCTAGAAAAAGTTCACTCTGTAGGAGCGAATGAAAAGCTAAAAGGCGCTTAGACAGAGTGTGCATGCGTGTTAAAGGTTCTTCTGATGGAAGCCTATTGGTTGAATACAAAGTAGGAGGTGGATCTGTTTTTTAGCGTTCAGATGACCTGATGGAGCTCTGGGCAACTTCACCCACACTGGCTCAGTTCCGGGACCGCCTTCTCTGGAACGTCAGTGTGTCTGCATATTGTTAACACTTAAGGTGCCGGAACAAGGGTGCAGTTCTAAGCTATTTCGAAGTCTCTGTGTGAATAGATAAAGAGAACTCTTCTCCTACTCTAAGATGGCAGTTTCTGCCCTAATCTGGTGGTTTAAGCAAGTGTTTCTTTCAGGGCCACTGTATCTGTTTCTATCGTGCGAACAGGCGACGGAATGCCCTGCTTGCAGTTTTTGACCTACTTACAGTGACCTCACAACTCCGCAATATAAGCTTACAAGTATAGCTCATATTATTTAACATTGAATGAATATATTTTTATTTACAAGAGAGAGTGAGAGGAGTGTATGTGCGCGTGTGTCTGTGAGTCTGTGTGTTTATCAACATCACTAATTGGCTCAATCGCGAACACCTGTGTGCCTGAAGCCATTTGAAAATATTCTCCATAGAGATCCCATTGAAAATAAAAAGCTTAATAATTCAAAAAGTTTAAAGGTTAGAAATATGAAAAGTCATAGCACCCCTCTGGTGAAAGAGCTGAACATTTTGATAGTTGAATGGTTTCTGTAGCTTAAAAAATGAAGGAGGAGAAGAGGGGCACGGAAGAAATAGAAGTTGAATAAAGATTTGAAGAACAATAGTTGGAATGCTTAACAGCATTCCAACAATAAAGAAACAGGATAACAATAGTTGGAATGCTTAACAGCATTCCAACAATGACATAGCCACAGTCATAGCACAACAGGTTTTACAGTCTCTAAAACTGATTTGACTTCGATTGAGTGAAGCAGGCCAGCATGAACCAAGCAAAGGCATGCTAAATTATCATTTTTGGAAGCATTTGGTTGCATTGCTGTATTCAAACTTTATAAAGTATATAACTAAATATTAACTATATATTCACTTTTCTTATCACTAAGAGTGTTCAATAATCCTAATAAAGCAGCTTGACACAATTTGGAATAATTTTGAGCAGTTATGAATGTCATATCTGTCAATCATAAAAATATATGAATCATAATTTGTGTCTGTGTGACTGTAAAATGGACTGTGAAATGGGCTGTGCCTGCTCGATTTTCACAAAAAAACAAATTTTTCGATGTGGGATAGTCCAACGGGAGCCATGCGGGGGTGTTTGACAATCTCCTTGTCTGTTTACTGACTAAAAATCGGAAAATGCTGGGCAAACCTTCCTCCCAACATGGATTGGTCCAGCTCACAGTTTCGCCTGCCATTTCCTCATTCAGTGAGCTAGCGTATTGTTATCACTCACAGACACACATCACAACATGGGGCACACAACTGCACCAAAATCCGCTGGAAAAGATCCGTTTTTCGTCCATAAAATCATCAAAACGTAAGTTTTTTTACCCAATATTTTTTGTCGTGACCAGTGGCTGACATTGGCATGTATCCCCATAACTTTTGAACGGTTTGAAAGAGAGTAATTTCGAAAACGATACGCGAAGCGGGGTCGAAGCACGGTCATCTGGATGTGCTCATCCGCCAAAATCGCTCCGTGCTTTCTCATCAGAGACCAAAACAAAGAGTATCGTACTGCAGTTTTTTGCCCAGAAAAACGTGGTTTTGTGGTAAAACTTGTAGTGTTCTTCTAGATATGATCTTAGTTCATGTATAATTGTGTTTTGCAGTGTGTAAAATGGCTCCCGTGGTTTCGCCCAGAATCTGTTTGTTACACAGGTATTTTTTGTTATTATTTTTTTTTTTTTTTATTCGTATCGCAAAAGTGAATTGTACACAAGTACACCACCCCCCCGCCACCCCACTCTAGCCCCCTTTAAAGGGGGCTGTAGTGTTCAAAGAGCACCTGTCTGGTTGTTAAAGAACACCTGTCTGGTTGTTAAAGAACACCTGTCTGGTTGTTAAAGAACACCTCTCTGGTTTTTAAAGAACACCTGTCTGGTTCTAAAAGAACACCTGTCTGGTTGTTAAAGAACACCTGTCTGGTTTTTGTAAGAAATTTGAGCAAAAAACGGTGTGTTTAGTTGATAAAATAAAAGTGTTTAATAATTCATAATTAAGAATTCATAATTAGTCATAATCATAAGTGTATTGGGAATGCATAATTAAGATAAACATAAAGTGTTGTAGGATTAGTAGCTAATAAGACATGAAGCGTCTGCCAAAGTTGCAGAAGTTTAACTTTTATACTGAAGGATTATCATAGAAGGGATTAAACAATAACTGACCGTCATTGAATGTGTTAGGAACTCAGGGAAAGAGAGTCATGGAGACAGGCGTTTACAGAAGTGCATAGAGAAGTTAGCTAATAAAAATTGAGATAGACGGAAGGGGAGGAGTCGCGAACGAATATGTGGGCGGGGATAGAAGTGTTTTTCTGCCTCTTCTAGCGTGTGGTTCCCTGGGACGGCTGTGTCCTGGGACCAGAGGTAGTTTTTTCCAAAGTGGGTTAATATTGTAATATTTCATAGGAGTATGTACTCCAATGTTTAACTGTAATGGTACTTGCATCAGTGGGATTAAATCCTTTTAACTGTAAACCAGTTTTGGTAGCGTTATTATTGCAGCGTGTGAACTGCACGAAGCAGCTGGACACACGTGTGGTCTGGCCTCCTCCACGTTGGGGTGAGTTTCATCCTCAACATTTTTAAAGAACACCTGTCTGGTTTTTAAAGAACACCTTTCTGGTTGTTAAAGAACACCTCTCTGGGTTTTAAAGAACACCTGTCTGGTTCTATTAGAACACCTCTCTGGTTTTTAAAGAACACCTGTCTGGTTTTTAAAGAACACCTGTCTGGTTGTTAAAGAACACCTGTCTGGTTTTTAAAGAACACCTGTCTGATTGTTCAAGAACACCTGTCTGGTTGTTAAAGAACACCTGTCTAGTTTTTAAAGAACACCTCTCTGGTTTTTAAAGAACACCTGTCTGGTTCTAAAAGAACACCTGTCTGGTTTTTAAAGAACACCTGTCTGGTTGTTAAAGAACACCTGTCTGGTTGTTAAAGAACACCTGTCTGGTTGTTAAAGAACACCTCTCTGGTTTTTAAAGAACACCTGTCTGGTTGTTAAAGAACACCTGACTGGTTGTTAAAGAACACCTGTCTGGTTTTTAAAGAACACCTGTCTGGTTTTTAAAGAACACCTGTCTGGTTTTTAAAGAACACCTGTCTGGTTGTTAAAGAACACCTCTCTGGTTTTTTAAAGAACACCTGTCTGGTTCTATTAGAACACCTGTCTGGTTATATTTGAACACCTGTCTGGTTATATTAGAACACCTCTCTGGTTTTTAAAGAACACCTGTCTGGTTGTTAAAGAACACCTCTCTGGTTTTTAAAGAACACCTGTCTGGTTCTAAAAGAACACCTGTCTGGTTGTTAAAGAACACCTGTCTGGTTGTTGAAGAACACCTCTCTGGTTTTTAAAGAACACCTCTCTGGTTTTTAAAGAACACCTGTCTGGTTTTTAAAGAACACCTGTCTGGTTTTTAAAGAACACCTGTCTGGTTTTTAAAGAACACCTGTCTGGTTGTTAAAGAACACCTCTCTGGTTTTTAAAGAACACCTGTCTGGTTGTTAAAGAACACCTGTCTGGTTTTTAAAGAACATCTGTCTGGTTGTTAAAGAACACCTCTCTGGTTTTTTAAAGAACACCTGTCTGGTTCTATTAGAACACCTGTCTGGTTCTATTTGAACACCTGTCTGGTTCTATTAGAACACCTCTCTGGTTTTTAAAGAACACCTGTCTGGTTGTTAAAGAACACCTGTCTGGTTTTTAAAGAACACCTGTCTGGTTGTTAAAGAACACCTCTCTGGTTTTTAAAGAACACCTGTCTGGTTCTAAAAGAACACCTGTCTGGTTGTTAAAGAACACCTGTCTGGTTGTTGAAGAACACCTCTCTGGTTTTTAAAGAACACCTGTCTGGTTTTTAAAGAACACCTGTCTGGTTTTTAAAGAACACCTGTCTGGTTTTTAAAGAACACCTGTCTGGTTTTTAAAGAACACCTCTCTGGTTGTTAAAGAACACCTGTCTGGTTGTTAAAGAACACCTCTCTGGTTTTTAAACAACACCTGTCTGGTTCTAAAAGAACACCTGTCTGGTTGTTGAAGAACACCTCTCTGGTTTTTAAAGAACACCTGTCTGGTTGTTAAAGAACACCTCTCTGGTTTTTAAAGAACCCCTGTCTGGTTCTTTAACAACCTCTCTGGGTTTTAAAGAACACCTGTCTGTTTGTTAAAGAACACCTCTCTGGTTTTTAAACAACACCTGTCTGGTTCTAAAAGAACACCTGTCTGGTTGTTGAAGAACACCTCTCTGGTTTTTAAAGAACACCTGTCTGGTTGTTAAAGAACACCTCTGTGGTTTTTGAAGAACACCTGTCTGGTTCTAAAAGAACACCTGTCTGGTTGTTAAAGAACACCTGTCTGGTTCTAAAAGAACACCTCTCTGGTTGTTAAAGAACACCTGTCTGGTTTTTAAAGAACACCTCTCTGGTTTTTAAAGAACACCTGTCTGGTTCTAAAAGAACACCTGTCTGGTTGTTAAAGAACACCTGTCTGGTTTTTAAAGACCACCTGTCTGGTTTTTAAAGAACACCTGTCTGGTTGTTAAAGAACACCTCTCTGGTTTTTAAAGAACACCTGTCTGGTTGTTAAAGAACACTTCTTTGGTTTTTAAAGAACACCTGTCTGGTTCTAAAATAACACCTGTCTGGTTTTTAAAGAACACCTGTCTGGTTGTTAAAGAACACCTGTCTGGTTGTTAAAGAACACCTCTCTGGTTTTTAAAGAACACCTGTCTGGTTCTAAAAGAACACCTGTCTGGTTCTAAAAGAACACCTGTCTGGTTTTTAAAGAACACCTGTCTGGTTCTAAAAGAACACCTGTCTGGTTTTTAAAGAACACCTGTCTGGTTGTTAAAGAACACCTGTCTGGTTCTAAAGCTGATATTTGTTCTCCATCAGGTTCCTCTTTGGAAGCAGAAGTCTGGACGTGGAGACCGGCCAGTTATCTGGGTCTGTGATGTCACTGTGTGATCGATAATAACTGTGATGTCATAGACAGTTCATTAATAATACACAGGGGTCCGCTAAGTCCCGCTCTGCTGTACTGTGATACTACTGTACTGTAGTAGCGCTGTACAGTAGTAGTATCGCGGAAACGGGTGATGTCATCGTGATGTCATGGTGTGTTTCAGGACTACCACGTTGTGCTGCTGCAGGTCAGACTTCATTCTTCTCTGGTTTATGATCTGGACACTGAGCTGTCGTTTCCCTGCAGCCTGAAGCTGTATTCTGACCAGGCCCTCCGCTCGGACCACAACATCAAACCTGCGTACCACAGGTAACACACACCTGAACACCACAGGTAACACACACCTCAACACCACAGGTAACACACACCTCAACACCACAGGTAACACACCTCAACACCACAGGTAACACACCTCAACACCACAGGTAACACACACCTCAACACCACAGGTAACACACCTCAACACCACAGGTAACACACCTCAACACCACAGGTAACACACACCTCAACACCACAGGTAACACACACCTAAACACCACAGGTAACACACGTAAACACCACAGGTAACACACACCTCTACACCACAGGCAACACACACCTAAACACCACAGGTAACACACCTCAACACCACAGGTAACACACACCTAAACACCACAGGTAACACACCTCAACACCACAGGTAACACACCTCAACACCACAGGTAACACACACCTCAACACCACAGGTAACACACACCTAAACACCACAGGTAACACATGTAAACACCACAGGTAACACACCTCAACACCACAGGTAACACACGTAAACACCACAGGTAACACACCTCAACACCACAGGTAACACACCTCAATACCACAGGTAACACACACCTACACACCACAGGTAACACACGTGAACACCACAGGTAACGCACGTAAACACCACAGGTAACGCACGTAAACACCACAGGTAACACACACCTGAACACCACATGTAACACACACATAAACACCACAGGTAACACATACCTCAACACCACAGATAACACACCTGAGCACCACAGGTAACACACACCTGAACACCACAGGTAACACACACCTGAACTCCACAGGTAACACACACCTAAACACCACAGGTAACACACACCTGAACACCACAGGTAACACACACCTGAACTCCACAGGTAACACTACTACCTTTGTCTCTGTCCCAACAGGAAGTTGCGTGTGGTCCCTGCTGACAGCTTCCTGTTGAACTTTGCGTCGGATCGATCCCACATGAAGGACTCTGAAGGGTCGTGGAGGATGCCCCCCCCACCGTACCCCCCCATACGGACCACAGGTCACATGACGCATCACCTCAGTATGTGGTAATGTTAACCATGAGATGACATCACGATGACATCACTGTGATGCGTTTCCTCCTCAGAGTGTCAGATGAACCTGGATGACTTCATAAGTATGAGCCCTGCTGTCGGCTGGGGGCGGGTCTTCAGTCTGGACGACTTCCTGTTGAGACACTCTTCATCATCATCATCTTCATCATCGTCTTCATCAGCAGCAGCTTCATCTTCATCATCGTAATCTTCATCATCATCATCTTCTTCATCATCGTCTTCATCAGCAGCAGCTTCATCTTCATCATCGTAGTCTTCATCATCATCTTCAGTCTGGACGACTTCCTGCTCCAGCACATGGGGGGGACTCTTCATCATCATCGTCTTCAGCAGCTTCATCTTCATCATCGTAGTCTTCATCTTCATTTCTCAATATTTTCTTCTTCTCATTGTTATTGTACACTGAATTTAAATGTACATATCTATATGTATATGTATGTAATGTTTGTATGTATTCAATGTTTTATTACATAAATGTGTTTTTATACACTTTCTGTGTTTTATATGTCTTTCATGTTTTCTGACCTTTTCTCTCAGATCAGTTTTATTAAATCTACAGGATGAAAAGAGACTTCAGCTAACTAGCTAAGTTAACAAGCTAGGGTAACGGGTTAACTAGCGAAGTGACCTAGTTAGCTAAGTTATCGACATGAAAGAGACAATAGATGATAGATATACTATAACCTCTATTTGTGTTTAGTACTTGTGAAGTTGTTTTCTGAATGGAGCTTTGATCGATCGGTGCTAAGCTAAGCTAACATTGTAGCAGCTCCATCAACACTAAACATAACGTTATATTGACGTCAATAGAGCATCTTTATTATTATTTATACCATCTGCTTTACACACAGTTATACATAGTTTGATCTCTACTAATATGAGGTATCGTAGAGACCTGAACACAGGCGGATACAGTATAACATCAGTGATGACAGGAGGAGCATCTCAGCACTGATAGGCTATCAGGAGGAGCAAAATAACACATACAACACACACGCACATGCAATAACACAACACACACACAATAACACTTCACTTTATCCTATGTTCCACTTTATTGTGTATTTTACTTTATCTTATATTTTCTGTAAATTTCTGTAAAAGTGTTTGTACTTTGCATTGCCGATTGTTGTTATATGTTGCGCACCTCCCGTCATGTCAAATTCCTTGTATGTTCAACATACAATGGCAATAAACGGTTTCTGATTCTGATACAATAGCACACGCATACAGATGGATCATGACGTCACACATACTCACACACTCAAACACGCACACACAGATGGATTCATGACGTCACTCTCTGTGGTCGCTGCTGCGGACTGTTGTTGTTCTAATGCTAAGCTAACGGCTATCACTGAAGAGGTCGCGCTGCTAAACTCTCTCCCGGTTCTGTTCATTAGCTCGGGTTAGCTCACATTAACCCGGGTTAGTGGAGGAGGACGGGTTAGCTAGCCGCTTAGCTTCGTTAGCATGTTCTATATAATCGACCAGTGTTGTTAATGGTAGCTCGTTAGCCTGAGAGCTAACGTTAGCTGTGGTTATGTTGTAGGACCTGATATCGTAAAACACTATATCTAATAATGTAATATAATATCCAGAGTTAATAATCCCGTCATGTCTCAGAACACAGAGCTGTTCCTCTGAGCTAACGCTAGCTGTTAGCCGGAGCTAACGGAAGTCTTTGTTCGGAGCCGGGTTGTGATGTTAGCATTGTTATCCTAGTTAGCCGGTAGATTAGAGCAGACACAGAACAGTTAGCTGATGCTAAGCTAACAAAGGACGTTCATCGTGTTTTCTGAGCTTTGAGGCTGACATGACGTCAGTGACCTTCATCATCTAAAGGGTTATTATGGCCCTCAGCCCTTCGGTGGTCTACATGCTGGTCCTATCAGGTGAGTTCACTGACTCAGGATCAGATATGATCATAAATATAACCTTCAGTGGTCTACTTGCTGGTCCTATCAGGTGAGTTCACTGACTGTACGTTTATGATCAGATATGATCATAAAGTCATGTTTATGTTCTGATACTTCTGTTATTATATTAAAACAAAGTAATGTGAGAACAAGATCGCATTTTTAATCGCATTGTTATGCGCAAAGTTCAACAATTAATTCAAAAGTAGTGTATTGTGCACTTTTATTTTGAAAGTACTGCTATATGAACAAAAGGTCAATAGCATTTGGTGTAAACACTTTAAACACATCAGGTTGTTGTTAGCAGCAGTATTCCCTTCACACAGCAGCAGTTATAACAGTTATAATGATTCTGATCATAGATATTCAGCCGGTGTTCACAACTTTATCTTCATGTGTGTAAGAGATGATATTTAAATATACTTCTATAATCATTTCTTTTTTTTACACATATGCAACGCTGATAACCATAATATGGTATTTGTTATGAATGTATGTTGGTACATAGAGGGTGATAAGAAGCTGTACGTGGTGGGATTTAGGACCCAGGGGAATGTGGGGGAAGGAAACAGGAAGAGACGCCACACAAACAGCTGTTCACCGCTTGCTGCAGGTTCTTGTGTTCAAAATGTTGCTTAATAATAAAAAAAACTGCGTTAACGCGTGATAAAATAATAGTCGGCGTTAATTAATTAATGCGTTAACGCGATAATAACGCGTTAACTTGCCCAGCATACATATATATAAATACATATATATGTATAAATATATACATACGTATATTTATATTTGTTAAGTTTCTTTAAGACGGCTCTGATGTCAGAATCAGAACCGTTTATTGCCAAGCAAGTTTTCACCTGCAAGGAATTTGTCGTGGTGGAAGGTGCATAACATTCAACAACAAACAATAACATTTAACTGTCAAAATGACATAAACTATCAAATAACAATTAACTATCAAATAACATTTAACTATCAAAAACAGTCTGCACAGTGCAGGAAATATAAACATATTTGAAATGTACAATAAGATATATAACATAGGATGTGGAATAAAGTGCACACAAAAACAGATAACAGGACTGTAAACCAAGTGAAGTGTATGAATGTTAAAAGTGACGAGTGTGTTTAAATAGAGAGACAGGGATGTGCAGGGGAGAGACCAGAAGGAAAGAGACCAGAAGGAAATGTCCTGGGGATGACAGAGTCAGTGGGGGACCCGGGCTCTGTTAATGAGCCCGACTGCCGACGGGAAGAAACTGTTTTTGTGGCGTGAGGTCTTGGTTCTGATGGACCGCAGCCTCCTGCCAGATGGAAGGGGCACAAATAGATCATGTCCAGGGTGAGAGGGGTCGGCAGCAATCTTTCGTGCTCGCTTCAGGGTTCTTGAAGCGAACAGGTCTTGGAGGGAATGCAGATTGCAGCCAATCACCCTCTCAGCAGAGCGAATGATGCGCTGCAGTCTGCCCTTGTCCTTGGCAGTTGCTGCAGCGTACCAGACGGTGATGGAGGAGCAGAGGATGGACTCGATGATGGCTGTGTAGAAATGCACCATCATTGTCTTTGGCAGGTTGAATTTCTTCAGCTGCCTCAGGAAGTACATCCTCTGCTGAGCCTTCTTGGTGATGGAGCTGATGTTCAGCTCCTACTTGAGGTCCTGGGATATGATGGAGCCCAGGAAGAGGAAGGACTCCACCACGTCGACGGGGGAGTCACACACAGTGATAGGGGCTGGTGGGGCTGCGTTCTTCCTGAAATCCACAACCATCTCCACTGTCTTTAGAGCGTTGAGCTCTAGGTTGTTCAGACCGCACCAGGTCACCAGATGGTCAGTCTCCCACCTGTAGGCGGACTCATCCCCACCAGAGATGAGTCCAACAGGAAGTCTGTGATCCACTTGCAGGTGGAGTCGGGCAGCTGGTCTTTCCTCTGTTGTAAATTGCTTGATCGCATGTTTACTTTTATTGTGAAGAGCATGAAAACGGAAGTGATTTTACTGTGAAGAGACAGGAAGTAGCATGATACATGCTACGTGCTATGATACGACAACAATGACAACGATAAATGAAAACCTAACGTATATGTCGGGTGCAAGAGAGCGGACTGTTCACGGTAACAGTTGTTAAACTGCAGTTTTCAGGAAGTAAAGTGTTCCGTTCAAAACCAGACGTGGGTTGGTCGTCATTAGAAGCTCCACTTCACAACAACTGCTGTGCGCCGCTCTTTTTTCCCCCTTTTTTTCTCAAACATCTCCGCGACTTATTGAGTGGCGTAATAATCGTGCGACACAACGAATCGATGATGCAATTTGATAATCGATAATGAAAACTATTTTGATAATCGATTATTATCGATTTTATCGATTCGTTGTTGCAGCCCTAGTTTCTTTAAAGTGATTTGACTGAACTTCCGGTTTCCGTTCTGTTCATTGTGTTTGTGTCTTTCCCAGGATGCATTGCTGCGTCTCAGAGGAATGACAACGTCTATGTATCAGGGATTTCTAACGGTAAGTTGGTAGCAACTACGGTGATGTCACAACCACGATGTCACATCAGCTGAGCTTCAGCTTCTCACTCTCTGTCTGTCCAGCCTGTGATGACGTGGCGGAGCTCCTGCGGGCGTCCAGCGGCGTCATCACCAGCCCCGGTTGGCCCTTTCAGTATCCGGCCAGGCTGAACTGCAGCTGGAACATCAGAGCGCGACCTGGAGACACCGTCACCATCAGGTAACACTCAGACTGTTACGAGGTTCAGGACCAGTCAACATTGAGGGAACGGGGTTCAGGACCAGTCAACAGAAAGATAACAGGGTTCAGAACCAGTCAACAGAGAGGGAACAGGGTTCAGGACCAGTGAACAGAGAGGGAAAAGGGTTCAGGACCAGTCAACAGAGAGATAACAGGGTTCAGAACCAGTCAACAGAGAGGGAACGGGGTTCAGGACCAGTCAACAGAGAGGGAAAAGGGTTCAGGACTAGTCAACAGAGAGATAACAGGGTTCAGAACCAGTCAACAGAGAGGGAACGGGGTTCAGGACCAGTCAACAGAGAGAGAACAGACTTCAGGACCAGCCTTCAGAACCAGAAGCTAGCGGAGGACCATTTAATCAATACTTTCTCTTCTCTGTTCGTAGTTTTCAGGACTTTGACCTCCAGGGTTCCCATCGTTGTTTGGCAGACTGGATGTCCATCAGCAGCTACAGGAGCCTGGATGGGCTCCGGGTTTGTGGTTCCTCCTTGCCACCACCTCATATCTCCCAGGACCACGTCTGGATCCACTTCCACTCTGACGACGGTCTGACAGGAAAAGGCTTCCGACTGTCCTACATCACTGGTGAGGACTTGTAGAGCGTCGAAGCTTAGATGGAGCAGGTCACAAATGTGGTTCACAGATCTCTGGGTGCAGTGAGGTTTGAACACGCATCCCTGTCTGGACTTTGATCAGCAGAACCTCCTGGTTGGAGTTAATCCTCTTAGCTGATCCATGAGGAGGTCCAAGGGTCTGAAGCAGATGATATTAGGAAGAGTTCAAAAGTCCTGATCAGTTTGAGGGTGGTGTTGTCACATTACCAGATGTTTTAAAGTCATCCATCAATCACCAATAATATCCTATTATAGGTAAACCAGAGGCCTCCAGCTGTGACGTGGACCAGTTCCACTGCTCTAATGGGAAGTGCGTCCCAGACTGGTGGCGCTGTAACTCCATGGACGAGTGTGGAGACAATTCGGACGAGGATCTGTGCGTGGAGTCTCCATTCTCTTTCCAGCCCTGCAGTCTGAATCAGTTCCCCTGTCTGTCCCGGTACACCCGGATCTACACCTGTCTGCCCCACAGCCTGAGGTGTGACGGCAGCATCGACTGCCAGGTAACAAACCAGTTCTCCCAGTCCAACACCAGCCATGATCGTGTTGCTCCACAGCTAGACGAGCATTCTTCTTCTGTATCGATGAACAAACGGGTTGAAAGTTCAAAGAAAGAAAAACATTACTTTACTACTTTACTGCTACTTGGTGCAATCTGACTACTGCCCCTGGTTAAAGTTGTCCATGTTTACAGTTGTCCCTGGTTACAGTTGTCCCTGGTTACAGTTGTCCCTGTTTACAGTTGTCCCTGGTTACAGTTGCCCCTGTTTACAGTTGTCCCTGGTTGCAGTTGTCCATGTTTACAGTTGCCCCTGGTTACAGTTGTCCCTGGTTACAGTTGTCCATGTTTACAGTTGTCCCTGTTTACAGTTGTCCATGTTTACAGTTGCCCCTGGTTACAGTTGTCCCTGATTACAGTTGTCCATGTTTACAGTTGTCCCTGTTTACAGTTGCTCCTGGTTACAGTTGTGCCTGGTTACAGTTGTCCATGTTTACAGTTGTCCCCGTTTACAGTTGTCCCTGGTTACAGTTGTCCCCGGTTACAGTTGTCCATGTTTACAGTTGTCCATGTTTACAGTTGAACCTGTTTACAGTTGCCCCTGTTTACAGTTGTCCCTGGTTACAGTTGTCCCTGTTTACAGTTGCCACTGTTTACAGTTGTCCATGTTTCCAGTTGTCCCTGTTTACAGTTGCCCCTGTTTCCAGTTGTCCCTGGTTACAGTTGCACCTGTTTACAGTTGTCCCTGGTTACAGTTGCCCCTGTTTACAGTTGTCCCTGTTTACAGTTGTCCCTGGTTACAGTTGTCCATGTTTACAGTTGCCCCTGTTTACAGTTGTCCCTGGTTACAGTTGTCCATGTTTACAGTTGCACCTGTTTACAGTTGCCCCTGTTTACAGTTGTCCCTGGTTACAGTTGTCCCTGGTTACAGTTGTCCCTGTTTACAGTTGTCCCTGTTTACAGTTGTCCCTGGTTACAGTTTTCCATGTTTACAATTGCCCCTGTTTACAATTGCCCCTGTTTACAGTTGTCCCTGGTTACAGTTGTCCATGTTTACAGTTGCCCCTGGTTATAGTTGTCCATGTTTACAGTTGTCCCTGTTTACAGTTGTCCCTGGTTACGGTTGTCCCTGGTTACGGTTGTCCCTGGTTACGGTTGTCCCTGGTTACGGTTGTCCCTGGTTACAGTTGTCCCTGGTTACAGTTGCCCCTGGTTACAGTTGTCCCTGGTTACAGTTGTCCCTGGTTACAGTTGTCCATGTTTACAGTTGTCCCTGGTTACAGTTGTCAATGTTTACAGTTGCCCCTGGTTACAGTTGTCGCTGGTTACAGTTGTCCATGTTTACAGTTTTCCCTGGTTACAGTTGTCCCTGGTTACAGTTGTCCATGTTTACAGTTGTCCCTGGTTACGGTTTTCCCTGGTTACGGTTGTCCCTGGTTACGGTTGTCCCTGGTTACGGTTGTCCCTGTTTACAGTTGTCCCTGGTTACAGTTGTCCATGTTTACAGTTGCCCCTGGTTACAGTTGTCCCTGGTTACAGTTGTCCATGTTTACAGTTGTCCCTGGTTACAGTTGTCCATGTTTACAGTTGCCCCTGGTTACAGTTGTTGCTGGTTACAGTTTTCCCTGGTTACAGTTGTCCCTGTTTACAGTTGTCCCTGTTTACAGTTGTCCATGTTTACAGTTGTCCCCGTTTACATTTGCCCCTGTTTACAGTTGTCCCTGTTTACAGTTGTCCATGGTTACAGTTGCCCCTGTTTACAGTTGTCCGTGTTTACAGTTGTCCATGTTTACAGTTGCACCTGTTTACAGTTGTCCATGGTTACAGGGTTGGACCCTGCTTGCAACAGCTACATGGTTTAAACATTTTATTTATTTTCCGACATGTTTGTTTTGACCCAGGACCTTGGGGATGAGATCGACTGTGACGTTCCCACTTGTGGAGAATGGTTGAGGAACTTCTACGGCTCCTTCAGCTCTCCAAACTACCCCGACTTTTACCCTCCAGGAAGCAACTGCACCTGGCTGATCGACACGGGAGATCACAGGAAGGTAACCTCTGACCTCCATCCTCAACACAAACACCTGGGAGAGAAAGATTTACTTCTTTGGGAGATCTAACGATCTTCGTCCTCCTTCCCCGTCCTTCATCTTCTGCAGGTCGTCCTGAGGTTTACCGACTTTAAACTTGATGGGACGGGATACGGCGACTACGTGAAGGTCTATGATGGCTTGGAGGAGAACCCTCGCCGTCTCCTCAGGGTTCTCACCGCCTTCGACTCCAGAGCGCCCGTCACTGTGGTTTCATCGTCGGGTCAACTCCGAATTCACTTCTACGCTGACAAGATCAATGCTGCCCGAGGGTTCAACGTCACCTACCAGGTGTGTTTATTTAACCTGAGTGATGTTTCATATGTATTTAGTGAATTAGACGGCTTCTCTTGTTCCTGTAGCTCTCTCTGGGTTCTTAAAGTGGACGGGTTATTTTGTTCCTGTGTCTTTCTCTGGGTTCTTAATGTAGACGGGTTCTGTTTAACTTGTTCCTGTCTCTCTCTCTAGGTTCTTAAGGTGGAACGGTTCTGTTTAACGTGTTCGTGTGTGTATCCTTGGGTTCTTCAGGTGGACGGGTTCTGCCTGCCGTGGGAGGTTCCGTGTGGGGGTAACTGGGGCTGCTACACCGAGCAGCAGCGCTGTGACGGGTACTGGCATTGTCCCAACGGTCGTGATGAGCTCAACTGTTCTTCGTGTCAGGAGGATGAGTTCCCCTGTTCTAGAAACGGAGCCTGTTACCCTCGATCGGACCGCTGCAACTATCAGAACCGCTGCCCCAACGGTTCTGACGAGAAGAACTGCTTCTTCTGCCAGCCCGGTAACTTCCACTGCAAGGTACCGACAACCTGTCAGCTGATCAACATAGAACCCACAAAGTAAACACACAAAGAACATGAAGTTCTACTAGAACCTGAGAGACTTTTCTCATTTCTCACACTTTAACATTAATTGACTAATAAGCATCGCAGCAACCAGTAAATATGCAACAGAAACACACGAATCTTCTGCCGTGTAACACGTCCTCTGACCTTCCTGCAGAACAACCGCTGTGTGTTTGAGTCGTGGGTCTGTGACGCTCAGGACGACTGTGGCGACGGCAGCGACGAGGAGAGTTGTCCCGTCATCGTTCCCACCAGAGTCATCACCGCCGCCGTCATCGGCAGCCTCATCTGTGGACTCCTGCTGGTCATCGCCCTCGGCTGCACCTGCAAGCTCTACTCGCTGCGCATGTTTGAACGCAGGTGAGAACCGACTCCGCCTCTGATTGGTCACTGCTTCTGTGAATCTGGTTTGCTATTGGGCCGATGTGTGATTCGAGCCGTGCGATTGGCCGTTGCAGGTCGTTCGAGACGCAGCTGTCCAGAGTGGAAGCGGAGCTGCTTCGGAGAGAAGCCCCGCCCTCTTATGGTCAGCTGATCGCCCAGGGCCTGATCCCACCTGTGGAGGACTTCCCAGTGTGCTCTGGGAGCCAGGTACAGAGAATCAGAACCAGTCTTCAGAACCTTAACTGTGAATTCACAGTACAAGTCTCTATTGTGTTCTGCTCTCTGTCCTCAGGCGTCCGTCCTGGAGAACCTCCGTCTGGCTGTCCGCTCTCAGCTCGGCTTCACCTCCCTGAGGCTCCCTTCCTCGGGTCGTCATACCAACCTTTGGCGCCGTCTCTTCACCTTCTCGCGGTCACGGCGGTCCGGTTCTCTGGCTCTGGTCTCTGCGGACCTGCAGGACAGTGCCGGCACTGGGAGTTCAGGTTCAGACCTGCTGTCTCCGGACTCGGATGACACGGACACGGAGGGCGAGCGGGGGAGGGGCGCGGTGGGCGGGCCTGTGGCCCCCCTCCCCCAGAAGACCCCGCCCTCCACCGCCGTGGAGGCCGTGGTGTTTGTGACAACCTCCGTGACGCCGACGCCCACCTGTGGGCGAGGCCGTGACCGGCTCAGAGAGACTCCGCCCCCCTCCAGCCCTGTTCCTGTGGTAACTCCCGGTCCAGATCCTGAACGTCACAGTGATGCCTCAGAGCTTCAGGCTCCGCCCACCTCTGCCCTGCAGCGACTGGCCCAGAACTTGCACCGCCTCGCCAGGAACTTGACCAGAACCAGCCAGAACCTACAGGACCAGATCTGGACCAATCACAGTCCACTTCACCAGCTGGAGACAGGAAGAGGTGGGGCCGAGATCACGGAGCAGCGAGAAAACGGAGAAGAAGAAGAAGACGTGGAGCTCCTGATCCCCGTCTCCGACTCTGACTCCTCCTCCTCCTCGCTGGTCAGCGATATCCGACAACCACTGCTAGAACCGTATCCCTCCTCTACTACAGGCCACGCCCACCGCCATCACCGCGGAAACGGTAGTCGAAGAGGGCGGGACGGCCCGTGCGAACATTGTGGGATGGTCCACACGGCTCAGATACCTGACGTCTGTCTGGAGGCCACGGGGAAGACAGAGAGCAGCGACGACGAGCTGCTGCTGCTGTGCTAACAAGCTAACTGACAGACAGTTAGCTAACATGCTGCTGTGCTAACAAGCTAACTGACAGACAGTTAGCTAACATGCTGCTGTGCTAACAGGCTAACTGACAGACAGTTCGCTAACAAGCTAACTGACAGACTGATACTAACCTGATACAACATCCACAGTTAGCTAACATGCGGCTCTGCTAACAAACTAACTGACAGACTGATACACAGTTAGCTATCATGCGGCTCTGCTAACAGGCTAACATGCTAATTGACAGGCTAAAGGCCTTTTCACACCGGGAACAAAAATAATAACGAATAGAAAATGCTGAATATTCGCTGGTGATTTTTTTTTATCTTTGAAGATTCGTGCTCCGTACATTCCACCGAAATTTTAAATCTCACATTGTCAGTGTTCAAGACTCTGACAATGTGGTCACGTTTCCTTTGAAGCGTGTTATTGTATCGAGTGTAAGTTCTGAGCCTCATTGCATTGGTTTGCATCATTCATGACTGGACTGAATCACATGTGTTCATTATTATGGGATGGCCAATACAAGGCCTCATGGTCAGTTTCCGTCTCCGTGGATATAAAGACAGTGAGCTCATGTGCTTCCATAGCTGGTAATTTAAAAAAACACTGAACTGCAAAATAATAAAGATTTGGATTCGGTGTGGATCTGTTCATAGAGATAAATAAATACATTATTTATATATATATATATATATATATATTCACCTTACTACTGCTGATACTGCCCCAACATCTCTTCACTTCATAAACTAACATCTCAAACTGGACTACAGCTAGCAAACATGCTAACAGATTTGATTGAAGTACAACTAACAAACATGCTAACAGATCTGACTGGACTACAACTAACAAACATGCTAACAGATTTGATTGGACTACAACCAACAAACATACTAACAGATCGGACTGGACTACAGCTACACCTGTTAGCATGTTAGTTTGATTCAACAATTGTCAGTTAGCTCTTAGTGATGTCAGAGATGAACGGACCAATCGGATGTCACTGATTGGTTCTAGTGTTGGTGCAATGATTAAAACTCTTCTCGCTGCAGGCACACTTCCTGCTCATGGGTACGACTAAATTGTGTCCTGACGGAACAAACTGATGAGAACATTCAGATTAAAATGATTGGGGAACCTGTTGGGACTCCTGGTGCAACTGTTTAAATGGTCCCCCTTTGTGCTGTTAAACAGAACTAAGGGAACGATCAGGGTCATGTGACCAACAGAGGCAGCCAAAGATATCAGGCTAGTTGAACTGTAGAGCCAACAAAAGTCTGTTCCACCAGGGTCCAGTAGAGTCTACAAAGAGATCCTTCTGGATCTGTCTGGAAAGGGAATGTTCTGGATCTGGATTTGTCTGTAGAGAGAACGTTCTGGTTCTGGATCGGTGTGGAAAGGGAACGTTCGGGATCTGGATCCGTCAAAGAGAATGTTCTGGATCCGTCTGGAAAGGGAACCTGCTGGATCTGTCTGGAAAGAGAACGTTCTGGTTCTGGATCCGTCTGTAAAGAGAACCTTCTGGTTTTGAAACGTCAAGAGTCACGTTTACACTTAATATTCAACATAAAACCAGAACAGTTCGACGGTTGAGAACCGAACAGGACCAGACCTTTAGAACCACTTCTCAGGGTTCAGAACCTGACCAAGAGAACCAGATGTATAAACTGTCATCAAAGTTCTGGTTTATGATGATTTGAATTATGATTTTGTGACATCAAACTCCTCTTCCTCATCTTCCTCCTCTTCTTCCACCTCCTCCTCTTCTTCCGCCTCCTCCTCCTCTTCTTCCGCCTCCTCTTCCTCCTCCTCCTCCTCCTCCTGCTCTTCCTCTCAGACTGAAGCGTTTCAAACTGACCCGTCTGTATTTATGATCAGTTAGTTTTTGGTACTGAGATGTCAGCTGACCTCGTGTGAGTGTGTATATTTATTATTATTATTAATATGATGATGGTTGTTGTTGTTGCAGGAGTACTTCACCCCAAAATCTGTTTCCTGGAGTTCTTAAAGAAAACTTTTCTTCACGTCGTTAAGATGTAAAATTACAGAACTGAATTCAGTTACAGGAGAAAAAGATGAACGTTCAGTTTAACAAACACTAAATACTTCTGTTTACATATTTTAACCAATACAAAGATAGATTACTGATGACATTTTAAAGGTAATTAGTACTTCAATGTTAAAGTAAACCTCCGAGACATTTATTTAGTTTTCCTCGTGTTCTGATTGGAGGCGTGAGAGGAAAACAAAGAAGAACTCAATATATACACACATATATATCAATATATATATATATCAATATGTGTGTATATATATATGTGTGTATATATATATATATATATATACACACATATATATCAATATATATATATATAAATGTGTGTATATATATATGTGTGTATATATATATATATATATATATTATTTAGCTGTGAAGTACTACCTTTCATTTGTTGTGTGGAGCTGTTTTTTCTGCATGATTCAAGTCGTTTGGTGTTTTTCTTTGTAAAGCTGTTTAACTTCACAAAAGATTAAAGGTTCACATTTCATCCGTTTTATTTTAATAAAAAACATAAAGATAGAATCTCTCTACACACTAGTACACATTAAATACTTGGTCCGTATCTACCAGACATAGTAATACAATACTTTAAATATTCATGTAACAATACTTCAATCGAAGCAAACCGGTGGCGGAATGTAACGAGGTAAATTTACTCACAATTTAGAGGTACTTTATACTTCTCACAGTAAATATTGTACTTTTTACTGCACTACATGTATTGTAGTTACTTTATAGATTCAGAGTATTATTCAACAACTGATGTATTATTATTGAAGGTTGAACTAGCAGCAGTACATAGTAATTATGTACTGATGTCATTGAATACATCAATAATTATTATACTATAATACTTTTATAGTACTTTTACTTTCATTACTTGAAGTATATTTTGATAATATTTACTGAAGTCAAGTTTTGGATGATTTACTTTAACTAACCACTTACTGTGGTACTAACGTTAGTACTTTTAATTTCTGTGGTACTAGTACTTTTACTTACTGTGGTACGAGTACTTTTACTTACCACTTACTGTAATACCAGTACTTTTACGAACTGTGGTACTAGTACTTTTACTGAAGTAAACTGTATGTAAGTAGTACTTCTAATACTAGCTTTATTACTGCGATACATTCATTAGTTTCCTGACGTTAGCAAACAAGCCCACGCGCCTCGTTAACTTTAAGTCATTCTGTGTAAACTGTTTGGTTTGTTGTTGTTAATAAAGTTAGTTTGAGTTGCTATGATACGGCTAACTCTGTCTCGTTGCTAGGGTACAGCAAACCGCGCCACCGGTGCTCCGTGAGTTTTAGTCCGTCATTCAGTCGTGTTTTGTCCGTTATTTAGTCGGTAGTTTGTCCGTTAATTTGTCGGTAATTTGTCCGTTTAGTCTGTGTTTTGTCCGGTATTTAGTTGGTGTTGTCCAGTATTTAACGTTAGTTGGTGTTGTCCAGTATTTAGTCGGTGTTTTGTCCGGTATTTTAATTGGTGTTGTCCGGTAATTTAGTTGGTGTTCTCCAGTATTTAGTCGGTGTTTTGTCCGGTATTTAGTCGATGTTTTGTCTGGTATTTAGTCGATGTTTTGTCTGGTATTTAGTCGGTAGTTTGTCCGTCTAGTTGGTGTTTTGTCCGGTATTTAGTCGGTAGTTAGTCCATTATTTAGTCGGTTCTCCAGCATTTAGTCGGTGTTCATGGAGATCGTCCACGTGTACACGAAGCTCCGCAGTAAGTTCGGCCGTCAGAGTCTCTTCTCTGACCGGCCTGCCGAGCTGCTGGTGGACGTTCATACGGACCAGAGTCTGGGTCACCAGTTCATCCAGAAATCCCAACGAGACCACGACCTGCAGGCCTGTCGGGACATGTCGGAGCACCAGGTGAGATCCAACAGGTTCTGAACCTGGTCTGATCAACATCAACAGCTTCTGAACTTGGTCTGATCAAGGCCCCCTATGCGGATGTGGACTCAGGTGTTTCCGTATCTCCATGTGGACTCAGGTGTTTCCGTGTCTTCATGTGGACTCAGGTGTTTCCGTATCTCCATGTGGACTCAGGTGTTTACGTGTCTCCATGTGGACTCAGGTGTTTCCGTGTCTTCATGTGGACTCAGGTGTTTCCGTGTCTGCAGGTGAACACAAAGCGGTTTGAGTCCGACAGCTGTGGACTAAACCATGAGGAGGGGGGGTGGCCCAAAGACTTGAATCCTCAGGAGATGGAGCAGACCATCCGGTTCAGAAAGAAGGTGGAGAAAGACAAGATCTACATCAACAGCATCCTGCAGCTGGGCAGCGTAAGACCACATCGATCCACATCGACCCACTTCACCTAAACTCAGTCCACATCGACCCACTTCACCTAGACTCAGTCCACATCGATCCACTTTACCTAAACTCAGTCCACATCGACCCACTTCACCTAAACTCAGTCCACATTGACCCACTTCACCTAAACTCAGTCCACATTGACCCACTTCATCTAAACTCAGTCCACATCGACCCACTTTACCTAAACTCAGTCCACATTGACCCACTTCACCTAAACTCAGTCCACATCGATCCACTTTATCTAAACTCAGTCCACATCGACCCACTTTACCTAAACTCAGTCCACATCGATCCACTTTACCTAGATTCAGTCCACATCGGTCCACTTTACCTCGACTCAGTCCACATCGGTCCACTTTACCTAGACTCGGTCCACATGTGTGTGATGTCATCATGTGTGTGATGTCATCATGTGTGGTCCAGGTCATGGATCACTGCATCAGACAGAACAATGCTGTGGACATCTACCCGGACTACTGTGAGGACCAGGAGGAGGACCATCAGGAGCCGCCGTCTGCAAAGACCATCAACGTGTTCAGGTACAGCTGACAACTAAATATTAGCCTTTAATGTGTTCACTAGCCTTTCGATCGTTAATGAGTTTGTCCCTCTGGATGTCGGTCGATCTTTAATGCGTTCGTTCCTCTGGATGTCGGTCGATCGTTAATGCGTTCGTTCCTCTGGATGTCGGTCGATCGTGAATGCGTTCGTTCCTCTGGATGTCGGTCGATCGTGAATGCGTTCGTTCCTCTGGATGTCGGTCGATCGTTAATGCGTTCGTCCCTCTGGATGTCGGTCGATCTTTAATGCGTTCGTCCCTCTGGATGTCGGTCGATCGTTAATGCGTTCGTTCCTCTGGCTGCCGGTCGATCTTTAATGCGTTCGTTCCTCTGGATGTCGGTCGATCGTTAATGCGTTCGTTCCTCTGGATGTGGGTCGGTCGTTAAAGCGTTCGTTCCTCTGGATGTCGGTCGATCTTTAATCCATTCGTCCCTCTGGATGTCGGTCGATCGTTAATGCGTTCGTCCCTCTGGATGTCGGTCGATCTTTAATGCGTTCGTCCCTCTGGATGTCGGTCGATCTTTAATGCGTTCGTTTCTCTGGATGTCGGTCGATCTTTAATGTGTTCGTCCCTCTGGATGTCGGTCGATCTTTAATGCGTTCGTTCCTCTGGATGTCGGTCGATCGTTAATGCGTTCGTTCCTCTGGATGTCGGTCGATCGTTAATGCGTTCGTCCCTCTGGATGTCGGTCGATCTTTAATGCGTTCGTCCCTCTGGATGTCGGTCGATCGTTAATGCGTTCGTTCCTCTGGCTGTCGGTCGATCTTTAATGCGTTCGTTCCTCTGGATGTCGGTCGATCGTTAATGCGTTCGTTCCTCTGGATGTGGGTCGGTCGTTAAAGCGTTCGTTCCTCTGGATGTCGGTCGATCTTTAATCCGTTCGTCCCTCTGGATGTCGGTCGATCGTTAATGCGTTCGTCCCTCTGGATGTCGGTCGATCTTTAATGCGTTCGTTCCTCTGGATGTCGGTCGATCTTTAATGCGTTCGTTTCTCTGGATGTCGGTCGATCGTTAATGCGTTCGTTCCTCAGGATGTCGGTCGATCTTTAATGCGTTCGTTCCTCTGGATGTCGGTCGATCGTTAATGCGTTCGTCCCTCTGGATGTCGGTTGATCGTTAATGCGTTCGTCCCTCTGGATGTCGGTCGGTCGTTAATGCGTTCGTCCCTCTGGATGTCGGTCGATCGTTAATGCGTTCATTCCTCTGGATGTCGGTCGATCTTTCATGTTTCCTCAGAGATCCTAACGAGTTGAAGCGGACCGTCACCGGTCTGTCGTGGCATCCTGACGGCGGCAGGAAGCTGGCGGCCGCCTACTCTTGCCTTGAGTTCCAGAAAACCTCCAGAGACATGAGCCCGGACTCCTACATCTGGGACATCGGTGTGTAAGACAGATGCACAGACAGCAGCTGGATTCACAGAGTCCAGAGTTCACAGATAGATTCATATTTTGTTTCAGAGAACCCGAACAGACCAGAGATGACTCTGAAGCCGGCGTCTCCACTTGTCTGTCTGGAGTACAACCCTAAAGACTGCCACACTCTGGTGGGAGGCACCTACAACGGACAGATCGGTGGGTTCAGGTCAAGACTGACAGACTTTTACCTGTCAGGGAGGAGTTTATGAACCTGTCGCGTTTGTTTTAGCATACTGGGACACACGGCGAGGCAGCCAGCCAGTGGAGGTTTCCTCTGTGGAGCACAGTCACAGAGACCCGGTCTACAAGATCATCTGGCTGCAGTCCAAGACTGGGACAGACGCTTTCTCTGCATCTACTGATGGACAGGTACACTGACCACGGACAGACAAGTAGACTGACGATGGACAGACAAGTAGACTGACGACGGACAGGTAGACTGACCAGAGGGACTGTTATAATGACAGACAGCTCAAAGTCTCTCCTCTCTCCATCAGGTTCTGTGGTGGGACGTCCGCCGGTTGAGTGAGCCCACAGAGCATCTGGTTCTGGACCCGAACAGGGAAGGAAACCTGGACCGAGCTTTAGGAGCCATCTCTCTGGACTTTGAGTCTACCATGGTGAGGTTTATCTGTTGCTGTGTTTACAGCAGGACTCACATTTTAAGACCCTTGTACACTGTGATCCTGATCCGTCCCAGACTAAAGTGGACCCTCGTGGGTTGTATGTAGTGTTGGGTACCGAAAACTTTTGGTACCCTGAGCCGATTGAAATACTTTTTTACACTACTCTGATGACTCCGTCCTGGCAGCAGGTAACGATGGCCTCTGTCCTCCGCTCCTCACTCATAGTATTATTACAACCGGATGAGCCGTACGCGCTTAGAAACAAACCCCTCCGTCATTCTGGCGAAGCTTCGGCCATGATTTATTGAAAAAAACTAAAAACGAGAACGAGATCTGTCAAATGGCTGGCAGGCTACTGACTTCCTCCATCGACATCCGGGTACTTAGTGCTGCCGCTCATAACAAGCACAACAACACAGGCACGCAAAACTTTCTTCTTCTTCTTATTTGAGGTATAGTGGCGGTTGGCAAACGATGAATTGCCGCATTAGCGCCACCAACTGGTAAAATAAAAGAAAATATAATAAGTCAGGAGAGGTGTCGTATTTTGCCAGAGAAGGCAAATATGCTCATATTTCTGCAAAATAATTGTTGAAGTTTGAAGCTGTAGTGTGTGTACAGAGTGTGCGTGTGTTTTGTATTTATTTATATTTATTTAAGTATGCTGTAAACTGTTAACAGTTAATATATCAGAATCAGAATCAGAACCATTTATTGCCAAGGAAGTTTGCACCTACAAGGAATTTGTCGTGGTGGGAGGTGCGTAACATTTAACAATAACATTAAACTATCAACAATCAACACAGTGCAAGAAATAGAAACATATTAAAATTTACAATAAAATATAAAATAAAGTGCACAACAAAACATAACAGGACCGTAAAACAAGTGAAGTGAAGTGAAATGTGATGAGTGTGTTTAAATAAAGAAACAGGGATGTGCAGGGGAGAGACCAGAAGGAAATGTCCTGGGGATGACAGAGGGACCCGGGTTTTGTTAATGAGCCCGACTGCGGACGGGAAGAAACTGTTCGTGTGGCGTGAGGTCTTGGTTCTGATGGACCGCAGCCTCCTGCCAGATGGAAGGGGCACGAACAGATCATGTTCAGGGTGAGAGGGTTCGGCTACAATCTTTCATGCTCGCTTCAGGGTCCTTGAAGTGAACAAGTCTTGGAGGGACGGCAGATTGCAGCTAATCACCCTCTCAGCAGAGCCAATGAAGCGCTGCAGTCTGCCCTTGTCCTTGGCTGTGGCTGCAGCGTACCAGACCGTGATGGAGGAGCAGAGGATGGACTCAATGATGGCTGTGTAGAAATGCACCAACATTGTCTTTGGCAGGTTGAATTTATTCAGCTGCCTCAGGAAGTACATCCTCTGCTGAGCCTTCCTGGTGATGGAGCTGATGTTCAGCTCCCACTTGAGGTCCTGGGATATGGTGGAGTCATAAAGTCATAAAGTCCTGTGATCCTTGGTTTTTTGGGGCTGGGATGGGTGATACAGAGGCATGGGCCCCTGCTGAGCTGGGGCCCCAGGGGGGGCTGGTTGATGGGGCTGTGGGGGATGGAGTCAGGACTGTCCCATTGTCTTTCGAATCTGCAGTAGAACTCATTCAGCTCATCTGTCAGGCGGAGGTCGTTCATGGAGGGGGGGGTCTTAGGCTTGTAGTTGGTAATCTGTCTGAGGACTCTCCAGACAGAAGCAGAGTCATTGGCTGAGAGCTGATGTTGCAGTTTCTCAGAGTACAGTCGTTTAGCATCTCTCACTGCCTTGCTAAACCTGTATTTTGACTCTTTGAACAAGTCCTTGTCCCCACTCCTAAAAGCCTGATCTTTCCTTCAGAGCTTCACTGGTCCACTTCTTGATTTTCCTGAATTTCCTCACCACAGGTTTGCAGAGCTTTAATTCCTGCCTGTAGGCAGGAATCAGATGGACCATGACGTGGTCAGAGAGTCCCAGTGCAGCACAGGGGACGGCGTGATAGGCCCCGCTGATTGTGGTGTAGCAGTGGTCTAGAATGTTCTCCTCTCTGGTAGGGCATTTCATGAACTGTCTGTATTTGGGGAGTTCATGGCTGAGGTTTCCTTTGTTCATAGTTTGAAGTCAAGTGTTTTGTATTTATAGTATACTTTAAACAGTTACTTTAATATATTGTTCAATTTGAAGAATCGGTTTAGGCACCGTTATCATTTTAGAATAGAATTTATACTATCTTTATCTAAATCTTTCTCTGCATTTCACCCATCCCTGTATATAGGGAGCAGTGGGCTGCCAATGACAGGCGCCCGGGGAGCCGGGGGTTCAGTGTATTGCTCAGGTACACTTCGACACGTCCCAGTGATCGAACCATTGACCTTCCGGTTCCCAGACGACCTCTTAACCCAGTGCGCCACGGTCGCCCCTGAAGGTTAGCACCGTTTAGTACCGGTATCGGAAAAAACCCAAACGATACCCATCCCTCGTTGTATGTGGTGAAATCTCTGGTCTTCAGTCCAAACGATGGAGGTTGTGTACTATATCTAGACTGTATCACTCCAGAGAGATTATGCTCTGTGTCCCTGCAACAGCCAGGATTCAGCACACCAAGGCTGTCTGTCTCTATTGGGGCTCTACAGGTGGGATCCTGGTCTGAGGTTCATTAGACTCCAAAACTCAGATTCATTGAGCCAGCCTTAATCTTAGTCCCCCCCCTGTCTCAAAGTGTCTGTCTGCCCCCCCCCCCCTGTCTCAAAGTGTCTGTCTGCCCCCCCATCTCAAAGTGTCTGTATGTCCCCCCTGTCTAAAAGTGTCTGTCTGTCCCCCCTGTCTAAAAGTGTCTGTCTGTCCCCCCTGTCTCAAAGTGTCTGTCTGCCCCCACTGTCTCAAAGTGTCTGTCTGTCCCCCCTGTCTAAAAGTGTCTGTCTGCCCCCCCTGTCTAAAAGTGTCTGTCTGCCCCCCCTGTCTTAAAGTGTCTGTCTGTCCCCCCTGTCTCATAGTGTCTCTCTGTCCCCCCTGTCTCAAAGTGTCTGTCTGCCCCCCCTGTCTCAAAGTGTCTATCTGTCCCCCCTGTCTCAAAGTGTCTGTCTTCCCCCCCTGTCTCAAAGTGTCTGTCTGTCCCCCCCCTGTCTCAAAGTGTCTGTCTGTCCCCCCTGTCTCCACAGCCTACTAAGTTCATGGTGGGGACAGAAGAGGGTCTGGTTGTGTCCTGTAACAGGAAGGCAAAGACTCCTTCAGAGAAGATCGTCTGTACGTATGATGGACATCAGGGACCCGTCTACGCTCTGCAGAGGAACCCTTTCTTCCCCAAAAACTTCCTCACTGTGGGGGACTGGACGGCCCGCATCTGGTCCGAGGACATCAAGGAGTCCTCCATCATGTGGACCAAGTAGGACCAACTTTTAAAGCTTTCTTTATAATCCGGTCCCCTCTGTTGTCTCCTATCTTCATCTTGTCCTGGTTCATATTATCTCACCTGATTCTGTCCAGTCTTGTCCCTTCTGGTCTCCATGTGGACTTCCTGTTACTCAAACCAGACTTTACCTCCTGTCAGGTATCAGATGTCGTATCTCACGGACGCCTGCTGGAGTCCCGTCCGTCCCTCTGTCTTCTTCACTGTGAAGATGGACGGCATTTTGGATGTCTGGGACATCTTGTTTAAACAGAACGACCCCACACTGAGTCTCAAGGTGAGTCCAGCTCACTGATCCACTATAAAGAACTAAGTCTCCTTCTAGTGGATCAGCGGGACCTAACCTAACGAGCCCCAACTGGTCCTACTGGTTATCTGGTCTAACTAGCCCCAACTGGTCCTACTGGTTATCTGGTCTAACTAGCCCCAACTGGTCCTACTCGTTACCTGGTCTAACTAACCTAACCAGGTCCTACTAGTTACCTGGTCTAACTAACCCTACTGGTTACCTGGTCTAACTAACCTAACCAGGTCCTACTAGTTACCTGTTCTAACTCAGTGATTCTCAACTGGTGGGTCGCGGACCTGTTTTCAGTGGGACAGACAGTGGGCCTTTGCCTGACAAAAAAAAAGTGATTTTATTTTGAAGGGCATTTTTTATGCAGCGGAATTATTCCAGCATTTACGGCACTTGTTCAGCGGTGCAGGAAAAACACAGACCAATGCGTTGTGAATCACATCACGTGATGAAGCTCAGCCAATCAAATATGAGTATTCTGACAAGTTTCCTGACTTGAGTGAGATGTTCACACACGTGACACACGGGGAGAGACGAGGACACAGAGAGCAGAGCAGGACTGTTGAGTTGTGAAAGTCAAATCATAGGACGATTTCCAAAAGAGAAGAATGACCAGAGAGACCAGAGTCATTAGACTCTGACTGGACAGACTCATAGAGGTGAATTCTTCCAACACTAATTTGTCTTTTTAGAAGATGAGAAAAATATAATATTGTGGCTTTTTCACTTCACCCTGAATTAACTGAATTTAACGCTGTAGGGCAAATCAGTGAAAATTATTTTTCTAAAATGAATCTGTTACGTTATTTATTTTTTAATCCCAGTCGTTATTTATTATTATTATTATTTATATATATATATATATATATATATATATATATATATATATATATATATAGGTGTATAAAAAAATGATATATCATTTAGGTCGTGGGTCCCGGCTTGTCATTAAGGAGTGATGGTGGGTCCCGCAGCCAGACCAGTTGAGAACCACTGTTCTAACGAACCCTAACTGGTCTTACCAGTTACCTGGTCTAACGAACCCTAACCAGGTCCTACTAGTTACCTAGTCTAACTAACCCTAACTGGTCATACTCATTACCTGGTCTAACTAACCCTAACCAGGTCCTAATAGTTACCTGGTCTAACTGGTCCTACTAGTTACCTGGTCTAACTAACCCTAACTGGTCCTACTGGTTACCTGGTCTAACTAGCCCTAACTGGTCCTACTGGTTACCTGGTTGAACTAACCCTAACTGGTCCTAGTGGTTACCTGGTCTGACTAACCCTAACTGGTCCTACTGGTTACCTGGTCTAACTAACCCTAACTGGTCCTACTGGTTACCTGGTCTAACTAACCCTAACTGGTCCTAGTGGTTATCTGGTCTAACTAACCCAAACTGGTCCTACTGGTTATCTGGTCTAACTAACCCAAACTGGTCCTATGAGTTATCTTGTCTAACTAACCCTAACTGGTCCTACTGGTTACCTGGTCTAACCAACCCTAACTGGTCCTACTGGTTACCTGGTCTAACTAACCCTAACTGGTCCTACTGGTTACCTGGTCTAACTAACCCTAACTGGTGCTACTGGTTACCTGGTCTAACTAACCATAACTGGTGCTGCTGGTTACCTGGTCTAACTAACCCTAACTGGTGCTACTAGTTACCTGGTCTAACTAACCCTAACTGGTCCTACTGATTACCTGGTCTAACTAACCCTAACCAGGTCCTGGTCTAACTAACCCTAACTGGTCCTCAGGTGTGTGATGAGGCCCTGTACAGCCTCCGTCTACATGAAACCGGGCGGTTGGTGGCGTGCGGCTCTCAGAGGGGCGGAGCAACGCTGCTGGAGCTCAGCTCTGGACTGTCGACGCTTCAGAAGAACGAGAAGAGTCTTCTGGCTGCTGTGAGGACAAATATATTATAAATATATATATCAGTGGAGGGCCTTCAAGGCCTTCTCTGCTGGTCTAGACAGAATCACAAAGCTATATCTATTTTATCATTTTTCTTAAATACACTACATGTATTGTAATTTATAAAAATATTTTTCCCATTATCTTATGTTCTCATTGCACAGCTCCTGTGTTCCTCAGTTGCTCTGCTTCCAGTGCAGCTTGTTATAAGTAGAGCTTTTATCCAATCAGATCTCACCTCTGTGTCTCTAGGTAGAACAGAGCCAGAGGCCTGCAGACTCACAAGTGCATCCATGTGCACTTTAATTGAATGGGAACGATATTGTTGATTGTCACAGTGTTCAACCAATCAGATCTTTAGTTTGACATGTTGGGCGTATTCTTTGACGTGTCAGAGCTGCTAGCTGGCGTACAAGTACGTCAGCATTAGTGCAGCTCAGTGTCCATGTGCAGCGCTGCAGTGAGGAGCAGCGTGCGCTGTGATTGGTCAGTGGGTGAGCACGTGACTATTGTGAAACAAAACTTCACATCAGAGCTTTGTCAGAGTAGTAAGAGTTCAAATTGAAAGATATGGAAGAAATTATGACATGTTTAGCATCTTGCTTGGTGTAGATTATTATGTTTTTACCTGCTTTGTTTTTTTAACACTCAATGGCTGAAGGAGGAGAAACGGATTTGTGAGTTGCGATTTAACCGTGGGATTAAACTCTTAGTCAACAAAGAAAGGAGGATGGAGTTTCTCTTTAAATCAACTGTGTTTTTTTCTTACATCTCATATCTGAATAGCCTTCGAGTGTGCAGCAGAATGTGTGTTGCTGGATTGATTTGTTGCTCTGTTGTCATATGAATACATGTGACTGGTTCTTGTGAGTTTGTTCTTGTCATTGTGTTAATTATATCGATTTGGACGCAATGCATTGTATGTTAATTATGAAGCATACCGTCATGCGCGGCATTATTGTTTGTTAAGATAGTTTAGCCTAGCCTCCCAGAACACACAGCTGTCTTTTGTTTCGTTTGTCTCCTACGTGAGCGCAGAAAACATTATATTTCCCACAATTTAAGCTTCTGCATTTTCCAAATGCACTAGTATTATTCAAACGTATTGTTCGGTTCGTAAGCCTCGTACCGACGGTTTAATACGAATACGTATATTGTTACACCATATAAACAAATAACCGTAGTTGTGGCGCCATCATGAGGTTATTAGGAGGTGTTTCAGCTTCAGGACAGCAGTGAAGGCCCAGGTATAAAATGCACGGCCCGCCACTGATATATATGCATGCATATATATATATATATATTATATATATATAATATATATATATTATATATATATATATATATATATATATATATATATATATTATATATACCATATATATATATATATATATATATATTATATATATATATATATATTATATATTATATATATATATATATATATATATATATATATATTATATATATATATATAATATATATATATATATATTATATATACAATATATATATATTATATATATATTATATATATATATTATATATATATATATTAGGGGTGTAACAATGCACGTATTCATATTGAACCGTTCGGTACGAGGCTCACGGTTCGGTACGCATGACGAACCGAACAATACGTTTGAATAAAAAAAAGAAAATTATAATTTTTTTTTTTTGAAACCTTTATTTAACCAGGTAGTCCCATTGAGATTAAAAATCTCTTTTGCAAGATGTAAGTAATAATACTACATAACATTAAGGAGCAGTTTTTGTTTTTTATGCTGATGTGTTGCTAAGAAGACACCCCAGAAGATGAGTCACTCAGGTATAGTTCCATCATTGTTCAAAGTCAAAGAATAACTTCATGATGTTAGTTGTGATGAATAAATATATTTTAAAATCAAGTACATTTCTCTGCATTTATAGTTTTCTACTGTACCGAAACGTACCGAACCGTGGCTCCACTGTATCGTACCCAACCCAACCGTGGATTTTGTGAACCGTTACCCCCCTAATATATATATATACAGTATTTAACAGTTATTTTATATTAAACAGATGTTTGAGAGAGAGACAAAGCGAGAGAAGATCCTGGAGGCCCGGCAGAGAGAGATCCGTCTGAAGGAGAGGAGCCGGTCTGAGCAGAGCCGGGACGAGGACGGGGCACGAGAGGACCAGGACCAGAACCAGAACCAGCTGATGGTCAGAGCTGAGGACCACTTCTACCTCGTCACGGAGACCAAGAGACAGAGGGACAACCGGATCAGAGGACCAGTGCCAGAACCAGAGTCAGACTCAGAGCGAGAGCCAGGACCAGAACCAGAGTCAGAGCTAGAGTCGAGACCAGGACCAGCAGCTGTCTTCTGACCAGAGTATTGATGAGCTGTGAAGTGATCGGTGTAGAACTTTTTCATTAATTTAACTCAAACTGAATATTTCATTTGATAGAAACTTGTTTTCGTTTTCTTAAATAATACAATTATTTCACTGTTTATGTTTCAGTAGAAAAAAGTGAAAAGAAGAAAATTCAGAAACATCTCAGTGAATAAAACATCAGATTTAATGTTAATTGAAATGTTTTAATAAATTAACTGAGAATCTTCTTTGTTCTTTTTGTTTAAAAGTAAACATGAAGACATGAGGTTAGAGGTCACCACTGACCATGTAAAGCCTCTTAATATAAATGATATATGTATGTATATATATATATATACATGTGTGTGTATGTATATATATATATATATATATATATATATATATATATATATATATATATCCTCCTGAGACCCACGAAAAAAGTGTTTTATTTATTTATTTATTTAAATAAATTAAGTGTTGAGGTGGTAAAAAACACATTGCAAAGATTGTTTTTTTTAAACGTAACTTTATTAAACTTTGTCAACATGTGCACTGTAGTGTATAGCAGGACTTCATTGATGTCGAGTGTGAAACATTAACAAAATAAAAAAATCTGATTTTGCTCCAGTTTGTCAGCAGGATCTCAAAAATGTATGAAGATATTTGCACAAACTTTCATAGAAAAGTAGTTAATTGGTTAAATAACCTCGAACTCATTGACATTCCGCCCCCACTGGCCAAAAGGGTGAAGTGGGCGTGGCCAATCACAGAAACTCCCAAACGGCTTCATGTAACACCACAAAACTTTGTAACAATGTTGGCAGCGAGTGCCCTCAAGTTTCTTCATTGATTGCATCTGATGAAGCATTGTGAACATTTCACACATGTTCTACTGTTGAACCCCGGCACTCTGCATCTGGAAAGCCTTGGGCTGTTGACCATTTTGGGCAAATGGATTGCACCATATTTCCTTATTCTCTCATCTGGGTGGGGCTTCCTTTTCTTGACTTCCGGATAGAATTCTTCATCACATGAGTCGCTCTGTTCTCGTTGACATGCCTGTCCCTGGGTTATCAGTTCCTCAGCAAAGAGGAGTTTGAACTCCAGGTACTGGCATGTGTTCTTTGCAGGTCGTTGTCTGTACTGAAGCCATGAGTTGGTGATGATCAGTAAAGTGAAGCAAGGCTTGTTGCTTCATCAGGGCCCCGTTCCTCGTAGTGGTTCACTAAGTCGATCAAATGTCCTATTAGCAGCCTAAATGAAGGAGATGATTGAAGTCAGGCTGTCTCGGTTTCTCTGAGGCTGATCCTCTCAAACAGTCTCGTTAATTCGACCCAGACGATCAGGATGATCTAACCCTGAACCTGGTCATAAAGTCCCGATGTTACACACTCCGTACACTAGGCGGCGGTATAACCCTTAAACGATGGTTTGTAGTCCTCCAATAACCTGAAAGAAGAAGGACTCCGGAAGTCTCCGTGTTGTTGTTACTCTCCGTTAGCATCGTTAGCACCGTGAGAACATGTCCCGGGTCCAGAAGATCCGGGTCTTCGTCACTCAGCGGCTCAACGCGGCGCTCGAGGACATTTTGGGAGTTTTGGAGAAAACGATCGTTCAGTACGAAGAAGAAGCGGCTCTGAGTCGCGAGGTGATCTCGCGCCAGCACGCGCTGCTCTGCGCGCTCCACAAACCACTGATGGAGCTTCCGTCCGCAGGTGAGGGTGAGGTCGAGGTCCCGGTCCAGGTTTACCTGTGACCCTTAAAACTCAGACCAGGTCCAGGTGTTACACACGTCCCGGTCCAGGTTTACCTGGGACCAGGTTCAGGTGTTACACAAGTACCTGGTTCTGGTCCAGTTGGTTCTGGTCTGACTCAGAGGCTAAATATTGTTCTACTTGTTTACAGACGCGTTCACACAGCAGCTGATGAAGAACCAGGAGGTTCCCCCTGAACACCAGGACCAGGAGGGAGAGCAGCTTCTCGACCTGGACGAGGCCGACATCATCCAGTTCACCTTAAGTGCTGGGGGTGCAGCGCGGTCCAATGAGGACCTGGACCTATCAGCTGCTAGGACTGCCCGGGTAAAACCAGGAGCCTGTTGTCCAGATCAGGAGGTCCACTTGGTCTCGTCTGAGACCGAAGACAGCGAGGACTACAGTAAAGACTCCACCGACACCAGGTCTGCTCCAGACCAGCAGAAACCAAAGATTACTCGGAGATCAGCAGGACCCTCCTCCTGCAGAGTCTGCAGCCGGACCTTCAAGACCCGCCGATTCCTGATCCACCACCTCAGAGCTCACCTGAAGGACTCAGAGTCCGTCTGTGGTCTTTGTGGTGAACGGTTTGAATCCACACAGAGTCTGAAGATCCACATCCAGACTCACCGGACCCCTCGGAGGAGGACGGGGGATCTGGAGAACCAGACCAGGACCAGGTCCCAGCAGCCAGAGAGCAGCCGGAAGAACGTCAGTGTGAAGAAGAAGAGTCTGAGGTGCGAGTCTGGTGAGGAGGGACGACGCTCACAGAACAGGAAGAAGAAGACGTGACGTCACTGAGACGTGGCGTTGTTTATTGTTTCCATGGTAACGTCTGGTTTGTTTCTGAATTCTAATAAAAACATTTTATACAAACAAACAAAGTCCTGATTATTATTATTAAAGAATATCATGAATATTATATATATATATATATATATATATATATATATATATAACCCTAACCCTAACCCTGAACATTGTGTCTCTTTAAATCATGACGTCATCTTTAAATACACTGATATTTAGACGAGTTTGGTCTAAAGTTCGTTCTGTGACGTTTTCACATCGAAAAGTTAAAAAACGTGGTGTTGTCTCGTGCTGGTAGCAGCCAGCACACAACGGGGTGATTGAAAGTGCTTCACATAAAACCATTAAAAGCATCAAAACACAAGGCAACAGAAAAGGAGATTTAAAAACAACGTTCATTAAAACACTAGAAAGCAGTGTACGAAATAAAACACAGGAGTGAAATGCAGAAATGTATTAATATCCTTCAATCCGGTTTTCAAGTAAAGGCAGCAAACAGAAAAGTCTTCAATCTGGATTTAAAGGAGCTGAGGGTACAGCAGACGGTATGACGAGATGACGTAATACCCGAACGTAAGGAACGTCTGACGCAAAGACGCTCATTCCGGGGAACCCGGAAGTGTACTCTCGTTGTTTATATGCTCCTCTTTGTTCGGTGGAAGTTCCCCTAAACATGTCCAAAAAACGGTCGAAGAGCATCGAAAACCGGAGCCTGCGGGACAACCGGAGCCTGCGGGACAACCGGAGCCTGCGGGCTGCGATCCACGAGCATCTGTCTGCGGCCGCGGAGGAGATCTTCTGTCTGCTGAAGGAGCGACAGACGGACGTGGAGCTGAAGCAACGCGTCACGGAGCGGATCACCGCGGCCGTGGAGCTCATCTTCACCGCGTTAGGAGCCTCTAGAGCGGCCGAGAGACAACCGGAGGAGCCCGCCGACA
This sequence comes from Melanostigma gelatinosum, assembly GCF_949748355.1. Classification (NCBI taxonomy): domain Eukaryota; kingdom Metazoa; phylum Chordata; class Actinopteri; order Perciformes; family Zoarcidae; genus Melanostigma; species Melanostigma gelatinosum. Next base: position 23,706,176 of record NC_136650.1, on the reverse strand, counting down.
GAGGTTCGTGTCCCGGATGTAGTCGGTTATAGTAATATATAATAATGATACTAATAATATAATATACAATATAATATATAATAATAGTATACTATACACTATAATATATAGTAATAATAATGATACTAATAATATAATATATAATAATAATAGTATACTATACAATATGTAATATATAATAATAATAATCAGAATCAGAATCAGAACCGTTTATTGCCAAGGATGTTTGCACCTACAAGGAATTTGTCATGGCGGGTGGTGCAAAACATTAAACAATAACATTAAACAATCAACACAGTGCAATAAATAGAAACATATTAAAATGTACAATAGAATATAAAAGAGTATAAAATAAAGTGCACAACAAACAGATAACAGGACTGTAAACAAGTGTAATGTAAAGTGTTGAGTGTGTTTAACCATAGAAACATAGAGGGATGGGCAGCGGAGTTATGGTAGGAGGCTGTCCTGAGGATGAGTCAGTGGGGTCCAGGCCTCGTTCCTCGTAGTGGTTCACTGAGTCGATCAAATGTCCTTTAGCAGCCTAAATGAAGGAGATGATTGAAGTCAGGCTATCTCGCTTTCTCCGAGGCGGATCCTCTCAAACAGTCTCGTTAATGCGACCCAGACGATCAGGATCAGGATGATTGCGCGTGCCCGTCCTACTTCTAAAGGGGGAAGCGTGGATCACCCAAACCATGATGTTCTAACAGTCCAATGTGAAATAAAGTCACAGAAAGAGCCTCTTTGTTCTCCGCTGACGAGCAGGAGATGATCATGAACGCATATGAGGAAGTCAAGACCGTAATCACAGCAAAATATAACAGCGGCACCGCTGAGAGGACCAGACAAGAAGCACGGCAACACATCAGACACGTTCAATGCGTCAGTGTTGGAAATGAAGCGGCTCATTTTAATGCCTCATCAGCCCAACCAATCACATGACATGTCTTTATGTGCTGCTGGCAGTAGACTTCATGATGCATCATCCAATGAGATCTACAGCGACAATAATGATCTCAACTCTTCAGAATAACAATAAAAACAAGCCCAACGAGGATCCAATGACACTCATTAATATGAGGACATGTGTGCTGTATGCCTCATGCATCATGTACTGTATGTGTGTATGTACATGTGTGTGTAGATCACATGTAGAACTAGCAGTGTGAATGTGTGTGTGTGGGCGGATCAGTATGTGTGTGTGTATTATTCATCATCAGACAATTCAATCAACTGAAGCAGTGAAGATCAATAGTGTGTGATTCTCTGTGTTCTCATCATGATCCACCTTCATCATGTTCTACAGTAATGATGTGCTGCTGTACTAATAACACTCATATCATTATGAGTGCTTTAACCTCATGTATGCAACCAGCCATCAAGAGGACATGAGAGCAAGTACACACTAAGCACACACACATGACTCAGAATGCTGAGTCAGCACAATATGTGCCATGGTGACGTGATGAACACATCCGTAAGTTTATTAAGCGCCAAATCAACTTGACCAACAGCGCGGCATGCAGCGGCTTTCCCCATGTTCTCCGCATCGCCGACACTACAACAACGCAGCACTCGCACAACAGCTCAAGGCTGCATCCAGTCTGTGGGACAGGCAGTGTGGTGTTCAATGTCTGCTCCAGAAGCTCTGGAAAGAAATGATTCCTTGTGGGCAGAATGGACAGCGCTCGTATAGGAAGTCATCGTGATGTGATGACGGATCTTGGCGATGTGGAAGAAGTCTCTCCCTATAAAACGCTCATCTAACTAATATCCTCCTTCATCAGTGGATCTCTGAGGAAGGGAGCTGCACATTAATGCAACAGAGGCTTCTTAGTTTGCTCCGCTGCTTTAAGGATCACGTGTGTCTCACTTTACATGCATTTCATCAACTCCCGTATAACCCCCAGTATATGCGCAAGCGCATCAGACTACCGTATGTGACGGGAGCGGCCATGTTTTCTGGGGGAGTTGCAGCTTATCCAGCTACCTTCAGTTAGCCTGCGCTGGAGCAGGTTCCAGCTTATGGATGTGTTGCCATGGTGATTTTTCCAAACTTGCTTCGTGGAACCGAAAAGCCTGATTTATGTCATCTTATCCTGAACAGTATCCGGCTCTGAGAACTTCAGGAGTTTAACAGACGGGTCCTCTGAGGTGCAGTCGTTGGTGTAGAGGGAGAAGAGCAGTGGGGAGAGACCACATCCCTGGGGGGTCCAGTGCTGATGGTCCGGGTGCTGGATGTGGTGTTTCCCAGCCTCACCTGCTGCGTCCTGTCAGTCAGGAGGTTAGTGATCCACTGACAGGTGGAGGCTGCACAGTGAGCTGGAGAGTTTGGGTGGAGTATCTCCGGGATGATGGTGTTGAACGCTGAGCTGAAGTCCACAAACAGAACCCTTCATATGACCCTGGGGAGTCGAGGTGTTGCAGCATGTAGTGCAGTCCCATGTTGACTGCATCATCCACCGACCTGTTTGCACGGTAGGCAAACTGCAGGGGGTCCAGCAGGGGTCCTGTGATGTCCTTCAGATGGGTCAACACCAGTCTCTCAAAGGACTTCATGACCACAGACGTCAGGGCGACGGGCCTGTAGTCAGTAATCCTGTGATGGAGGGTTTCTTGGGGACCGGGATGATGGTGGAGCGTTTGAAGCAGGAGGGCACTTCACACAGCTCCAGTGATCGGTTGAAGGTCTGTGTGAAGATGGGTCCAGCTGGTCAGCACAGACTTTTAGGCAGGAGGGGGACACACCGTCTGGACCTGGTGCCTTCCTGATCTTCTGTCTGTGGAAGCGCCGACTCACATCCTCTTCACAGATCCTCAGTGCCGGTGGGGGGTCGGTTGGGAGAGGTGAGGAGGAGGCAGGGGGTGTAGATGGTTGTTTGATGGGGCAGGTGGGGGGGTGAGGGTAGGCTCAGGTTGGATGCAGAGTTGTCAAATAGAAACGATCACCGTCCACACGGGAGTTTCAGCATTATTCTCAAGTTGATCTGCAGCCACATGGCAGCCTTCGAAGGTGGACAGCACGTGACCATTAACGTGCACTGGGCATGCGCGTGACGGTGTAAACAGGAAGTGGATTGCTTGCTTTGTTAAAAAATAAAAATAAAGTAATAAAGTAGTCTTTAATAATGAAAGGTTGTATTTGATACTTACGATCTTCCTCTAAAATCTTCCTCTACAAACTCAAACAGACAGTTCGTGGAAAGTTTTAGAAGTTTTATTTTTCAGACGTAGTTACAGCGCTGCGGCTCTCTCTCTCTCTCTCTCTCTCTCTCTCATATCAACTTTACTTTAAAATCAACACTTACACGGAAACGTTTACTCGATTATGGTCCATAAATGTGGTCAACACACGTCGATCACTCGCTTCCTCTGTGTTGTTGTCTGTTGTTGCCGTGGGGCTGATGAATGTAACGTTAGCTCCATTGAGGTATTCCTTCATGAGATCCGGCATCAGGGGATAAGCTGGTCACCCAGCAGAGACACAGGGACATCATCTTCGCCCTCTATCAAGTCTTTAGGGCATATGGGGGCATTTGCTCCATCTTTTAGGGCACAACATCATGCAACAGGTCCGACTCGCTTGCTTCTAAGCTAATTTTAACATTACCGCCAATGGGGAAATGCTAACCGCGATTAGCATTAGCGAATATAATATATCTTCGTATATCTTTTCATGAAGAAATACTTGCAGACTAAGGTCTCTCAAGGCTACCAAATGGAAGAAGTAAAACGAATCAGCGTCGATCACTCGTTTCCTCTGTGTTGTTGTCTGTTGTCTGTTTGTAGCTCGTAGCGCTGAATAGCATTTATTGCTAACTGTAGCTTCAGACAGCCGCTCTGTGGGGGCTGATCGCCGATGGTCAAGCAGCTCGCTAATCGCTAGAAAAACAGCTGCTTCCTCCACATAAATGCAGACTTTTTACTGCACAGCAGCTGCTAGTACAACAAGTAATACAGCGTGCACAAAAACGGCTGATAGCGTCTCTGGACTCGGGAATTGTCGCTCATCGCTCGAAGAACATCTCGCCTCCTCCGCCTGTAGGCAGTAGCAGCATTGTAAAATGACGCATTTAACTCCACAATAGCTGCTCGTACAGACAACACAGCAAGCAAGGCTTGCCATTCGTTATCCATGTTGAAATCCAGGTTTATTGTTGTAGAATGTGCAAAAGGTTTTATTTGGCACACACATGTCCCCACAAAGACTGATGTATGATGTCACAGTGTCAGTGAGCTCATCCAGGTCTGTAGCAGCAGCCTCACAAACACTCCAATCAGTGCAGGCGAAGCAGGACTGGAGCTCCAGCTTTGCCTCGTTGGTCGATCTCCTCAGTCTTCACCTCAGGCTTTGCAGATTTTAATTTCTGCCTGTAGGTCTGGAGAAGATGAACCAGACAGTGACAGAGTCCCAGAGCTGCACAGGGGACTGAGTGAGATGTGTCCTTTATGGCAGTGTAGCAGTGGTCCAGTGTGTTTGTCCCTGGTGCTACACTTCATATGCTGTCTGTATTAAGATGCTGTCTGTATTAAGATGCTGTCTGTATTTAGGCAGTTCTTTGCTGAGGTTTGCTCTGTTGAAGTCCCTGAGAACAATGAGCAGGGAGTCTGGGTGTTTGTGCTGCATGTTGGTGATCTGCTCAGCAGGTGTTGGAGGACCTCACTAACAGGCCTGAGGATGTAGACACCGACCAGAATGAACGAGGAAAACTCCCGCGGTGAATAAAAAGGTTTACAGTCCAGTGAAGGCTGCATGATTCCTTTGACACTGACATCAGTACACCAACCTTCGTTTATGTAGAAGCAGATTCCGCCTCCCCTCCTTTTCCCCGACAGCGCCGTTACGCGCTCCGCTCGGAGGAGTTGGAAGCCCGGCAGATGTAGTGCGCTGTCCGGGATGTGCTCACCGAGCCAGCTTTCAGTGAAGCACCGGGCGGCGGATCTGCTGAAGTCCTTTTGTAGTTTGTTGAGGAGCAGCAGCTCATCCATCTTGTTGGCCAGAGAGCGGACGTTCGCCAGGCGAATTGACGGGAGCGCAGTTCTGAGACCCCGTCGACGCAGATTAACGAGCGCTCCTGCGAGCAGGAGCGCGGGAAGGAAGACGCTTCCTTCGTCGGCGTCTTCCTTCGTCGGCGTCTCCGATAAATTCAGAGTAGAGCCGCTGCTCCCCCAACTAAAATCGGATGATTCTTCCACAAGAGAAGTGGACCTAAAACCGAAACCTGTGACGGAGAACGTGTGACAGAACGATTGCTGTTGGTTGCTGTGGAGGCTTCAGTCTGCCCCACAGAGAGAAGGCCGGAGCGCATGTTCCAACTGCTGTTTTCAGTGGCGTCGCTTCTTAATAAACCTACCAAAACTGGTTTACAATTGAAAAGAATTTAATCCTACTGAAGCTAATACAATTACACAATGAAGTACACTCCTAACAGCATCGATAGATATATATTCTCTGCGCAGAGAGGCATTTTACCCATCATCCCAGCCGGGAACCACCGCTGTTCCCATCTCAGGAGGACAAAGAGACCGAAAACCTCTCCAGTCCTCCCGCATACAGTTTGAAACCCCTCCCCTTTTGTCTATCTCAATTCATATTGGCTAACTTCAACCGTCTCCTCCTCCTCGCAGGACCCTCGCACGGGTGTGATCTATAATTGCCTGTCTAGAAATCTCTCTGTCCCTACGGCTCACTCTAAATACATTCAATGACTGTCTTTTATGGCTTAACCCGTCTATGATCAACATTCTATATAAAAGATAAGAATTTGCAACTTTTGGCAAAAGCTTCACAGAAAAGGTGCTACAAATTCTATGCCACGATGACTAGTTCCTTCAGGTTAAAGGTGTTTATGAAGCATCAAAGTCTCAGAGAAGATTTAAACTGTTTGTTTCTTTCTTTCAGAGGTTCGTCTCTCTGATGAACATCTGAAGCAGGACGACCTAGACCAACTGCAGGACCCTCTGCCCAGCACTTCCTCCAGACCAGACCGTGTTTCTGAACCAGACCGCCAACCGGACTCTCCGGACGATCTGGCCGGCAAGGAGGAAGAGGACGAGAGCGACGAAGAGGCGCCCCCTCACTGCTGCAGAGTGTGCGGGAAGTCATTCAACAGAAAAGGCTTTTTGATGAAACACCTGGAGAAACACTTAAAGGAGGCGGAGTGTGTTTGCGGTCTGTGTGGCGAGCATTCGGAGTCCACCGACGGTCTGAGGCTGCACCTCCAAACGCACCGCGACAGCAGCAGGACCTGCCACATCTGCAGCAAGAAGTTCCCCTCCATCCGCGCACAGGAGACGCACCTGAGGCTGCACACCGGAGAGAAACCATTTAGCTGCCACATCTGCGGAAAAGGCTTCAACCAGAAGGGTAACATGGTGACACACATGAGGATCCACACAGCAGAGAAGCCGTTCAGGTGCACTTTGTGTCACAAAGAGTTCAGCCACACCGGCTCTCTGGAGCGACACATGAAGGTCCACGACGGACAGACGCCGTTCAGCTGCAAAGTCTGCGGCAAAAGCTTCAGCAAGAGTGCTGAGCTGAGGCGACACGTCCGGAGCCACGAGTCCACCGACGCGCCCGCCGCCAGGAGCAGACGCAGGAAACCGAGTCTGACTCCTTCTCACTGCTGCAAGGTCTGCGGGAACGCCTTTCACAATAAAGGTAACTTTGTGCGGCACGCAGAGACTCATTTAAACGATCCCGAATGTCGCTGTGGCGTCTGCGGAGAGCAGTCAGAGTCCTCAGAGAGTCTGCAGATTCACATCCAGAGCCATAGAGAAACCAACAGGATGTGTGACATCTGCGGGATCAGCTTCAGGGACATGGAGATCCACATGAGGACACACACCGGCCAGAAACCCTTCAGCTGCAAAGACTGCGGAAAAGACTTCCCCAGGAAGGGCTCTCTGGAGAGACACATGAAGCTGCACGCCGCCGAGAGGCCGTACATCTGCGAGTTCTGCGGGAAGACTTTCATTGAAAACACCGTCCTGAAGAGACACATCAAGAGCCACACGGGAGGGAAGCCCAGGATTTACTCCTGTGACATCTGCAGCAAAACATTCACCATGAGCCAGCATCTGGACGTGCACAAGAGGATCCACACCGGGGAAAAACCGTACACCTGCAGGGTCTGCGGGAAGAACTTCCGGCAGATCGGCAACCTGGACTCCCACATGAGGATCCACACTGGCGAGAAGCCGTTCATCTGCAGCCTCTGCGGGAAGAGATTTCGCCAGAAGATTTCTCTGGAGACGCACGAGAGGTTCCACAAGAAGGAGAAACCGTTCAGCTGCCAGCTGTGCAGCAAAGGCTTCGTGCAGAAGATCGACCTGAAGAGACACATGCTGACGCACACGGGTGAGAAACCCTACAGCTGCAGCGTCTGTGGGAAGAGCTACCAGGAGAAACGCTCGGTGGTCTCTCACATGAAGATCCACGCCGGAGAACGAGCCGTAAGGGTCTCCGAGGGGACGCCGAACCTGAACCGCCAGGAAGGAGTTCACACTGACTTCATCCAGCTGTGACCTCCGTCCAGCTGCATGTACACACACATACACATATACTCGATTAAAATATATATCTAAGTTTAAACCTCTTCAATCAATATTTACTGTTCAAAAATACAACTAATTCAACATGATGTCATGTGACTCTGAGGACGTTTGAATCATTTCACATGTAAATAAAACATCTGGAGAGAAGACAATATCAGCATTCAATATGTCAATATAATCAATATAACAGCTGGTTCATAACGTTTATTGTGGTTTATGAATAAAGTTTTATTCTGTCTGTTAAAGTGAAGACTTTTAAATTGAAGCTGAGGCAAGGCAAGGCAAGTTTATTTGTATAGCACATTTCAACAACAAGGTAATTCAAAGTGCTTCACATAAAACCATTAAAAGCATCAAAACACAAGGCAAAAGAAAAGGAGATTTCAAAAACAATTAAAAAACAGTGTAAGAAATTAAATGCAGTAGTAAAATACAGAAATGCAGGAAATTGATAAATATATGAATTGAATGTGGTTCAATTAAAGGCAGCAGCAAACAGAAAGGTCTTCAATCTTGATTTAAAGGAGCTGAGGGTCTCAGCAGACCTGCAGCTTTCTGGACTTTGTTCCAGATATGTGGAGCAGAAACACTGAACGCTGCTTCTCCATGTTTAGTTCTGACTCTGGGAACAGAAAGTAGACCGGTCCCAGACGACCTGAGGGGTCGGGATGGTTCATAAGGTAACAGGAAGTAGACCGGTCCCAGACGACCTGAGGGGTCGGGATGGTTCATAAGGTAGCAGCAGATCAGAGATGTATTTTGGCCCTAAACCATTCAGTGCTTTGTAAACCAACAGCAGGATTTTAAAGTCAATTCTTTGTTGGACAGGAAGCCAGTGCAAAGACCTCAGAACTGGAGTGATGTGGTCCACCCTCCTGGTCTTAGTGAGGACTCGAGCTGCAGCGTTCTGAATCAGCTGCAGCTTTCTGACGGACTTTTTACAGAGACCTGTAAACACACCGTTACAGTAGTCCAGTCTGCTGAAGATAAATGCGTGGACAAGTTTTACACATCCTGTTGAGACATAAGTCCTCTAATCCTTGATATATTCTTCAGGTGATAGTAGGCTGATTTTGTAATTGTCTTGATGTGGCTGTTCAGGTTGAGGTCTGAATCCATAACTACACCTAGATTTCTGGCTTGGTTTGTGGGTTTTAACATCAGTGACTGAAGCTGAGCGGTGATTTTCAATTGTTCGTCCTTGGTACCAAAAACAATTACTTCTGTTTTATCTTTGTTTAATTGAAGAACATTCTGGCACATCCAGTTGTTGATTTGTTCAATGCAGTTACCCAGCCCTTGTATGGGATTATAGTCCCCTGGTGACATAGTTATGTAGATTTGTGTGTCGTCTGCATAATTATGATAACACACTTTGTTGTTTTCCATAATCTGAGCTAGTGGAAGCATGTAGATGTTGAACAGAGGAGGCCCCAGTATTGAACCTTGGGGAACACCACATGTCATTTTAGTCAGCTCTGATGTGTAATCAGCTACAGACACAAAGTATTCTCGGTCCTTCAAGTAGGATTCAAACCAGTTAAGTGCTGTGCCAGAGAGTCCCACCCAGATGTTTAGTCTTTCTAGGAGTATGGCATGGTCGACCGTGTCGAATGCAGCACTGAGATCCAGTAACACTAAGACTGAACTTCTGCCATTGTCTATGTTCAAGTGGATGTCGTTGAAAACCTTAACAAGAGCAGTTTCAGTGCTGTGGTGCTGTCGAAAGCCTGACTTGAAAACATCAAAGCAGTTATTTACGGCCAAGAAGTCGGTCAGCTGTTGGAAAACCGCTTTTTCAATTATTTTACTTAAAAATGGGAGGTTTGATATTGGCCGATAATTTTTCATCGTTGCGGAGTCTAAACTAGCCTTCTTTAGGAGTGGTTGAATAACTGCAGTTTTTAGGGCTTGTGGGAAGACACCTGAGAGAAGGGATGTGTTTACAATTTGTAAAAGATCAGTGGTCATGCAGTTTGAAATATTTTTGAAAAAGTGTGTTGGTAGAATATCCAAGCAGCAGGAGGATGACTTCAGAGTCAGGATTTCTTCTTTCAGTTACCCAACATTCAAAGTAAACGTTTATTTATTATTAGATCATATATTATTTATAATTAATACAGTTCAATTTGATAATAAATATTGTTGAGATATTATTCAACATAACTTAATTTATTTGATTTGTCGGTCAGCTGTTGACATACAGACGTTAAGGCTGTTGGCTAATTCAATAACAGTTGGAATGCTGTTTCGCATTCCAAGTATTGTTATCCTGTTTCTTTATTCCTCTTTTTATTATATTTCGTCCGTCCCCTTCTTCATTTTTTAAGCTACAGAAACCATTCAAAAATATTAAAATGTTCAGCTCTTTAATGACATTTATGCTATGACTTTTCACTGTTCTATCTCTTATGCTTTTTGAATTATTAAGCTTTTTGCAATTTTCCTTTTGAATGGGATTTCAATGGAGAATATTTTCAAATCCTCTTAAACTTTTTCAACATTCAAATCCTTCTACTTCCTCATACTTTCAGCTACAGACACCATTTCAACTTTAAAATGTTGTATGTGTATGTATATGTATACATACGTATGCATGACAAAACGCTGGACTTTATTGAGCCAAAGGGACATTTTGATAGCTAGCACAGTTTTCGTAAAGTCACAGATTAAGTTTCAGGAAAATTTGGGGTCCGTTTCAGATTTTATAATGGGTGTGTATTGCACGGAACATTCCGTGCTAGAGCGATGACATCACGGTCAGAGTGGAGTGGAGCATAAAAAGTATTCTGTGATTTTTCCAATCAAATTGCTCCAGCTCCATTGTTGGTCAAAACGATAGGACATGTTGTGCTGGTCGCAGTAAAGTGTCTGTGGAATCCAACGGATTTACACATTTGGCTCAAAGAGCCGCAGAGCGACATGAACTCCAACCAGCTGCTCCATCAGACTCCATGTTAAATATCACCACTCATTTCTCAAAGAAAGCAGACGGGACCAGTTTTGTATTTTGCTCTGGAGCTCACATTTTTAATCACAAACATAAAAACCACATCAGAGAGTTAGGCAGAGTCTTATGTCTCTCATTTTGAAAAGGAGGCAGGAGTTTTGTTCAAAATCACTTTACTGTGTTCGATGGGTATCTCCTAACAACTGGAACGTTTGAGTCAGCCTCTCCAACACACACACTCGCTCTCTCTCTCTGTATGTCTGTCTGTCTGTGTCTCTCTCTCTCTGTCTGTCTCTCCCCCTCTCTCACCCACCCAGTCCCGCCCTTTCAAAATAAAAGCCCCATGGAGTAACTATCTTAACATGAAGCTCAGAATGAGGTTCACCAAATAAAGTGTATATTACTACTTCAATAACTGGGACAGCCGTGGCTCATTGGGTAGAGAGGGTCGTCCGGCAACCACAACGTTGGCAGTTCGATCTTTGGCTGCTACGAGTCGTGTGCCGAAGTGTCCCTGAGCAAGACACTAAACCCCTAACCGCTCCCAATAAGCTAGGGATGGGTTAAATGCAGAAGTTACATTTCATATATATGTACCTGTGTATATGTAAATGACGACTATTATAAAATTGTATTTGAATTTCATATCAGAGCACTCCTTGTTGTTCGCCCTCCGGCCCAGCAGAGTTCGCTGTTCGCTTCGCTCTCCTCAAAGCGAACCGTTGTTGACGCGGAACTCCGTGTGTGTGTTCGCGGCCCCGCTGGCTCTCTTTGTCCGCAGAAAAATTAGCAAAATGTGCGCCGTGCGGCTGCTGCGGGTGTCGGTACACGAGCGGCTCGGTGCCGCCGCCGAAGACGTTCTGCTGCGGGTGGAGAAAGGAGAAGAAGCGGCTGGAATCCCGACGCTGAGAGCGCTGCTCACCGAGCGGCTAACGGCGGCTGCGGAGGAGATTGTCGGTCTGTTTGAGGAAACCGTGGCGGAGTACGAAGACCGAGCTGAGCGGTCAGAGCGGGAGATCCAGAGCCAGAAGAGGCTGCTCGATGCCGTGCTGAAGCCGGAAGTCAAGCTGCACCGAGCAGGTGGGTCCCGAGGAGAGGCCCGGAGATGTTGTTAGCTAACGCTAGCGGAAGATTAGCTAACATTTCTCCTGAACGGAAACATTGTGTCAAATCTCTGAGACACACTGAAGCCCATAATATGTATAAACAGATAATTATTCATATTAAACAAACTAACTCTGTTAGCTGCTAACAACCACAAATCATGGGAGCTGTGGTTAATACTGTACCATTAATACTACAAAGCTAATACTATACCACTAATACCACAAAGCGAATACTACAAAGCTATAATACGATACCACAAATAATACAAAGCTAATACGATACCACTAATACTACAAAGCTAATACTATGCCACTAATACTACAAAGCTAATACTATACCGCTAATGGAGTGGTCTCACCGACGTCACGATCTCCTTAGTTACGAGGTCGGTCGGCCATGTTGGAGTACATACAGAACCTACATGGCGGCGCGTAAACAAGGAAGTGCGGCGAAAATACAATACTTTGAATCACTGGATAGTGCATCAAAGGTTCGCTACCTGGCCAAATTGAAGGTTATTGGTAACTTGGATCCCTATACGATGAGTGCAGATGGTTTCAGTGCCGATCCTACTTATCTTCCATCGGTAAACTACGCCAACATCTACACGTATCTCGTGAACACCCCGAGTCCTTACACAAAAGACGAGTTGGAGAGCTACAAAGGGCTCGACGCTTATAATCAGTTTGTCAGTGGATGGGTCCGAGACGTCAAAGCAACGGTCGTCGGGAATTCTCATCTCGTCATTGGGAGGGTAAATATATACAGATCTGGTCAGATATTTAGCAATATTCAATGTTTACTCAGCGCAAACAGAGACGTGTGTTTGTTTACATTGTACATGCACGTCATTGTGTGCGTGTGTGTAGGAATTCACTTTCAACTAACTCCTAACTTCATCCCCCCCCACACATATATATATATACATACATATATATATGATCCGACGTTAAACTCATATCAAGCAATGCTGAGGCTGCATCTCTGTGTTTCGCCTGTTGTACACGCTCGACACGTCTCTGGTACCGACTGCTGTCACGGGCCGATGAAGCTTCGGTAACCTTCTCATGTAAAAGTTTAATTTATATTTCCTTTATTAAATACTGTTCACAAACGAATTTGTAAATAAAATCACTGACCACTTATAAAGTGATGCGCACATACTCTAGTGTACGCCAAATTCCATTCCTTTATATCTCGAGAGATGCGTGACAGCCATTTCTCACGACGTCGCTTGGATAGCTCCTTCGTGTCATTTCCTTGATGTGTAATGACCGCTGGCAAACGAAAGAATGATTTCTTGTCTCTATCAGCTCTGCTGCCACAACCAAAGACAGCACAAAAGTTCACCACCGATAGGTTATGCGACTCAGCCGTGCATGCCAGTGGCTTTGTGTGTACTCCAACATGGCCGACAGCTAAACTGTGACGTCACACGAGACCACTCCATACTACAAAGCTAATACTATACCACTAATACCACAAAGCGAATACTACAAAGCTATAATACGATACCACAAATAATACAAAGCTAATACGATACCACTAATACTACAAAGCTAATACTATGCCACTAATACTACAAAGCTAATACTATACCGCTAATGGAGTGGTCTCACCGACGTCACGATCTCCTTAGTTACGAGGTCGGTCGGCCATGTTGGAGTACATACAGATCCTACATGGCGGCGCGTAAACAAGGAAGTGCGGCGAAAATACAATACTTTGAATCACTGGATAGTGCATCAAAGGTTCGCTACCTGGCCAAATTGAAGGTTATTGGTAACTTGGATCCTTATACGATGAGTGCAGATCGTTTCAGTGCCGATCCTACTTATCTTCCATCGGTAAACTACGCCAACATCTACGCGTATCTCGTGAACACCCCCAGTCCTCACACAAAAGACGAGTTGGAGAGCTACAAAGGGCTCGACGCTTATAATCAGTTTGTCAGTGGATGGGTCCGAGACGTCAAAGCAACGGTCGTCGACAATTCTCATCTCGTCATTGGAAGGGTAAATATATACAGATCTGGTCCGATATTTAGCAATATTCAATGTTTACTCGGCGCAAACAGACACGTGTGTTTGTTTACATTGTACGTGCATGTCATTGTGTGCGTGTGTGTAGGAATTCACTTTCAACTAACTCCTAACTTCATCCCCCCCCCACACATATATATATATATATACATATATATATATATATATATATATATATATATATATATATATATATATATATATATATATATATATATATATATATATATATATATATATATATATATATATATATATATATATGATCCGACGTTAAACTCATATCAAGCAATGCTGAGGCTGCATCTCTGTGTTCCGCCTGTTGTACACGCTCAACACGTCTCTGGTACCGACTGCTGTCACGGGCCGATGAAGCTTCGGTAACCTTCTCATGTCCAAGTTTAATTTATATTTCCTTTATTAAATACTGTTCACAAACGAATTAGTAAATAAAATCACTGACCACTTATAAAGTGATGCGCACACACTCTAGTGTACGCCAAATTCCATTCCTTTATATCTCGAGAGATGCGTGACAGCCATTTCTCGCGACGTCGCTTGGATCGCTCCTTCGTGTCATTTCCTTGATGTGTAATGACCGCTGGCAAACGAAAGAATGATTTCTTGTCTCTAACAGCTCTGCTGCCACAACCAAAGACAGCACAAAAGTTCACCATGATCGATAGGTTATGTGACTCAGCCGTGCATGCCAGTGGCTTTGTGTGTACTCCAACATGGCCGACAGCTAAACTGTGACGTCACACGAGACCACTCCATACTACAAAGCTAATACTATACCACTAATACTACAAAGCTAATACTATACCGCTAATACTACAAAGCTAATACTATACCGCTAATACTACAAAGCTAATACTATACCGCTAATACTACAAAGCTAATACTATACCGCTAATACTACAAAGCTAATACTATACCGCTAATACTACAAAGCTAATACTACAAAGCTAATACTATACCGCTAATACTAGAAAGCTAATACTATACCGCTAATACTACAAAGCTAATACTATACCGCTAATACTATACCGCTAATACTACAAAGCTAATACTATACCGCTAATACTACAAAGCTAATACCATACCGCTAATACTACAAAGCTAATACTATACCGCTAATACTACAAAGCCAATACTATACCGCTAATACTACAAAGCCAATACTATACCGCTAATACTACAAAGCCAATACTATACCGCTAATACTACAAAGCCAATACTATACCGCTAATACCATACCGCTAATACTACAAAGCTAATACCATACCGCTAATACTACAAAGCTAATACTATACCGCTAATACTACAAAGCTAATACTATACCGCTAATACTACAAAGCTAATACCATACCGCTAATACTACAAAGCTAATACTATACCGCTAATACTACAAAGCTAATACTATACCGCTAATACTACAAAGCTAATACTATACCGCTAATACTACAAAGCTAATACCATACCGCTAATACTACAAAGCTAATACTATACCGCTAATACTACAAAGCTAATACTATACCGCTAATACTACAAAGCTAATACCATACCGCTAATACTACAAAGCTAATACTATACCGCTAATACTACAAAGCTAATACTATACCGCTAATACTACAAAGCTAATACTATACCGCTAATACTACAAAGCTAATACTATACCGCTAATACTACAAAGCTAATACCATACCGCTAATACTACAAAGCTAATACCATACCGCTAATACTACAAAGCTAATACTATACCGCTAATACTACAAAGCTAATACTATACCGCTAATACTACAAAGCTAATACTATACCACTAATCAGACAGCATCCCTCACTCCAGGCCGTCTTTGATGAAACTCTCATCAGACAGGCCCAGAAGATCATTTCAGACCCACTCATATCCTCCACCCTGAATACCAGCTCCTCCCCTCAAGCAGACGCTTCAGAGTCCCTCAGTGCAGCTCAACCGCTTTAAGAACTCTTTTGTCACCTCGTCCATCAAGGCCCTGAATGGCAAGCTAGCCAGAGCTTAACCCTGGAACACCGATTTTAATTTAATTTAATATCTTAACTACACACTACTGGTGCGTTGTACAATGGGCAGTGTGACATGTGTTTGTTGGCCGGTGGCAGTCTTTGTAAGTACTGTAGGTACTGTGTGTGCGGGTATGTGGACTGGCAACAGTCTGTGTATGTAATGTATGTATGCCATATGTTATTTGTATTGTATTGTTTTTTAACAGCAGACACCACACTGTATGTATGTTTCGAAGACAAATTTCCTTCGGGACAATAAAGTCTATCTTATCTTAATACTACAAAGCCAATACTATACCATTAATACTACAAAGCTAACACTATACCACTAATACTACAAAGCTAACACTATACCATTAATACTACAAAGCTAACACTATACCACTAATACTACAAAGCTAACACTATACCACTAATACTACAAAGCTAACACTATACCATTAATACTACAAAGCTAACACTATACCACTAATATTACAAAGCTAACACTATACCACTAATACTACAAAGCTAACACTATACCATTAATACTACAAAGCTAACACTATACCACTAATACTACAAAGCTAATACTATACCATTAATACTACAAAGCTAACACTATACCACTAATACTACAAAGCTAACACTATACCACTAATACTACAAAGCTAACACTATACCATTAATACTACAAAGCTAACACTATACCATTAATACTACAAAGCTAACACTATACCACTAATACTACAAAGCTAATACTATACCATTAATACTACAAAGCTAACACTATACCATTAATACTACAAAGCTAACACTATACCATTAATACTACAAAGCTAACACTATACCATTAATACTACAAAGCTAACACTATACCACTAATACTACAAAGCTAATACTATACCATTAATACTACAAAGCTAACACTATACCATTAATACTACAAAGCTAACACTATACCATTAATACTACAAAGCTAACACTATACCACTAATACTACAAAGCTAACACTATACCATTAATACTACAAAGCTAACACTATACCACTAATACTACAAAGCTAACACTATACCATTAATACTACACCATTCGGGGTGTAACGGTTCACAACATTCTCGATCGGTTCAATACGATACAGTGGTGCCACGGTTCGGTACGTTTTCAATACAGCAAAAAAGCAGAAATGCCAAATCTCTGGTGAGACTCTTGAGGGGCGTGTCTGAGTTGATTCTCTGTTTGGGCTTTTTTTTCTTTGACAAAGCAGGATGGTCTGGAGAACTGGGCTGGTGAAGGAGTAGTGTCACGGGGCTCAATAGCATTCAGCATGTTGGTGCAGCCTGGTTCATCACCAGAGGAGGGATGAACCTTTCACCTGTTTGAATCAGGAGGGAACAGATACCGAGACGCTGCGGGAGAGTCTGTAACCAATATCACGTGACTCTTCACGTACACTGGGCTGATGGTGCCGGTGTAAACAGGAAGTAGATTGGTTGCTTACTTAAAATAATACGATGGAGTAATAAAGTAGTCTTTAATAATGAACGGTCGTGTTTGATACTTAAGATCTTCTCTAAAAATCTTCTTCTATGAACTCAAATAGACAGTTTGTGGAAAGTTTTAGAAGTTTTATTTTTCAGACGTAGTTACAGCGCTGCGGGTCTTGCTCTATCTCTCTCAACTCATATTTACATTAATATTAACACTTACACATGAAGTTTACTAGATTATGATCCATAAATGTGTTCAACACTCGTCTCTCACTCGTTCCCTCGGTGTCGTCGTTTCTGTTCTCACTCGTCGCTCTGCTGGTGGCTGAAGTCTGTCCTACTGGAGAGCAATCCATGTTTTGTTCCTTTATAGTTTATGTGTGTTAACTTGTTAACAAAATAAACGTTGACAAAATAAACATTAATAAGAAAAGGAAAGTCCTCCGGTTTGTGTCCGTCCTCCTCAAAGCCTCTAACCGTGACTTCAGACGTCCGCTCCGTAGCGCTCATACCTCCGCTGGACACGCCGCTCACTGATCTGCTTCCTCAGAAATACAGACTTTAACTGAACAACAGCTGCTAGTAAAGACAACAAGGTCAACAACACCCGTCATCAGTTGTTCATGTTCAATTGACCTGGTAATCGATCGGTAATCAAGACTGTTGTTGTTTGTGAACATCCGGGAACGGTCACGTGATAGGAGCGTGGCGAATCAGGGATACTATACTACACTTCACTCTAATTCGAAACCACTCATACTACGAAGCTAATGTCACCTAGACGAGTTACACTGTGCACCTCGGACAAGTCATAACAGAGGTTTTTTGTCTCCTTCATCACTCGTCTTCTCCTGATTCCGTCACAGCAACCGCCTCCAGTTCTTCCCCTCCGTTAGAAATCTTGCCCTGCTTGTTGATCTGCGTCCTCGCCCTCCATCTTCACTCGGGCTCCCTGTCTCAGTGACGTGAAGAACATATGACAATGACACAATCTCACAGTATGAATGTGAATATACAAGGATACATTTCAAATTATGGATATGATTGATTTTACACAACTATATTTCAAGACACAAATACATTTTTCTCCCACATTCCCCCCTTCATGACTCGCGTCACTCATACGAGACAAATGTTAGAACCTCCTGCTGGTCTTCAGGTCCGTGTACTTTTGTTTCTTCTATGTTTTAATTTTCATTGGTCGGTTATCAAACATAATAAAGCGCTTATGCCTGCGTTTGTGGACCTGCTACTGTCCTCGTGTTTTCTCTGTAATATTTCACTGTATAGTTACTGAATCGGTTGACAACTAGTTAACGTACTGAATTTACTTTCTCTGACTCTTTTAACTTCTAGCTGTGGGTCCCCGACTGGGACGTGTCGAAGTGTACCTGAGCAAGACACTGAACCCCCGGCTCCCCGGGGGCCGATCAATGGCAGCCCACTGCTCCCTGTATACAGGGGATGGGTCAAATGCAGAGACTAATTTCCCCCTTAAAGGGATAAAGATAGTATGTATTCTATTCTAATGCTACTAAACTAATACTACACTGCTAATTTTAAGCCTTTAATACAGCGAAACCGGTATTACACTACTGATACTACAAAACGTATTCCACAAAGCTAATATTGCACCGCTAATAATACAAAACTTATACTTCATTGCTAATTATAAATCACTAATACTACGAAGCTAGTACTACGCCACACATTTTTAACCGTTAATGCTACACAAAGCTAATACTTTAGCTTCATGTATTCTCTATCCAGCTGAATTATTAGATTAAGTTACAGTATGAGCTTTAGCTCCAGAAATAACTTTAACTTCAGTGTTCGCATTAACTTTTAGCCTAAGTATGAGCTTTAGCTTCAGTGTTAGCCATAGCTTCAATGTTGCTTTAGCTTCAGAATCAGCTTTAGCTCCCATTATGACATTAGCTTTACTATAAACTTTTAGCTTCAGCTTTAGCTCCAGTATTAGCGTTATCTTTAAGCTTTAGTATTAGCGT
Source organism: Melanostigma gelatinosum (assembly GCF_949748355.1). Lineage (NCBI taxonomy): Eukaryota > Metazoa > Chordata > Actinopteri > Perciformes > Zoarcidae > Melanostigma > Melanostigma gelatinosum. The sequence goes on along the minus strand of NC_136650.1, from coordinate 23,686,990 downwards.
TTCACTTCAATAATAGCTCTAGCTTCAGCATTTTGTTTTGCTTCTGATTTAGTTTGAAGTGGAAGCCGACCTTGTTTCCATCCTGCAGCTTCTAAACGGCCCAAAGCACCACGGTGTCGGTGCAGCAGCTGGTAGAACATTAACACTAATGTGTGTGTTTCCTGTTTCCTGCAGACATCCAGCAGCTGTTGGAGGATAAGGAGCAGCAGGAGTGGAGCTCCAGTCTGGACCAGGAGGACCCAGAGCCCCCACACATTAAAGAGGACCAGGAGGACCCAGAGCCCCCACACATTAAAGAGGACCAGGAGGACCCAGAGCCCCCACACATTAAAGAGGACCAGGAGGACCCAGAGCCCCCACACATTAAAGAGGACCAGGAGGACGCAGAGCCCCCACACATTAAAGAGGACCAGGAGGACCCAGAGCCCCCACACATTAAAGAGGACCAGGAGGACCCAGAGCCCCCACACATTAAAGAGGAACAGGAGGAACTCTGGACCAGTCAGGAGGGAGAGCAGCTTCAAGGTCTGGAGGAGGCTGATATCAAGTTCTTATTCACTCCTGTGAAGAGTGAAGATGATGAAGAGGAAGCTCAGTCCTCACAGCTTCATCAAAGACAAACTGAACAGATGGAAACAGAAGCTGATGGAGAGGACTGTGGAGGACCAGAACCAGACAGGAACTCAGATCCAGATAGACATCCAGTTAATGAAGACGATTCTCTGGACTCTTTTGAAACCGACGACTCTGATTGGTCACAAACCAATGAAGCCCAATCGGGTGTCGAGTCTCAGAAACACAGCGAAGTCTCTGAGAGCGACGTCGGCTCTGCAGCCAAAGAGAGACCGTTTCCATGCTCCTATTGTGGGAAATGTTTTAGCCTGAAGGGCAACTTGAACAGACACGTCAGAGACCACACGGGCGAGAGGCCGTTTCCGTGTACCGGCTGTGATAAGACGTTCAAAGACAGCGGCTCGTTGACTGCTCACATGAGGTGTCACACCGGAGAGCAGCCGTACAGCTGCTTGTTCTGCGGGAAGAACTTCAGCGGACGAGGGAACATGACCCGACACATGAGGATCCACACTGGAGAGAAACCCTTCACCTGCTCGCTGTGTAGCAAAAGCTTTCATGTGAAAGAACACCTCAACAGACACATGAAGTACCACACGGGGGAGAAACCCTTCAGCTGCTCCATCTGTGGCAAAGGGTGTGCTCAGAAAACAGACCTGAAGAAACACATGAGAGTCCACACGGGAGAGAAACCCTTCAGCTGTCCCTTCTGTGGGAAGTGCTGTGCCGAAAAAGGGGACTTGACCAAGCACATGAGGGTCCACACAGGGGAGAAACCCTTCAGCTGCAACGTGTGCGGGAAAAGTTGTGCCCAGAAGGGGAGCCTGAAGATCCACATGAGGGTCCACACCGGAGAGAAACCATTCAGCTGCTCTGTCTGCGGGAAATGTTTTACTGTTACAGGACATCTGAAGAGACACATGAAGCTGCACGGTGGCGGGGCAGACGGCGGCGGGGCCGACGCGGATTCCCATTCAACCAAAGTAGAACAGGAAATTTAACCTTTGAACACATCGTGATGGTCCTCCAGTCAGAAGACGTGCAGCCATGTTCACAAAGCTTTTCATGTCGTGGGCTCAGAACCTGACTGTCATTGATGAAGTGATCGAAATTATCAGAAATACATTCATTGATGATGTAGAACACAACATCAATGAAGCCAAAAACCTGAGACCAGATCACAAGTCCAGTTGGTCCGGTATAGATGTATTTCGATGGCTGCTGAGGAAGGTCATCGACAGTAACAAGTCCCGTTTCTGGACCTTAACCCGAGACTTTGTCAGGACCCATCAGGTCCAGACGTCAGACCAGGTCTGAAAGCAGAACCCTTGGTACCCGTTTAGACGTGCTGAACGTTGTGATTCTGAGGAGGTTCATTTACTTTATGGATCCAACCCCCATCGGACCTGAACTTCAGGTTTGTGCTAAACGGGCTCCTGTAGTCAGCAGAGCTATGCGTTGTGGGATGTGAAGTGAAATTGACGCTTCTGGACATGGACGGCTTCTTTATCCAACCTAGGTGTCCGAAATGGAAAATGTGGGTCTTTAAAATAATAAATACGGTAATATCAACAGAGATTTGAACAAAATGTTTTACTTTTACTTTGTGGTCATCTTTAGTGGTGATTTGCAGAAAAACACAGAAATAAATTATTGTATTTATTGAAAAATACACTTTGATTAAACATTTTAGGGGCATTAGTAGTTTTATTTCTGTATATTAATCAATTTGGTGTGTCAGGAAGTTAACAGCTTAAATTGATCCCATGTTTATTTTATATTGTCTGATCAAGACAAATGTTGCTCTGCTAACAGCTAACCATAACTAGTTAACGTTAACTGGCTAACTTAAACTAGCTAACCTTTACCAGCTAATGTTAACTAGCTAACGTTAGCTCTCCTACAGATTTGTTGTTCATGTAACATTTCCAGGATCAGATATTAAAAAGAATTAACACTGAATATTTATTTATACATTTTATTTATTTCTTCTGACCACAACACAGTTTACTGTTCAGACAGGTTTCAAGTCCAGGATCCAGAGTCCCATGATCCATTTATATATTGATCTGTGATCAGCATCGAGTATCACACACACACACAGGTGTGTTCATGCTCTTAATATCAGGCTGAATCATAACATGTTTGTAGAATCATGTTGATAATTTGAGGTGAAGAAGAAACTCCATGTTTTTACGTCCTGTGGTTTAAATCAACTCTTTCCGATCCGACAGCAGCAACAATCGTCGTGATTAATATTAATAATGGAGAACAAACTCCTCCCGGGGAAGGGTTGCCCGCACAGAGACCTGTCCATCACCATTGATGATACCGTGGTGACGCCAACTCGGACTGCGAGGAACCTGGGTGTGAGCCTGGACGACCAACTGTCATTCTCAGCAAACATTGCATCGGTTACACGCTCCTGCAGATTCCTGCTCTACAACATCAGGAGGATTCACTGCCTCACTGAGGAGACGGTGCAGGTGCTCATCCAGGCTCTTGTCATCTCCCGCCTGGACTACTGCAGCTCACTACTTGCCGGAGCCCCGGCGTCGGCCATCAGACCTCTGGAGCTTGTCCAGAAAGCTGCAGCTCGTCTGCAGTGGTGGAATGAACTCCCCACTGACGTCAGGACAGCAGAGTCACTGCCCATCTTTCATCAGGCTGAAGACTCACCTCTTCAAGAAGGCCTACCCTGAGCCTTCACTCACCACTTACTGTATTCATACTAGTTTGTTGCACTTATTGTGTTAGTTTGTTTCTGTACTTCTGATTGGTTTATGCTCTAATATGCTTGTTTAAAAAAAGAGATGCACTTATAACTTCTGGTGATGACGTGTTGACTGTTATGAAACATTACGGCGTGTTGACTGTTGTGAAACATTACGGCGTGTTGACTGTTATGAAACATTACGGCGTGTTGACTGTTGTGAAACATTACGGCGTGTTGACTGTTATGAAACATTACAGCGTGTTGACTGTTATGAAACATTACAGCGTGTTGACTGTTGTTATGAAACATTACAGCATGTTGACTGTTATGAAACATTACAGCGTGTTGACTGTTATGAAACATTACGGCGTGTTGACTGTTATGAAACATTACGGCGTGTTGACTGTTATGAAACATTACGGCGTGTTGACTGTTATGAAACATTACGGCGTGTTGACTGTTATGAAACATTACGGCATGTTGACTGTTATGAAACATTACGGCGTGTTGACTGTTATGAAACATTACGGCGTGTTGACTGTTATGAAACATTATGGCGTGTTGACTGTTATGAAACATTACAGCGTGTTGACTGTTATGAAACATTACAGCATGTTGACTGTTATGAAACATTACGGCATGTTGACTGTTATGAAACATTACAGTGTGTTGACTGTTATGAAACATTACAGCGTGTTGACTGTTATGAAACATTACGGCGTGTTGACTGTTATGAAACATTACGGCGTGTTGACTGTTATGAAACATTACAGCGTGTTGACTGTTATGAAACATTACGGCGTGTTGACTGTTATGAAACATGACAGCGTGTTGACTGTTATGAAACATTACAGCGTGTTGACTGTTATGAAACATTACGGCGTGTTGACTGTTATGAAACATTTCCCAACAAGAGGGGAAAACATTTTGGATCTGGTCTACACTACTCGCAAAGGAGCGTACAAGGCCTCACCCCTACCCCACATAGGGTGTGGCCAGATGGGCCTCCTCTGCTCTCAAGACTGCTTTGACACAACAGACTGGGGAATGTTTAAGCAGGCAGCCACATACAACAATCACACAGACATTGAGGAGTACACAGACACTGTTGCTTCTTACATTAGTAAGTGCATTGATGATGTGACTCATATGAAAAACATCATCACTCGGGCTAACCAGAAGCCTTGGCTGACAGGGGAAGTACATCGGCTGCTGAGGGCCAGAAACAACGCCTTCAGAGCCGGGGATGAAACTGGCCTGAGAAGAGCGAGAGCCGACCCGTCCCACCGCATCAGGAAAGCAAAACAGGAATACTCGAATAAGATAACCAGTCACTTTGAAGACAGCAGAGATACACGGAGCCTGTGGCAGGGCATTCAGACCCTTACGGACTACAAACCCGTGCCACAGATCTGCGGCAGCAACATCTCTCTGCTAAACAACCTCAACAGCTTCTTTGCACGGTTTGAAACACAAAACAGCACACGTCCACACAAGACTCCGCCCCCTCCCCACGACCAGGCTCTGTGCCTGTCTTCTGCCAGCGTGAAGAGGACACTCTCCACTATCAACACCCGCAAGGCAACAGGTCCAGATAACATCTCTGGTCACGTGTTGAAGGACTGCGCAGAGGAGCTTAAGGATGTCTTTAATACTTCTCTGAGACAAGCTGTTGTTCCATCATGCTTCAAGGCCACCATCATCATACCTGTGCCAAAGAAACCCACTCCGTCCTGCTATAATGACTACCGTCCGGTGGCACTGACCCCCATAATCATGAAGTGCTTTGAACGGCTCGTCATGTCACACATCAAATCCATTCTCCCCCCCCCCCCCCCCCCACCCTGGACCCTTTCCAGTTTGCATACCGTGCCAATTGGTCCACGGAGGATGCAATCTGCTCTGCTCTCCACCCAGCCCTCACCCATCTGGACTCAAAAGACTCATATGTGAGAATGCTGTTCATAGACTTTAGTTCAGCATTCAACACCATAATCCCACAAAAACTCATCTTCAAACTTGACCAGCTGGGGCTCAACACCTCGCTGTGTAACTGGCTGCTGGACTTCCTCAGCGAGAGGCAACAAGCGGTACGTGTCGGCAACAACACCTCGAGCAGCATCACACTGAGCACAGGGGCCCCTCAGGGCTGTGTGCTCAGTCCACTGCTCTTCACCTTGCTGACACACGACTGCACTACAACCTACAGCACCAATCATATGGTCAAGTTCACAGACGACACAACTCTGGTTGGTCTCATCACCAACGACGATGAGACCCACTACAGGAAGGAGGTCAGCCTTCTGACCACGTGGTGCAGAGACAACAACCTCCTTCTGAATAACAGCAGACCAAGGAGATTATTGTTGACTTCCGGAGAGGCCACACTCAACACCCACCACTGACCATCAATGGTGCTGACATAGAGAGAGTGAGCAGCACCAAATTCCTGGGGGTGGACATCAGTGAGGACCTCTCGTGGACAGCCAACACAACATCACTGGCAAAGAAAGCCCAGAGGCGCCTCTACTTTCTCCGCAAACTGAAGAAGGCAAGAACACCACCACCCATCATGTGCACCTTTTACCGAGGCACCATTGAGAGCATCCTGACAAACTGCATCACTGTGTGGGGCGGAAGCTGCACTGACTACAACAGGAAAGCCCTGCAGCGCATAGTGAACACAGCTGGAAGGATCATTGGTGCCACACTCCCCTCCCTGCAGGACAAATATGACACTCGCCTCATCCGCAAAGTGACCATGATTGTGCGCGACTCCAGCCACCCCTCACACAGTCTCTTCAGCCTCCTGCCCTCTGGGAGAAGATACCGGAGCCTCCGTGCTCGCACCACCAGACTCTCAAACAGCTTCGTCCACCAGGCTGTGAGGAAGCTGAACTCTCTGGAATCTCTCCCTCCTCTCTTTTAAGACTCCCCATGTCCAACTGCTGCTAAATACAGATTGATAGCTTCTTTTTTTTTTTCTCTTATATATATTTATTGTCCAAATGTTTTTTAATCTATTGCACTGTATTCACTTTATATGTTTATGTTGGACTAAATAGAAACGTCTTTTCAACTCCCCTGTATGTTCAGTACATTGTGGAATTGACAATAAAGCAAACTTTTGAACTTTTGATGACGGCGTGTTGACTGTTATGAAACATTACGGCGTGTTGACTGTTATGAAACATTACGGCGTGTTGACTGTTATGAAACATTACAGCGTGTTGACTGTTATGAAACATTACAGCGTGTTGACTGTTATGAAACATTACGGCGTGTTGACTGTTATGAAACATTACGGCGTGTTGACTGTTGTATGAAACATTACGGCGTGTTGACTGTTATGAAACATTACGGCGTGTTGACTGTTATGAAACATTACGGCGTGTTGACTGTTATGAAACATTACGGCGTGTTGACTGTTATGAAACATTACGGCGCGTTGACTGTTATGAAACATTACGGCGTGTTGACTGTTGTATGAAACATTACGCCGTGTTGACTTATGAAACATTACGGCGCGTTGACTGTTATGAAACATTACGGCGTGTTTACTGTTATGAAACATTACGGCGTGTTGACTGTTATGAAACATTACGGCGCGTTGACTTATGAAACATGACGGCGTGTTGACTGTTGTATGAAACATTACGGCGTGTTGACCGTTGTATGAAACATCACGGCGTGTTGACTGTTATGAAACATTACGGCGTGTTGACTGTTATGAAATATGACGGCGTGTTGACTGTTATGAAACATTACGGCATGTTGACTGTTATGAAACATTACGGCATGTTGACTGTTATGAAACATTACAGCGTGTTGACTGTTATGAAACATGATGGCGTGTTGACTGTTATGAAACATTACGGCGTGTTGACTGTTATGAAACATGACGGCGTGTTGACTGTTATGAAACATTACGGCGTGTTGACTGTTATGAAACATTACAGCATGTTGGCTGTTATGAAACATTACGGCATGTTGACTGTTATGAAACATTACAGCATGTTGGCTGTTATGAAACATTACAGCATGTTGGCTGTTATGAAACATTACGGCGTGTTGACTGTTGTTATGAAACATTACGGCGTGTTGACTGTTATGAAACATTACGGCGTGTTGACTGTCATGAAACATTACGGCATGTTGACTGTTATGAAACATTACAGCATGTTGGCTGTTATGAAACATTACGGCGTGTTGACTGTTATGAAACATTACGGTGTGTTGACTGTTATGAAACATTACGCCGTGTTGACTGTTATGAAACATTACGGTGTGTTGACTGTTGTTATGAAACATTACGGCATGTTGACTGTTATGAAACATTACGGCGTGTTGACTGTTATGAAACATTACGGCGTGTTTACTGTTATGAAACATTACGGCGTGTTTACTGTTATGAAACATTACGGCGTGTTGACTGTTGTGAAACATTACAGCATGTTGACTGTTATGAAACATTACAGCATGTTGACTGTTATGAAACATTACGGCGTGTTGACTGTTATGAAACATTACGGCGTGTTGACTGTTATGAAACATTACAGCATGTTGACTGTTATGAAACATTACGGCGTGTTGACTGTTATGAAACATTACGGCGTGTTGACTGTCATGAAACATTACGGCGTGTTGACTGTTGTTATGAAACATTACGGCGTGTTGACTGTTATGAAACATTACGGCGTGTTGAGTTGACTGTTATGAAACATTACGGCGTGTTGACTGTTATGAAACATGACGCCGTGTTGACTGTTATGAAACATTACGGCGTATTGACTGTTATGAAACATTACGGCGTATTGACTGTTATGAAACATTACGGCGTGTTGAGTTGACTGTTATGAAACATTACGGCGTGTTGACTGTTATGAATCGTGACGAAGCTTCCTTCATTAGTTTTCATGATCTTTGGTTGTTTGGTATGAAACATTACAGCGTGTTGACTGTTATGAAACATTACAGCGTGTTGACTGTTATGAAACATTACAGCGTGTTGACTGTTGTTATGAAACATTACAGCGTGTTGACTGTTATGAAACATTACGGCGTGTTGACTGTTATGAAACATTATGGCGTGTTGACTGTTATGAAACATGATGGCGTGTTGACTGTTATGAAACATGATGGCGTGTTGACTGTTATGAAACATTACAGCATGTTGACTGTTGTTATGAAACATTGCGGCATGTTGACTGTTGTTATGAAACATGACGCCGTGTTGACTGTTATGAAACATTACAGCGTGTTGACTGTTATGAAACATTACGGCGTGTTGACTGTTATGAATCGTGACGAAGCTACCTTCATTAGTTTTCATGATCTTTGGTTGTTTGGTATGAAACATTACAGCGTGTTGACTGTTATGAAACATTACAGCGTGTTCACTGTTATGAAACATTACAGCGTGTTGACTGTTATGAAACATTACAGCGTGTTGACTGTTATGAAACATTACAGCGTGTTGACTGTTGTTATGAAACATTACAGCGTGTTGACTGTTATGAAACATTACGGCGTGTTGACTGTTATGAAACATTACAGCGTGTTGACTGTTATGAACCAGTACAGCATGTTGACTGTTATGAAACATTACAGCGTGTTGACTGTTATGAAACATTACAGCGTGTTGACTGTTATGAAACATTACAGCATGTTGACTGTTATGAAACATTACAGCGTGTTGACTGTTATGAAACATTACAGCGTGTTGACTGTTGTTATGAAACATTACAGCGTGTTGACTGTTATGAAACATTACGGCGTGTTGACTGTTATGAAACATTACGGCGTGTTGACTGTTATGAATCGTGACGAAGCTTCCTTCATTAGTTTTCATGATCTTTGGTTGTTTGGTATGAAACATTACAGCGTGTTGACTGTTATGAAACATTACAGCGTGTTGACTGTTATGAAACATTACAGCGTGTTGACTGTTGTTATGAAACATTACAGCGTGTTGACTGTTATGAAACATTACAGCGTGTTGACTGTTATGAAACATTATGGCGTGTTGACTGTTATGAAACATGATGGCGTGTTGACTGTTATGAAACATGATGGCGTGTTGACTGTTATGAAACATTACGGCGTGTTTACTGTAATGAAACATTACAGCGTGTTGACTGTTGTTGTGAAACATTACAGCGTGTTGACTGTTGTTATGAAACATTACGGCGTGTTGACTGTTGTGAAACATTACAGCGTGTTGACTGTTATGAAACATTACAGCGTGTTGACTGTTGTTATGAAACATTACAGCGTGTTGACTGTTGTTATGAAACATTACGGCGTGTTGACTTATGAAACATTATGGCTTGTTGACTGTTGTGAAACATTACGGCGTGTTGACTGTTATGAAACATTATGGCGTGTTGACTGTCATGAAATATTACGGCGTGTTGACTGTTATGAAACATTACGGCGTGTTGACTGTTATGAAACATTGTGGCGTGTTGACTGTCATGAAACATTACGGCGTCTTGACTGTTATGAAACATTACAGCGTGTTGACTGGTGTGAAACATTATGGTGTGTTGACTGTTGTTATGAAACATTACGGCGTGTTGACTGTTATGAAACATTACGGCGTGTTGACTGTTATGAAACATTACGGCGTGTTGACTGTTATGAAACATTACAGCGTGTTGACTTATGAAACATTACGGCATGTTGACTGTTATGAAACATTACGGCGTGTTGACTGTTATGAAACATTATGGCGTGTTGACTGTTATGAAACATGATGGCGTGTTGACTGTTATGAAACATTACGGCGTGTTGACTGTTATGAAACATTACAGCATGTTGACTGTTATGAAACATTACGGCATGTTGACTGTTATGAAACATTATGGCGTGTTGACTGTTATGAAACATTACGGCATGTTGACTGTTATGAAACATTATGGCGTGTTGACTGTTATGAAACATGATGGTGTGTTGACTGTTATGAAACATTACGGCGTGTTGACTGTTATGAAACATTACAGCATGTTGACTGTTATGAAACATGACAGCGTGTTGACTGTTATGAAACATTACACCGTGTTGACTGTTATGAATCGTGACGAAGCTTCCTTCATTAGTTTTCATGATCTTTGGTTGTTTGGTATGAAACATTACAGCGTGTTGACTGTTATGAAACATTACAGCGTGTTGACTGTTGTGAAACATTACAGCATGTTGACTGTTGTTGTGAAACATTACAGCGTGTTGACTGTTGTTATGAAACATTACGGCGTGTTGACTGTTGTGAAACATTACAGCATGTTGACTGTTGTTATGAAACATTACAGCGTGTTGACTGTTGTTATGAAACATTACAGCGTGTTGACTGTTGTGAAACATTACAGCATGTTGACTGTTGTTATGAAACATTACAGCGTGTTGACTGTTGTTATGAAACATTACGGCGTGTTGACTGTTATGAAACATTAGGGCGTGTTGACTGTTATGAAACATGGCGTGTTGACTGTTATGAAACATGATGGCGTGTTGACTGTTATGAAATATTACGCCGTGTTGACTGTTGTGAAACATTGTGGCGTGTTGACTGTCATGAAACATTACAGCGTGTTGACTGTTATGAAACATTACGGCGTGTTGACTGTTATGAAACATTACGGTGTGTTGACTGTTGTTATGAAACATTACGGCGTGTTGACTGTTATGAAACATTACAGCGTGTTGACTGTTATGAAACATTACGGCGTGTTGACTGTTATGAAACATTACAGCGTGTTGACTGTTATGTAACATTACGGCGTGTTGACTGTTGTTATGAAACATTACGGCGTGTTGACTGTTATGAAACATTACAGCGTGTTGACTGTTATGAAACATTACAGCGTGTTGACTGTTGTTATGAAACATTACGGCGTGTTGACTGTTATGAAACATTACAGCGTGTTGACTGTTATGAAACATTACGGCGTGTTGACTGTTATGAAACATGATGGCGTGTTGACTGTTATGAAACATTACGGCGTGTTGACTGTTATGAAACATTACGGCGTGTTGACTGTTATGAAACATTACAGCATGTTGACTGTTATGAAACATTATGGCGTGTTGACTGTTATGAAACATTACAGCGTGTTGACTGTTATGAAACATTACAGCGTGTTGACTGTTGTTATGAAACATTACGCCGTGTTGACTGTTATGAAACATTACAGCGTGTTGACTGTTATGAAACATTACGGCGTGTTGACTGTTATGAAACATGATGGCGTGTTGACTGTTATGAAACATTACGGCGTGTTGACTGTTATGAAACATTACGGCGTGTTGACTGTTATGAAACATTACGGCGTGTTGACTGTTTTTTTTGTAACTTCTTATAACAAAGTGATTTATTGGTGAAGTTTAAAACAGACGACGGGATGAAGACCGTCATCGTGACGAAGCTTCCTTCATTAGTTTTCATGATCTTTGGTTGTCAAGAAACGTTTGTGTTCAGATGTAGTTTACATCTGAACACATATTAAACATTTCAATGTTTTAAATATAATTGTATTAATAGTAATAATCAATCATAATTAGTTTATGATATGTTAGATTTTATTTCAAATAATAATAATTAATTTAGAGTTTTGGATTTGTTAGATTTTATTCATTATAATAATTAATTTAGAGTTTGGGATTTATTAGATTTTATTCATAATAATACTAATTTATTTAGAATTTGGGATTTATCCAATTTTATTTATTATAATATAAATATGTATAATATATTTACTATTAGTTTCAGACGATGCAGCAACAATAAATTAACTAAAATTAAAGAAATGAACATCAGACATTTTCTAATCTGAACGCCATCTTGTGTTGGAGCTTCCGGTCCAACGTTGCAAGCCTTCACAATAAGAGTTGTTCAATACAACTAATATTAATGAGTGAAGGAAATGTAAACGTATTTCAATAAGTCATGATGCAATGCATTATAATCGTAGCTACAGTGAGAGAAACTACAATACATTAATTTTAATATTAGAAACTACACAACGTGACCGGTCAGTAATCAGTGAGCGTTGTATTTTGAAAAATGTTCTTCCCCGGATGTACTCGTGTCCATGTCAGCCGCTCCTCCAGCTCCTCGGTCGGTGAACCGTTAGATAGATAGATGGATAGATAGATAGATAGATATATAGATATAGATGTATCTAAATAACGGGATAAGAAACTAACTTCCGGGAGGTTAACGGAGCGAAGACCGATACCGGAAACGGCCGCTACACGAAATGAAGCTGCGAAGAAGAACAGGTTTGCTTTCTCTCTTGTTTACTGCTCAGCTAATGTTGCTAAGCTAACGTTAGCTGTTATGAGGAGCTGGTTTATGTTGTGGCTGTTTGGATTATTATTATATCATATATATATTATTATACACTATTATATTATTATTATATAATATGTATTATAATATATATATATTGTGTAATATATATATATATATATATATATATATATATATATATATAGATAAAATAGTATATTATATACTATATTATATTATATATTATTATTATAGTTATTATTTTAACATTTAATGAATTCAAACACTCAGGTAAATTATTAATATTAAAGGAGTACTAATGTGTCTGTTTTCATTATATTTCCTGCATTCCTCCTACTATAAATATATATTTGTATTATCTATATTTATATGATATATATATATTTATCTATTAAATATTAAAGTACTCAGTGATGTGTCTGTTTCCTGCAGCTGTAAACGATAAACAAGGAATTACATGTCTGATAATGTCAGTAAATAAAGAGTCTGAAAAAATCATGTGAGAATTTCATGATTTGTAGAGCGAAATATTCTTTTTTTTAAATATTTTGTTAATTTGCACTTCATAATTTTGCTCTTTCCCACTTTGTATTGCAACCAGTGGCGGCTGGTCAATAGAGGGCCATGGGGCATGGCCCCACCATGAGCCACACAAAAAAAAAAAATAATAATAATAATTGTAATAATCATAAATTATACAAATTGTCAATATTTGTGTTTTTGAACTATGGAATGTACCCAGTAATGTGTGTAAAGTATGATATCTGCGCAAAATATATGCTTTTCCTGCTCGTGCTCTCTGCCTGTGTGCTCTCTGCTCGTGCTCTCTGTCTGTGTGCACGACACTCTGAGAACGCGCAGCTTGGGGGGCCTGATCGTTTTGGCCCAAAAGAGGCGGGTCTATGAAGCAGTTTAGCCAATTGCTGATTCAAGATATAAATGAGTGACATACAATTTACCAATCAGCGCTCTCAAATAGATTCAGCTTGGGGCCAGAACGATCAGACCCCCTCGCTGCGCGTTCTCGTCAGGAGAAGTCTCTACAGGCGAGCACTCCTCCTCCAAGACCCGTTTGAGAGGAGAACTTTGAGGAGATTCTGCAGCCAAAGAGCTGATATCAGATCAGCCTGACCTCACAATCAGACAGCAGACTCGCGGGAAAGGGAAGCAGTACATGAAGCTTCTGTACCAGCTGAACACCAGACAGGTTAGCTAGCTGCATGACGTCATGCTAATCATTTATTTAGCTTTTTAAAACAACGGGGACGGATCCAGCACGGACAGTTAGGGAGTGAGGGATGAGGAGGTAAGGAAACATGAGAACACCAGGGTAGGGAGTGAGGGATGAGGAGGTAAGGAAACATGAGAACACCAGGGTAGGCAGTGAGGGATGAGGAGGTAAGGAAACATGAGAACACCAGGACACACATGAGAACTCTGTCAAGCTACATATTAGGCAAAGTGAACATCTTTTCTTCTACATAGTTGTCCTCAGTCTCATCTGCTTAACTTGGTCATGGAGGCATCAACATGTAATAGAGATGTTAAATTAACAGTGAAAACTCATCATAGCTTAATTTAACATCAGTATTCATAATTACACTTCATGTTTACTTCTCCTGATCTTTACCTCCTATAACAAGGTCCATAGGGGCATCTCAATAAATGAACATATTATATTATATTATATAAGTATTATTTACTGATTGTTTTCGTGTTGGAATACATGTTAAATCTTTAACTGCCAAGTAATAATGCGTGTTTGATACTTACATTTTTTTTGCATTAAATCATACTGGGATGTTTGCTGAAATTGATAGGATGGCCCTACCTAGAACATGTTCCACCAGCCGCCACTGATTGCAACCATTGCACAACAATTTGAGTTTCATCTCTTCATACTATAAGACTATTAACCATTGCATGTCCTCTATTCAAGATATACAAAGTCCCAGAAAATGTTCCAATTGTGATACGGTTCCCTGTTGATACTGTATATGTGGACACAGGTGGCCATTTACACACACTGTTTAAATAATAAGGATTTCACGGGTCATTTATTGTATGTAGAACTAGAAAAGTAACATTTCTGACAACTAAAGGTTCAGAATGTGTTTCCTGTTTCCTGCAGACGTCCAGCAGCTGTTGGAGGATAAAGAGCAGCAGAGCTCCAGTCTGGACCAGGAGGACCCAGAGCCCCCACACATTAAAGAGGACCAGGAGGACCCAGAGCCCCCACACATTAAAGAGGAACAGGAGGACCCAGAACCCCCCCACATTAAAGAGGACCAGGAGGACCCAGAGCCCTCACACATTAAAGAGGAACAGGAGGAACTCTGGACCAGTCAGGAGGGAGAGCAGCTTCAAGGTCTGGAGGAGGCTGATATCAAGTTCTCATTCACTCCTGTGAAGAGTGAAGATAATGAAGAAGAAGAAGGTTCAGGTAGGTCTGGTTCATTTGTTCTTTATTTAGAGAACAGATTCATCGGGTCCTTTTAGGTGGTTTGAGTTTTCCTTTAGGAGGTTTCAGTTCATCTGTAGGTGGTTCTGGCCCCGGAGTCTCATTTAATGTGTGTTTCCTGTTTCCTGCAGACATCCAGCAGCTGTTGGAGGATAAAGAAGAGGTTCAGCAGCAGGAGTGGAGCTCCATTCTGGGCCAGGAGGAGCCAGAGCCCCCACACATTAAAGAGGAACAGGAGGAACTCTGGACCAGTCAGGAGGAACCAGTCTGGAACTTGTATCCTTCTGACTCCTCAGAGTTTAAGACCGAAGTCAGTGATGACGATCGGACGGAGAACAGAGAACCTGAGTTGGTTTTAAAGTCACTGAAGATCGTTGAAGTCCCCGTCGATGATCTGAGATGTAAAAAGAAAACATACAGCTGCTCTGAATGTGGCAAAATATTTGGCCGCAGCCCTCATCTGAAGATCCACATGAGGGCTCACACCGGAGAGAAACCCTTCAGCTGCTCCTTCTGCGGCAGAAGTTTTACTCAAAAAGTCAATCTGACATATCACATGTCGGTCCACACAGGAGAGAAACGCTTCAGCTGTCGTTTCTGTGAAGAAAGATTCACCTGGTACACTCAGCTCAAGAGTCATCAGTGTGTCCCGGAGTCCTCTCAGGGACCATCTGAGCACAGCAGAGGGACGGACACCGGAGACAAATCATTCAGCTGTTCAGAGTGTGGGAAGACATTCAGCCGCAAGGACAATCTGAACATCCACAGGAGGATTCACACCGGAGAGAGACCGTTCGGCTGCTCCGTTTGCGGAAAAAGCTTCAAACACGGAGTACATCTGACACAACACATGTCCGTCCACACCAAGGAGAACCGGTTCAGCTGCAGAGTCTGTGACAAGAGGTTCACGTGGCTTTATCAGCTCAAGAGACACAAATGTGGCTGTGAATCGTCTCAGAGCCACGAACTCTGGACTAGTCAGGAGGGAGAGCAGCTTCAAGGTCTGGAGGAGGCTGATATCACCAAGTCCACATTCACTCCTGTGAAGAGTGAAGACGATGAAGAGGAAGCTCAGTCCTCACAGCTTCCTCAAAGACAAACTGAACAGATGGAAACAGAAGCTGATGGAGAGGACTGTGGAGGACCAGAACCAGACAGGAACTCAGATCCAGGTAGACATCCAGAACCAGATACTGATGAGGAGACTGGAGTCTCTGAATTCAAGGATGAGTTCAGTGATGTTGATGGGACGGAGAACAGAGAACCTCAGTCGGGCTTAAACTCAGGATGTAATACCGTTAAGAAACCATTCAGCTGCTCCGACTGCGGGAAAATATTTGGCCGAAAGGAACATCTGCAGACTCACGTGAGGATCCACACAGGAGAGAGACCATTCAGCTGCTCTCACTGTGGGAAAACATTCGGCTGTAAGAGGTCGCTGCTGGGTCACATGACAAGTCACACTGGAGAGAAACCGTTTAGCTGCTCTCAGTGCGGGAAGAGATTTGGTCGGATGGTGAATCTGAAGACTCACGAGAGGCTTCACACCGGAGAGAGACCGTTCAGCTGCCCCTTCTGCGCCAAAGGTTTCACACAAAAGGTCCACATGACTCAGCACACGGCCGTCCACACGGGACAGAAACAGTTCAGCTGCAACATCTGTGACAAAAAGTTCACGTGGCTTTCCGGGTTCAGACGACACAAGTGCAAGTGTGGCAGCGAGCAGTCCGAGCTCGACGAGAGCCAAGTGGAGGAGAACTCAGTGGAAGTGGGAGAGAAACCATTTCGGTGCCGCCAGTGTGGGAACACATTTCATCACAAGCACAACCTGAAGGCTCACGTGAGAATTCACACGGTAGAGAAACCGTTTAGCTGCTCCATTTGCGCTAAAGGCTTCACTGCAAGCGGAGCTCTGAACAAACACCTGAGAACTCATTCGGGAGAGAAACCCTTCAGCTGCTCCGTCTGCGGCATCAGATTCACACAAGGAGGGAACCTGAAGCGCCACATGGCTCAACACGCGGGAGAGACCCGAGAGAAACCCTTCAGCTGCTCCGTCTGTGATAAAAACTTCACGCAGGTATCGAACATGAGGCGGCACATGGCGCAGCACGCTGCTACTGAGACAGGAAATGAAGCTGTGAGCGGTTCAGATCTGACTCATTCGGAAGAGACTTCCAGTTCACATTGTCACTGGCTACAAACCGCCTGACAAAGACATTCAACGTATTGTATTGTAAATATTTATATATAGATATATATAGAATATTTGTATCTGTTATCATAATAACATGGACTATTTCCACTCGTTTGGTCTGTAAAAGAGTCCGAAATTCAGTTTAAGAGTCTTTTGTAATCAATTGTTTAAAATAGTTGCTGATTGTTTGATTTATTTATCGATGACTTGTTGCGGGTCTGTAGACTTTTAACCTTGAGTCTGATCCAATGAGGGAGACTGACTCCAGATCAGCTGAGTCCAACCTGAACGTTACTGGGAGCTGTGGTTTAATGAAGAACTTTGTTCCATGTGTTATGAATGACTTCATATCTTTCTTTAGGAAAATAAACTACAATGTGTGTTCTCGCTAATGAAGGAACATGTTTTAATGGAGCTCTGAGAGGTCAGACGATGTTCTTACTCTTGTTGCTTCTCGTTCTGTTGATGTACCATGCTTCCAACAGAGTGACCACGCTCTCTGCCTGTTCGTTTGGCTGCCTTCCTTGCAGGTGTGGAGGTGGGTGTGGCAGAGGGTCGTCAGGCAGAGTGGAAGCACCTGAGGCCATTTGCAACACTGGCCCTGTGTGCCAGAGCACCCAGTACAAAAACCCTCTGGATCGTCAGTTGGTCTCTCGCTCCTTCCTGAAACGCCTATTTTGGTTTCTACACTATACAACACTGCATATACACTTCACACACACCCACCCACTCACTCACACTGCTGGAATGACTGACTTCACATGTCACTGTTCGTTTATGTTTGTCTTTTATATTACTTTAAACCTAATAAATAATTAAAGCTGCGAGCAGCGATGAACGGGCCCTCGCCATGTGAGCGTCGGCGTGCCGGCGGGACTCTGGCCTGCGTCCGCGAGCGAGACCTGTTTAATCCCGCGTGGACCGCCTGATGCCAGAAATGACGCTTTGCAAATAGTCTGATGCTTCCTGTGTCCTCTGCCTGGTGCTACAGAACGCATGCATCGTGTTGCTCTGTATCACGTCTGAACCACGTTGTGTAAAAGCCACGTAAATCGGATGCAGTTTGTCAGAAAACGCAGATTTCCTTTCGCCAGCAGGTGGCGCTGTGAGTACTAGTGAAAATAAGCTTGTAGACATCCTCAGGCCGTGAGTGTTATCAAGCATGTGAAGTTTGAGACTGTTTAGAACAAGTGCAGCTGAGTTACATCAGCTTTTTTCACGGGGAATCATGTAAAGTAAACGCCCGCTACGGCTAAACGATGAGGTCAAACGTAAAGCTTTTAATAACTTTTAATCACAACGGTCTTGACATGGTACTGGCAAAATTTAAAGTGGATCTGATGAAGTCCCTAGGAGGAGTTCGTTAAAGTATAGCGACAAGAAATAGGCCGAAATCGATGGAAAAATGACACAAAAATCAAAATTCCCGACTTCTGGTCGGGTTTAGAGCATGGTCCCAAGAGACTTATTTTTAAGTCTCCATAGGATACATGTGCGTACCAACTTTCATACATGTAGCTCAAACGTAGCGCTGGGGCTGCTCTTTCTAAATATTGTAGGCGGCGCTATAGAGGCAATTTAAAACGGCCAAGCCAATAAACCATACACACTATGTCTTCCTATGACCTACGACACATGTACAAAGTTTCATGAGTTTTTGAGCATCCCAACACACTCAACCATCAGCTTCCTGTTTCATGGCGAACGATGCGTTGCCACGGCAACACCGTGCAACGGAAGCGCACAATATTCATGATGATGCATCATCAATGTCTTAAGGCTATCCTTACCAAATTTCAGACTCATCAGGTCACCTGGCTAGGAGGTATAAAGAAAGGTATAAAATATGACATTTCCTTTAGCCAGTAGGTGGCGCTATGAGTTATTGAATTATTTTCAATTGAAATATGTTCAAGCTTGAATGAGTATCATGCATAAGAAGTTTTGTGCGGATTGGATAATGTACCTTGGAGTTATAACAACTTATACGAATTTGTTTTTTCAAAAACAATGAGGCAAAATGGCCGCCACGCCACGTCAAGGTTCTTCGATGAAAGCGCGAGATTTGAGTAACTTTTAATCACAAAGGTCTTAAGAACATCCTGACGAAAGGAGAAGTTGATCGCATAAATTCTCTCGGAGGAGTTCGTTAAAATGCGAAGGCTGAAATCTGCATAAAGTGGCAAAAATGCCAACTTCGCGGGTTTGCTGTAGCGCCCCCTAGTGGTCGAATGAAAAACAATTCTCAGGGTATGTTACAGCATGCGATGTGCACATATGCTGCACGTTTTGGAATTGTAGGACAAACGGTTGAGAAGTTATGTGTATTGATATTTAGCCACGCCCCTAAGAAGTTTATTGGTCCATATCTTCTAAACGCTAAGAGGTATCAGAAAACTTTGAGTAACTTTAGATGAGGTAGATCCAATAATGATCCACAGAAAATTTGGTAGCAATCGGACCCAGCATGTAGGAGGAGATAGCAAAATGGGTTTCACACTAAATTCAAAATGGCGGAAAATCTAAGTAGGCGGAGCTTAGGGGTCTGAGAGGCTTTTTTTAGATCTAGCGGATTGGGACATGTGGGTCAAATTTCAAGTCAATCGGACATACTGGCCGAGGGGCGTCGCCGGGCCGATTTGTAGGGGGCAATAGAGAGCCATTTTTTTACACAGAAAGACGCATCCATTTCAAACTCTAAGTTCACTCAGACCTGACAAGTCCCCCAAATTTGGTGAGTTTTGGAGCATGGCAAGTCCCCACCAAGCAGTCCCAAACGATAAAAATAAAGATCATAATTAAAGCTGCGAGCAGCGATGAGCGGGCCCTCTCAATATGCACGTCGGGGTGCCGGCGGGACTCCGGCCTGCGCGGCCGAGAACGTCCGCGACCGTCGGACGGCGCGAGGACTCTGGTTGATGCTGCCATTCAGTTCTGTGACCGTCAGACACTGCATGCAGGTTCAGAGCATGGCCCCAATATACTTTTATTTAAGTCCATATGTGATACATGTTCCTACCAAATTTCATACATCTAGGTGAAACGTACTGCGAGGGCTGCTTCGTTGAAATTTTGTAGGGGGCGCTATTGAGCCGATTTGCCACTCTGAACCAATAAAATCATATTGTATCACTACATTTTGGGCTTTAAATGTTTATGCCGAGTTTGCTTATGTTTTGAGCATTTTTAGCCCCTCAAAACACCTTAATATTTCACGGTGAAGAATGCATTGCCACGGCAACAGCTTTTCACGAAACAACAAGCTTTGAGTAACTTTTCATCACAAAGGTCTTTAGACTGTACCGACCAAATTTGAAGTTGATCTGATTAATTCCCTAGGAGGAGTTCGTTAAAGTGCAGCGCCTGGAAATGACAAAAACGACACGAGAAATTCATAAGAAATGTAAAATGGCTGACTTCCGGTTGGGTTTAGAGCATGGCCCCAAGAGACTTTTATTGAAGTCCATATGTGATACATGTTCCTACCAAATGTCATACATCTAGGTCAAACATACTGCGAGGGCTGCTTCATTGAAATTTTGTAGGGGGCGCTATTGAGCCGATTTGCCACTCTGAACCAATACAATCATATTCTATAACTACATTTCGGGCTTGTAATCTGCTTGCCAAGTATGCTTATGTTTTGAGCATTTTTAGCCTCTCAAAATGACCTTCGTTGTTAACGGCGAAGACTGCATCGCCACGGCAACGGCATTCGACGAAACATCAAAAGCTTCATGATCTGGCATTATGAACTTCTTCTATTTGTGTGGAACAAATTTGAAATTGATTTGATTTACCTACTAAGAGAAACAAGCCAAAGTATAAAGACTTTAACTCCAAAGCGATATCAAAAAGATTTTGATAACTTTTGATGATCTAGATACACTTATGATCCACAGCAAATTTCATAGAAATCGGAGCCAGCGTGTAGGAGTTTGCAAAAATGTGTTTTTTTTCTCACTAAAGTCAAAATGGCTGACTTCCGGTTGGGTTTAGAGCTTAGAGCTCCGGGGGCTTTTTTGTCTGTCTACATATGATACATCTGTTTACCAAATGTTATACATCAACATTTTATATGTAGATCGTGAAACGTACCGCGGTCACCTGGCTAGGAGGTACGAAGAAAAGTATAAAATATGACATTTCCTTCAGCCAGTAGGCGGCGTTATGAGTTATTGAATTTTTTACAATTTAAATATGTTCAAGCTTGAAGTAGCATCATGCATAAGAAGTTTTGTGCGGATTGGATAATGTACCTTGGAGTTATAACAACTTATAAGAATTTATTTTTTCAAAAACAGTGAGGCAAAATGGCCGCCACGCCACGTCAAGGTTCTTCGATGAAAGCGTGAGATTTTGATAACTTTTAATCACAAAGGTCTTAAGAGCATCCTGACCAAAGGAGAAGTTGATGGCATAAATTCTCTAGGAGTTTGTTAAAATACGAAGGCTGAAATCGGCAAAAAGTGACAAAAAGCACAACTTCGCGGGTTTGCTGTAGCGCCCACTAGTGGTTTAATGCAAAACAATTCTCAGGGTATATTACAGCATGCAATGTGCACATATGCTGCAACATTTGGAATTTTAGGACAAACGGTTGAAAAGTTATGTGTATTGATATTTAGCCACGTCCCGAGAAGTTTATTGGTCCATATCTTGTAAATGCTAAGAGATATCAGAAAGCTTTTGATACCTTTTGATGAGGTAGATCCATTAATGATCCACAGCAAATTTGGTAGTAATGGGACTAAGCATGTAGGAGTTCGCAGAAATGTGTTTTACACTAAATTAAAAATGGCGGAAAATATAAGTAGGCGGAGCTTAGGGGTCTGATTGGCTTTTTTGTAGCTCTAGCTCAAGTGGACATGTGTGTCAAATTTCAAGTTCATGGGACATACTGGCCGAGGGGCGTCGCCGGTCCGACTTGTAGGGGGCGCTAGAGAGCCATTTCTGAACACAGAAAGATGCATTCTTTTTCAGATGGCTATATTCACCAGGCCTGACAAGTCCCCAAAACTTGGTGAGTTTTCATGCATGGCAAGTCCTCCAACCATGCGTACGTTTACCCCAACGGGTACAATATCAATAGGGCCTCGCCGGCCCGACGTCGGTTGCTCGGGCTCTAATAATACCCCATACAATTTCAATCGGGCCTTCGCGGCCCGATGTTGTCGGTGGCTCGGGCCCTAATAATAATACCCCCTACAATTTCAATAGGGCCTTCACCAGGCAGACGTTGTCGGCGGCTCGGGCCCTAATTAATCAACTATCAGTGAATGCGTCTCCCTTTTTTGTCATGGCCGTTCGGCCCGGTTTGTGACAAGAGTCGCAGCTAAACTGTCGCTACCCAAATAGCAGTCGACTCCGGGGCGGATCCGCCGTACGGTCGCACTCAGTTCGGCCAAGCGCACAGGATACGGGCACCGTCAAACAGCGCACTCGCTGCGGACACCAGGCAGATCCGCACATCGAATACTGCAGGCAGGTAACAGGCAGCCTACCATTAGGACTCAGGCAACAGGGGGCATGCCATACAATGGGGTGGGAGGTTCACCTTTCCTCCTGAACTCAGACAAACCTGAGAGAGCAGCTGATCAGCCTCAAGGCTAGCCTTTGTTTGGTGACTGATTTGGGAGGCTCTCTTTCTTT
Organism: Melanostigma gelatinosum; assembly: GCF_949748355.1. Lineage (NCBI taxonomy): Eukaryota > Metazoa > Chordata > Actinopteri > Perciformes > Zoarcidae > Melanostigma > Melanostigma gelatinosum. Next base: position 23,664,081 of record NC_136650.1, on the reverse strand, counting down.
CCTGTTTTAAATATGTTTAAAAGCATTATTTTAAGAGTGAAATTGTAGAAACACGATGTATTCTTTTTAGGTCACAGCATTAAATCAAAGGTGTGTGAGATAATGCTTAAGCATGTTGTTAGATCCTGGGGTTCTCTGGCCCGATACGGGGCTACTTACTGACTCAGCTCTCAATTAAAAGATTGTCGAGCTGGTGTTCTTGCGAGGGAACTCTCCTGGCTCTGCTAACTGCCGTTACTCCCGACGTCTACCCTGCTTCCTCCGGTCTGAGCGCACTCGGCCGAGGGGCCACCCTGACCCCGGGCGCTCCTACCGGTCGCGTCGGTTATGGCAGCTTCCATTGCCAGGTTAGGTTTTAACAGCTAGGATTACTTCTAAAACCGTAAGGGATTGTGAAGTGGATTCGTTCTCTAGGATAACCTTCCAGAACTCAGTTGTTAGACATACAATAGATTTAACCTTTTACTGCCACAAGGAACATTTACTACTTTAAGCAAATGAATGCACTTGAGAAATTGACTTTAAATGCAGATTAGATATTTATTGCAGGTTATATTTAGTTAGTTAGCAAGGGTTAAGCTACAGCTCACATAAAATGTTACTACACTTGATTCTTACTTTTAATTCCTTGATTATACTCATTGGTTTTAGATGCCGAGACGGCTCGGTTGGAGCTGGATTTTCAAAGGTTCGATGAAAAAGTTCTTTTGGAGTTGTTAAGAGCGAAGGTCTGGCCAGACCCTCGGTCCTCCTGCTCTCACAGTGGAGGTCGTTCAACAGTCCTCAAGGCTCAGTACAAAGTCTTTCTAGGGCTGCCGTGTTCCTCCGTTGTTCGGTTGTTAAAGTCGAGCAGTGGGGAGAGGGAATCTCTCCGTCTTTCGATCTTTGTCCACGAATGGCAATCTTTCTTTTCGTGAGCAGAGACGGAGTCCTCAAATACTTCAGTTGCGATCGTCCGTATCGTCCTTCTCAGAGCGCTTGGAACGGCTCTCGTGTAGAAATCCCAGCGTGCGACTTGCAAGCATCTGTTCCTCCCCCCTCCTATTCTGAACACATGATCTTTATCCCACCCTTTTGTGTGAGTGCGTATGTCTGGAAAGTACCTTATTTCCCTCCGCGCCTTGTTCTTGCAACAGAGTCCGAAGCTGCATGTCCGCTTACCCGACACACGCCCAAAACATCTGTTTCTGATCTCACTGTCTCAGCCTTTTGCCAATTCTCACTTCTCCAAAACTTTCCACTGACACACACACCCTTCACATTTCAACTCCGGTACACAGATCATTTATAATCAGCTTTTACATTTGTTAAATCACTCTATGTATTAAACATTCGTTATATAATGATCATAAACTTTATCTTTAATCAACTTTAACTATCGATTTCTGAGTATATACTTCATGTCTTTTTATCCTGACTTTTCCCCTGATCGTGTATGCATGTTTTTCAAGGCAGCTTTCTCTGTGATCTCAACTCTTCTTGACAATGTGTTATCTGCTAGAGGGGACGGTGGTCGAGAAAGATAGATCATTACTTTTACATGTTCTATCAAATGTTTGTGTAAAGGTTCCTTTTTGTATAATTGTTTTTTTTAGTTTTAAACAAAGACACTAGAGGAGCCAACCACTGTGTCCCATGCTTATTAGATTTCGTGTGTTTTAAACACATCAGTTGACGGCCATCTTGTTTCTTGTGGGCTTTGTGCTGTGCTGAAGTGGGATGGTAGAGTTGACTTCCTGCATGCATATCTAAGTGGTTACAGACTAACTGCAAGCTAAAAGATGCTAGGTGGCTACATGCAGAGTAGAGAGCTTTCATCTTACTGTGACATGACACAAATGGGACAAACGCACCTCACGTTCCTCAGGCTCCTCACGTTCCTCAGGTTCCTCACGTTCCTCAGGCTCCTCATGTTCTCCCGCCACCACAGTGACTTTGTGTTCTCTCTCTGGCAATAATAAGCTCAGCATGATAATCCTCTTACAGCTGAGCTCTGTTTTCCTGCACGTCTTCTACAGCTGCTTAACATGTTGCTGTTAGTTACAGTTGCTGAACATGTTGCTGTTACAGTTTCCCAACATGTTGCCGTTAGTTACAGTTGCTGGACATGTTACAGTTGCCCAACATGTTGCTGTTAGTTACAGTTGCTGAACATGTTGCTGTTACAGTTGCTGCACATGTTGCTGTTACAGTTTCCCAACATGTTGCTGTTACAGTTGCTGAACATGTTGCTGTTAGTTACAGTTGCTGAACATGTTAACAAGTTAATCTGCTGCCTTCCTGTCATTGGGCCAGAAGTCACCTGGGCAGAGATAAGCTGCTCTGATTGGCTCAGAGGGTTCTTGCGCCTCCTCTCAGGTTGGGAGGTGACGGAGCAGCTCAGAGTTTCTGCTGCTGCCCTTAAGACATCCAGAGAGTAACAAGAACCAGGAGAATATTCATCTCACCATCAAACCGGATCGGCCCAGGTCCAAAGAACCGTGGAGGATCCTGGAGATCCCGTCTGATAATGTGATCCAGACTAGAACATCACTGCCTCTACTGCTGCTCAATTGGATTAAAAGAAGAGAGTTTGGATAAACAAGCTGCTCAGGAGTCACTGTGAAAACAGAGACTGCTGGATGAACTCACCTGTTGACCAACCAGACAACAACGGGTCTGCACACCTGACGAGCAACATCACAGCAACTACAGGATCCTCCGTTGATCAGGTCTGGAGATTTCATGGTGATCTGCTGGATTTCTGTGGCTCAGATCTGGTAGTGATGCAGGAGGAGGGGGGCGGGATCAGCACTGTAATAATGACAACAACTAGCCAACGTCCACCAGCATCTAGTTTACTGTTTGACCAACCAGATCACATGCCAACAACATGACAACATGCCAAGTCACAGTTCATGCTAACAACAGGTTAATAACAGGCTAACAGTAAGCTAACAGCAGTTTAATTTAAAGTGTGCAATGAGTAGGAAGCTAGCTGAGCATTATGCTAACAATAAGCGACAGACAGCAGGATGGGATCAGAGTTTAAGGTTGAACTGCTCTACAGCCTGCAGACAGAACTCAGGACAAACAACACCCACCAACACTGAGGAGGAGCTGTACTTCACCTCTTCATCCTCCTCCTCTTCATACTTCAGACAGACCTGTAAGTAGGCTGCAGTGTATGTGTGTGTGTGTGTGTGTGTGTATCTGTGTGTGTGTGTGTGTGTCTATGTCTGTGTCTATGTCTGTGTCTATGTGTGTGTGTGTGTGTGTGTGTTTGTCTGTGTCTGTGTGTGTGTGTATCTGTGTGTGTGTGTGTGTGTGTATCTGTGTGTGTGTGTCTAAAGCTGCTTGTGTGTAAAGACGGATTACAGACGACATGTTTCCATAGAAACAGAATGAGGTCACATGTTCAGAGCGGCGCCATTTTATGTGTACCATTGCCATAGCGATCAGTGAGGTACATTAACGTCTGTATAAACCCACTTTGGACTCACTGGGGTTCAGAACCCTCCTTAAGACTCAGAACCCTTCTGAAGGTTCAGGTGTGTGTGTGTGTGTGTGTGTGTGTGAGTGTTGGAAACAAAACCATGACCGTCCTCTGGTGCAAACTCTCATGTCTGGACCAGCAGAGTGTCTCTGAGAACCATTTAGTTCCTCTTATTATTCTTCCACTAGAACCCTCTGACCTCTTCTCTTTCCTTCCAGGAGACATGGACGGCCAACGGTGGGATCGTGGTTCCTGGCACAGCGAGCCTGCGCCACTGTCCATGGTAGGACTAAGCCCCGCCCATTGATCAATCTAAGCCCCACCCCTTATATTGATCCATCTAACCCCACCCTCATCTGTCCGTACCCTCATCTTGCCTGTCCCCCATCATGTCTATCCTCCATCCTGTCTGTCCCCTCATCCTGTCTGTCCCCCATCACGTCTGTCTTCCATCATGTCTGTCCCCTCATCCTGTCTGTCCTCCATCCTATCTGTCCTCCATCCTGTCTGTCCCCTCATCCTGTCTGTCCCCCATCATGTCTATCCTCCATCCTGTCTGTCCCCCATCCTGTCTGTCCCCTCATCCTGTCTGTCCTCCATCCTGTCTGTCCCCTGATCCTGTCTGTCCTCCATCCTGTGTGTCCCCTCATCCTGTCTGTCCCCCATCCTGTCTGTCCCCTCATCCTGTCTGTCCTCCATCCTGTCTGTCCTCCATCCTGTCTGTCCCCTCATCCTGTCTGTCCTCCATCCTGTCTGTCCCCTCATCCTGTCTGTCCCCTCATCCTGTCTGTCCTCCATCCTGTCTGTCCCCCATCCTGTCTGTCCCCTCATCCTGTCTGTCCTCCATCCTGTTTGTCCCCTCATCCTGTCTGTCCTCCATCCTGTCTGTCCCCTCATCCTGTCTGTTCTCCATCCTGTCTGTCCCCCCATCCTGTCTGTCCTCCATCCTGTCTGTCCTCCATCCTGTCTGTCCCCTCATCCTGTCTGTTCTCCATCCTGTCTGTCCCCTCATCCTGTCTGTCCTCCATCCTGTCTGTCCTCCATCCTGTCTGTCCCCTCATCCTGTCTGTTCTCCATCCTGTCTGTCCCCTCATCCTGTCTGTCCCCCATCCTGTCTGTCCCCTCATCCTGTCTGTCCTCCATCCTGTCTGTCCTCCATCCTGTCTGTCCCCTCATCCTGTCTGTCCTCCATCCTGTCTGTCCCCTCATCCTGTCTGTCCCCTCATCCTGTCTGTCCTCCATCCTGTCTGTCCCCCATCCTGTCTGTCCCCTCATCCTGTCTGTCCTCCATCCTGTTTGTCCCCTCATCCTGTCTGTCCTCCATCCTGTCTGTCCCCTCATCCTGTCTGTTCTCCATCCTGTCTGTCCCCTCATCCTGTCTGTCCTCCATCCTGTCTGTCCCCCATCCTGTCTGTCCTCCATCCTGTCTGTCCCCTCATCCTGTCTGTCCTCCATCCATGGAGGTTTATGTCTAATGTTTAAGGTTTCATATTTATTCTTTATTGTTGGGTCGATGCCCAGAAAACAGAAACTTTGTCACCGTGGTCACCAGGCGAACAACTGTCCTCTTAGTATCCACTCGTATAAACGAATGATTGGACTGAACTGTTAAATGACCACTTGTGTTTATTGTTCATCAGCAGCCGGTCACATGGCAACAGTCCAGAGATGGAGAGTGTCTGATTGGTCGAATTCTGCTGAATAAGAGGATGAAGGATGGGACAGTTGCCGCAGATATGGGATCCCTGCTGGGACTGAAGGTGAAGTTCTTCTTGTCCTTCTTCTCCTTCTCTTTCTTGTCCTTCTTCTCCTTCTTTTACTTCTTCTTCATTTTAGTGCCTTGCTGATGGTCACTTTGTTGTCAGGTGGTCGGGGGGAAGGTGATGGAGTCTGGTCGTCTCTGTGCGTTCATCACGAAGGTGAAGAAAGGAAGTTTGGCTGAGACTGTGGGACACCTGAGGCCAGGTAAACACACACACACACACACACACACACCTGAGAATATTTTAGAATAACTCTTTCAGCTGTAACCCCGGCACTGTGAAACAGACCTGGGAGCAAATGAAAAATGAATGGGCTTTAATAATTACGTTCATATCTTAATCCAGTTTGATAAAGATCAGGTTACACTAATATTACGAGTATTATAATGTCTGTATGATTGTTTCTGAATCCTGTGATTCAAACGTTTCCAAAAGTCAACAAAAGATTCATCTTTCTTTCAAACTAACTTTTCTGCTTCCATATTTGTTGTTGTTTAGTCTTTTTTCACTGAGATGATAAAAAACACACAAGCAGGAATCTAACATCAATCTAACATCACCTTTACATTAATAGAACCACTAGAACACTAAACCACTAGATATCCTCTCATCTAACATCAATCTAACATCACCTTTACATTAATAGAACCACTAGAACACTAAACCACTAGATAGCCTCTCATCTAACATCACCTTTACATTAATAGAACCACTAGAACATTAAACCACCAGATATCCTCTCATCTAACATCACCTTTACATTAATAGAACCACTAGAACACTAAACCACCAGATATCCTCTCATCTAACATCATCTTTACATTAATAGAACCACTAGAACACTAAACCACTAGATATCCTCTCATCTAACATCAATCTAACATCATCTTTACATTAATAGAACCACTAGAACACTAAACCACTAGATAGCCTCTCATCTAACATCAATCTAACATCATCTTTACATTAATAGAACCACTAGAACACTAAACCACTAGATATCCTCTCATCTAGCATCAATCTAACATCATCTTTACATTAATAGAACCACTAGAACACTAAACCACCAGATATCCTCTCATCTAACATCATCTTTACATTAATAGAACCACTAGAACACTAAACCACTAGATATCCTCTCATCTAGCATCAATCTAACATCATCTTTACATTAATAGAACCACTAGAACACTAAACCACCAGATATCCTCTCATCTAACATCACCTTTACATGAATAGAACCACTAGAACATTAAACCACCAGATATCCTCTCATCTAACATCACCTTTACATTAATAGAACCACTAGAACACTAAACCACTAGATATCCTTTCATCTAGCATCAATCTAACATCATCTTTACATTAATAGAACCACTAGAACACTAAACCACTAGATAGCCTCTCATCTAACATCACCTTTACATTAATAGAACCACTAGAACATTAAACCACCAGATATCCTCTCATCTAACATCACCTTTACATTAATAGAACCACTAGAACATTAAACCACTAGATATCCTCTCATCTAACATCAATCTAACATCATCTTTACATTAATAGAACCACTAGAACATTAAACCACGAGATATCCTCTCATCTAACATCAATCTAACATCACCTTTACATTAATAGAACCACTAGAACATTAAACCACCAGATATCCTCTCATCTAACATCACCTTTACATTAATAGAACCACTAGAACACTAAACCACTAGATATCCTCTCATCTAACATCACCTTTACATGAATAGAACCACTAGAACATTAAACCACCAGATATCCTCTCATCTAACATCACCTTTACATGAATAGAACCACTAGAACACTAAACCACTAGATAGCCTCTCATCTAACATCACCTTTACATGAATAGAACCACTAGAACATTAAACCACCAGATATCCTCTCATCTAACATCACCTTTACATGAATAGAACCACTAGAACACTAAACCACTAGATAGCCTCTCATCTAACATCAATCTAACATCATCTTTACATTAATAGAACCACTAGAACACTAAACCACTAGATATCCTCTCATCTAACATCACCTTTACATGAATAGAACCACTAGAACATTAAACCACCAGATATCCTCTCATCTAACATCACCTTTACATGAATAGAACCACTAGAACACTAAACCACTAGATAGCCTCTCATCTAACATCAATCTAACATCATCTTTACATTAATAGAACCACTAGAACACTAAACCACTAGATAGCCTCTCATCTAACATCAATCTAACATCACCTTTACATTAATAGAACCACTAGAACATTAAACCACTAGATATTCTCTCATCTAACATCACCTTTACATTAATAGAACCACTAGAACATTAAACCACTAGATATCCTCTCATCTAACATCAATCTAACATCACCTTTACATTAATAGAACCACTAGAACATTAAACCACTAGATATCCTCTCATCTAACATCACCTTTACATTAATATAACCATAGAACATTAAACCACTAGATATCCTCTCATCGAACATCATCTTTACATTAATAGAACCACTAGAACATTAAACCACTAGATATTCTCTCATCTAACATCACCTTTACATTAATAGAACCATAGAACATTAAACCACTAGATATCCTCTCATCGAACATCATCTTTACATTAATAGAACCACTAGAACACTAAACCACTAGATAGCCTCTCATCTAACATCAATCTAACATCATCTTTACATTAATAGAACCACTAGAACACTAAACCACTAGATATCCTCTCATCTAACATCAATCTAACATCATCTTTACATTAATAGAACCACTAGAACACTAAACCACTAGATATCCTCTCATCTAGCATCAATCTAACATCATCTTTACATTAATAGAACCACTAGAACACTAAACCACTAGATATCCTCTCATCTAGCATCAATCTAACATCACCTTTACATGAATAGAACCACTAGAACAGGGAAGAGGTTCTCAATGAGACACACCGGTGAGCTGGAGGAAGGGAAAACGAATCAACTCACCAAAGCTGCATGGAGGAGAACAAAGAGAGGAGTGAGAGTGTTTCATGAAGTTAACGAAAGTAAGATTCAGGTTCTGGACCTGTTACGCTGAAAATAGGAAAGTTGACTAAAGGAGACTAAACTCAATGGGAGCACAAGGATCCATGAACCGTCTGGAGACACGGAGCTGTCTTGGAGGACAAGGCCTTACTGGAGGTGTGCTGATCCCAGGAACGGTGTTCTGCTACAGCTTGGACCAGCTTGGACCCTCTTAACTTCGGGAATTCATCAAGCTGATGTGGACTGGATGTGTTGTTACTTTACGTTTGCTGTGGTGGTTTTATAATTATTTTTCACAGCTGAAAGACTAAGACGACAACACATTCATTAAAAGTTATCGTCACATCTATGGAGCTCTGGATGAAGCTTTTTGTTATGAATCTATTATAATTATCATTCTATTGTTCTTCCTTCATTTGTCAGTTGAAACTGTTACTTTGTATTTGTCTCATATTATTGTTTCTTTTTTCTTTGTAACATATGTCTGTTTCCTCGTGCTAGCAGTCTTTGTGCTAAGCTAACCCTTGTACTGTAGTGTTCTGGTTGTTTTTGTCGTCATAACAAGAGAAACGTTCTCACAGATGTCTTCTCTCAGGTGATCAGGTTCTGGAGTGGAATGGTGGGCTTCTCCAGGGAGCCACATTTAATGAAGTTTACAATATTATCCTGGACTCCAAACCAGAAGCACAGGTGGAGCTGGTGGTGTCCCGACCTATCGGGTAGGTCACAGGTCCATGAGTCGAACGATGTTCCTGAATATGAACCCTGTGACTCAGTGACCCGGTTCCTTAGTGAAATACCTAGACGAGCTCTCCAACACGCTCAGTCAGCTTGGTGTGGATCACAGAGAACATTATGTATAATTACAGTTTTTTACTTGGCCATGATCATTTGACATGTTATATTATGTCACGTGGAGCTGTGTGTTTTCCTGATATACTTCAATGACTTTCCATTTAGACATAAAGATGCAGCACAACACACCACAAACTATATGTTTTCTTATTTTCTCACATAGCTTTTAGTCACAGAGAACCTGAAATTCTGTTCCGTTTTTAACAGATTACTATTTGTGATTTTTTTTTTCAGAGATGTTTTAAAAGCAGCGGAAAGCTCCCATGTCCAGCTGGAGTCCAGTAAGTTTATTATTCAACATAACCACCATAAATATGCATAAAACCACAACAAAGAGACACAAAACCACAACAAAAGAGACTGAAAAAGGCTCAAAGAGTCACACCAACAGTTTGAATAAAAGTAATTGAGCACAAAACACAAAATGTTAAAGGAGGAATTTAAATAAGTCTGTAAGAATACAGCGACTTCTTGGCGTCTTCTCAATGTTCTGTGTTCAGGTTCCAGTTCCTTCAACTCTCAGAAAGTTGCTCCGTTCATCTCGGTCACGTCTCCCATGAGCCCCAGCGTTCTCTCCGGGAGGGTGTCTGTAAGTTTACCCAGCATGTATGCACCACCACACGGCACAGTACACAGCAATCAGCTGCAAACAGATGTTTCATTTTGATGTGTGTGTGTTTCAGAGTAGTATCAGACATCCGCTGGTTCCCCGAATTCAGGTAACTGTAGATTTAGAGAGGAGTTTTATAGTTCTAGTGTTGAACAGGAAGCAGTTACCAGTAGCCTCTAATCCGTTACTCGTAGCCAATAGTCAATAACCAGTAGCCACTAAACCGTTACCAGTACAGCTGTGTGGGGTTCTGTAGATGCTGCTGCTGTTCCGATATGAACCCTGTGTGGGGTTCTGTAGATGCTGCTGCTGTCCTGATATGAACCCTGTGTGGGGTTCTGTAGATGCTGCTGCTGTCCTGATATGAACCCTGTGTGGGGTTCTGTAGATGCTGCTGCTGTTCCGATATGAACCCTGTGTGGGGTTCTGTAGATGCTGCTGCTGTTCCGATATGAACCCTGTGTGGGGTTCTGTAGATGCTGCTGCTGTCCTGATATGAACCCTGTGTGGGGTTCTGTAGATGATGCTGCTGTCCTGATATGAACCCTGTGTGGGGTTCTGTAGATGATGCTGCTGTCCTGATATGAACCCTGTGTGGGGTTCTGTAGATGCTGCTGCTGTTCCGATATGAACCCTGTGTGGGGTTCTGTAGATGCTGCTGCTGTTCCGATATGAACCCTGTGTGGGGTTCTGTAGATGCTGCTGCTGTCCTGATATGAACCCTGTGTGGGGTTCTGTAGATGCTGCTGCTGTCCTGATATGAACCCTGTGTGGGGTTCTGTAGATGCTGCTGCTGTCCTGATATGAACCCTGTGTGGGGTTCTGTAGATGATGCTGCTGTCCTGATATGAACCCTGTGTGGGGTTCTGTAGATGCTGCTGCTGTTCCGATATGAACCCTGTGTGGGGTTCTGTAGATGCTGCTGCTGTTCCGATATGAACCCTGTGTGGGGTTCTGTAGATGCTGCTGCTGTCCTGATATGAACCCTGTGTGGGGTTCTGTAGATGCTGCTGCTGTTCCGATATGAACCCTGTGTGGGGTTCTGTAGATGCTGCTGCTGTTCCGATATGAACCCTGTGTGGGGTTCTGTAGATGCTGCTGCTGTCCTGATATGAACCCTGTGTGGGGTTCTGTAGATGATGCTGCTGTCCTGATATGAACCCTGTGTGGGGTTCTGTAGATGATGCTGCTGTCCTGATATGAACCCTGTGTGGGGTTCTGTAGATGTTGCTGCTGTTCCGATATGAACCCTGTGTGGGGTTCTGTAGATGCTGCTGCTGTTCCGATATGAACCCTGTGTGGGGTTCTGTAGATGCTGCTGCTGTCCTGATATAAACCCTGTGTGGGGTTCTGTAGATGATGCTGCTGTCCTGATATGAACCCTGTGTGGGGTTCTGTAGATGCTGCTGCTGTTCCGATATGAACCCTGTGTGGGGTTCTGTAGATGCTGCTGCTGTTCCGATATGAACCCTGTGTGGGGTTCTGTAGATGCTGCTGCTGTTCCGATATGAACCCTGTGTGGGGTTCTGTAGATGCTGCTGCTGTTCCGATATGAACCCTGTGTGGGGTTCTGTAGATGCTGCTGCTGTCCTGATATGAACCCTGTGTGGGGTTCTGTAGATGATGCTGCTGTCCTGATATGAACCCTGTGTGGGGTTCTGTAGATGATGCTGCTGTCCTGATATGAACCCTGTGTGGGGTTCTGTAGATGTTGCTGCTGTTCCGATATGAACCCTGTGTGGGGTTCTGTAGATGCTGCTGCTGTTCCGATATGAACCCTGTGTGGGGTTCTGTAGATGCTGCTGCTGTCCTGATATAAACCCTGTGTGGGGTTCTGTAGATGATGCTGCTGTCCTGATATGAACCCTGTGTGGGGTTCTGTAGATGCTGCTGCTGTTCCGATATGAACCCTGTGTGGGGTTCTGTAGATGCTGCTGCTGTTCCGATATGAACCCTGTGTGGGGTTCTGTAGATGCTGCTGCTGTCCTGATATGAACCCTGTGTGGGGTTCTGTAGATGCTGCTGCTGTCCTGATATAAACCCTGTGTGGGGTTCTGTAGATGATGCTGCTGTCCTGATATGGACCCTGTGTTCCAGGTGAAGCTATGGTACGATAAAGTGGGTCATCAGCTGATCGTCACGGTCCTCGGAGCCAAAGCGCTTCCTGTCCGAGACGACGGCCGACCCAGGAACCCCTACGCTAAGATCTGCCTCCTGCCAGACAGAAGGTAGAACCCGTCTGTGGTCTAGGTGATCCTTAGAACATGGAGGGTCAGTGTTGCTTCTGGAAGTGAATGTGTAGAACTTTGTTTGTTACATTATTCCAACATATTTATGATCACTGATGGTCGATCTGCTGGTTACAAAACATCACTGACTTTGTTCAGGACGGTTCTCTGTCTCCAGAACCGATTCAGGGACTAACTTAGTCAGATATTGGTGATGAGGCCCAGCGTTCTCTGGTTCATCTGCTGATCCTTGTGGTTCTGTGGTAGAACCTGCAGAACCTCCTGCTTGGTTCTGTGTAACCAGTAGAAGGACTGTCTTCTATCTTTACAGTGATAAGAGTAAGCGCAGAACAAAGACGGTGAAGAAATCGGTGGAACCTCGGTGGAACCAGACCTTCATGTACTCTCCGGTCCCCCGACAGGAGTTCAGAGACCGGATGTTGGAGCTGACGGTCTGGGATCAGGCCCGAGTTCGGGAGGAGGAGAGCCAGTTCCTGGGAGAGGTCAGAAGACACGGGGAACATAGAACCCGATATGTTCCACCTGTCTTCTTAAATAGTGTCCTAAGTTGAATCATCTCAGCTGTCTCTGTTATTTATGATGGATGACTTCTTCTTCTCCTCCTTCATAAAGATCTGCTCAGAGCTCAGTCTGATCAGGAGGGACTCAAAGTATCCGTCCTCATGTCTGTTTTCTCCTCTGTGTCTTTTTGTCTCTTTGTCTCTGTGTCTCTCGTCTCTTGTCTCTGTGTCTCTCTGTCGCTTGTCAATGAGTCTCTGAGTCTCTGTGTCTCTCTGTGTCTCTGTGTCTCTGGGTCCAGGTCCTGATAGAGCTGGACTCTGCTCTGTTGGACGATCAGCCTCATTGGTACAAACTTCATGATGTTTCCTCTGAGCTGCTCAGCACCTCCCCGTACCTGCAGAGGAGAGGACTGCAGCCTGAAGACAGTCCGTCCAGCAGAGGGCTGCAGAGTGAGACACACACACACACTCACACACACTAACACACACGCACATTCCTGTGGTTTGTTTTTTATTCTTCTGTTGTTGATTTTTTTTCAACGGTATTTACTATAACTCAGGTAACAACAGTTAATTCTGTGTGTGTGTGTGTGTTGCTACTGAACTGTGAATCATTCAGAATATAAATCATCAGTAGATTTATTAAACAAATGTTTTTACTTTATGTACTCACAAATCTGAGATCAGGCCACGCCCCCTGTCCCTCACAAGGGTCAGCTGACTTTGATGTCTGAAGATAAACTGGACTGATTGATTCTGCTGTTTCTTTGTTTGTTGGGAGTTCTGATGGTTCCAATCTGCAAAACTGGAAGGAACATCCGATCAGGAGGCTTTGAGAGGCAGTCCTCTTATATGAAGTGGTTCTGGATTTCCTGGAGAGGTTGTCAGGGGTCCTTGATATAGTTTGACAGGTTCTAGAAATCATTGTGGAGAGTCTGGAGGCTGTTGGAGCAATTGTAGATTTTAATAGGTCGATATAAAAACAAAATATACGAATCTTCAAAAAGATCCAAGTATACCAAAGGGTTCAAGACCACCTCAGTACTATTTGAGAGGTTGATAGGAGTTCAGGTTCTTGACAGGGGTTCCAGGATTGGTTCTTGTCCTTGTCTAAGTGAGTCCTCAAGAATCCTCATGATCTCTCTTGGTTTCCTCAATGGGGTTTTCAGTTGTCTTCAAGATTGTCCCAGGAGTTTTCAAGAGGATTACACAGGTCCTTGAGCATGTTCCAGATGTAAATGAAGAAGTTCTAAATGTCCTTGAGACAGTCCTTTATATAGTCTCACAGGTCCTTCAAGAGATCCTTGTGGGTTGTTGGAAAGTGCCTCACGTTGTCACAGGGTTCTTAGGTCACTAGCATTCCTGATGGGTTGTTGTCTTTAAGGTTTTCCCAGGTGGGATTTCAAGGTTCTTTCAGAAGTTTTCAGTGGTCCATAAATCCTTGGAGGAGTTCTGTAGGTTCCTAGATAAGATAATATAAGATAATCCTTTATTAGTCCTGCAGTGGGGAAATTTACAGGATCACAGCAGCAAAGTGAACAGTGCAAACAAGGTACATGGTAAAAAGGAAACAAAAGCAGCAAGTATTATAAATAATTAAGGAACAGTAAAGAATATCAACAAAGTAAAATAAATCCACAATAACTAAAAATAAAATAAAATATTACATATATACAGACAGAGTATTATTACTAGTAGTGTTCTAAAAGGATTCTGTGGTTAAGGGGGTTTCAGGAGTCCTTGAGGAGTTTCAGGACCCTGAACCCTCAAGTGGAGGATTATGAGGAGCTGCTTCCAGGCCTAAACATCCTGTCTCTCTTTCTGCAGGGTTTCAGAGGAACAGTGACAGTGAGTTTTCAGACTGTGAAGACAGCATCGGGGTGATATCAGGTGAACTTCATGTCCCATCATGCACTGCAACTCAGCCCAGAAGATGTCAAAATTAAATTCAAACGTCTATGTGAACAAGCCCTCAGAGCCTAGACCAGGGGTGGGCAAACCTTTTGGCTCGGGGCCACATTGAGTTTTAAAATTTGACAGACGGGCCGGGCCAGGAGCAGATGAATGGAGTGTGTTTGTGTGAACTAATATAAATTACAAGTAAAAGCCATGACCTAAAAAGTAACTTGCATTTAATTCCAGTGGGAACAGTGTTGTTGGTCACCCTTTTTAACCAGTGCGTTAACGTCTGGTGTCAGTTTGGGTGTGACAATTCTCAGAACAGATCTGAGGTGTTCATCAGTTAACTGGGTATTTTTTTTATTGCATAAATGCATATTTTATCATGTACTTACTTATTAAGCAGTCATTTTTGACACAGAGTTTTTTGTGTAAAGGTTAATGACTGTGGTCTTTTTAGCAGTTTGATTCTTTGAAGGGATCATACAAATATTTGACTGTCACATATAACATTGTCAGAGCTCTGCTCTGTAGTCTTTCCTTGTCTCTCCCCTGTGTCACGGTGTGGGTGCATCTCACTGGCGTCAGGAGACGTATCAGAATACCATTATTTTATTGGTTAAACTGCATCACGTGCCGTGATTTACAACGCATTGGTCGGTGATTTTCCTGCACAGCTGAACAAAGTGCCGTAAATGCTGGAAAGGAGCGTGAATAACTCCGCTGCATGAAGCAAAGGCCACTGAAAACGGGTCCGCGACGAACCACCAGTTGAGAATCACTGGTCTGCAGGATCGTGACGAGCGGTGAACAGCTGTTGGTGTGGCGTGTCTTCCGTCTCTTCCCGTTTCCTTCACCTACATTCCCCTGGGTCCTAAGCCCCTCCCCGTACAGCTTCTTATCACCCTCTTTGCACCAACGTACATTTATAACAAATACCACGCATATTACGGTAATCAGCGTTGCATATGTGTCAAACTCTATCGGTGCATCTCCGGTCTGTCTTTGTTCATCCTGCATCGCTCTGTTCTGTTCTTTAATGAAACGTTACTGCAGCGACGGAGCCTCTCCCAGCTGTTAGCAGACTGTTGTGCTAGCAGGCGCTCGCGAGCGAGCTGTACCCAGCATGCAGTTAGGCGGTGAAATTTTATAAATGTACAATTATTAGTGTTACAAATTGTTTATGTGTCACAGACTGTTGTGTGCTGTGGTGTTTTTCTCTGTTAAAGAGTGTTAGTTGTGGGTTGTTAATTGTTTGTGGTATAAAGTTATGACCATGAATAGAGTTCTCTCTCAATACATATAAGACAACTAGCTCTGACTGCAGAGAAAAAACAGCAAAAAATACATTTAGCTGCCTGTTGGAAGCAGACGGCAATTGTTTCGGCTATGCACCGGTATGATGGTGTGTGAAGAATTCATATCATACGGGAAAAAAACCCGGTATACTGCCCAGCCCTTATAGTATTGACAATTCTGTACCAATATTTGATGGGCCGGATACGGCCCGCGGGCCGTAGTTTGCCCATGAATGAATGAATGAATTTTATTTATATAGCGCTTTTCACAGACAGTACTATCACAAAGTGCTTAACAGAGCAGACATTTAAAAGCATAAAAAACACAATGTGACCCTAGGGTCAATAAATTATCTACACAGAGTGAATAAAAAATGTTAAAGAATAAAATTAAAATAAAATAAAAATGTAAAACATATTTTAAGAGCAGGTCTAGGACATGGGTTTACTTTTACACAAACGCCAGCCTAAACAGGTGGGTTTTGAGCTGGTTCTTAAAAGTATCCACAGTATCTGCGAGGCGCAGAGTTGCAGGCAGAGCATTCCAGAGCCTCGGGGCCACTGCCTCAAAGGCTCGGTCACCACGGCTCTTACATCGTGTGCGTGGGACTGACAGAAGACCTAGAGCGTTTGACCTGAGAGTGCGGGCGGGTGAATAGGGGCGAAGTAGATCAGCTACATAAGTCGGAGCCTGACCGTGAAGTGCTCTGTAAGTGATGGTGAGAATTTTGAAGTGTATCCAAGATGCTACAGGAAGCCAGTGGAGAGATCGGAGTACGGGGGTGATGTGAGACCGTCGGTTTGTCCTGGTGAGTAATCTGGCGGCAGCATTTTGGATGACCTGCAGACAGTTAAGAGCAGATGCACTGAGTGATGTGAAAAGTGAGTTGCAGTAGTCAATGCGTGAAGAGATAAATGTGTGTATGATCATTTCTAATTCAGATCTGGCCTAGACTGTCTGTCAGGGTCCATGGTTCAGGGTCCATGGTTCAGGGTCCATGGTTTAGTGTCCATGGTTCAGTGTCCATGGTTCAGTGTCCATGGTCCATGGTTCAGTGTCCATGGTCCATGGTTCAGTGTCCATGGTTCAGTGTCCATGGTTCAGGGTATATTGTCCATGGTTCAGTGTCCATTGTTCAGGGTATATTGTTCATGGTTCAGTGTCCATGGTTCAGTGTCCATGGTTTAGGGTTCATTGTTCAGGGTCCATGGTTCAGTGTCCATGGTCTATGGTTCAGTGTCCATGGTTCAGGGTCCATGGTTCAGGGTCCATGGTTCAGTGTCCATAGTTCAGTGTCCATGGTTCAGGGTCCATGGTTCAACTCCCGCTCTGTTTATCTCCAGACTACAGACTGAATGGACGGGACTCCGCCCTCTCAATGCCGGAGCAGGAAATGTCGTCCAATCACTTCCCTCGATCCGATGTGGTCAGGATGAGGTCACGGTCGCCGAGCCAACCGCCTCCTCTCAGGTAACCAGCTGTGTGTGTCAACCAATAAGAGACTGAGCCTCCTGAAAGGCCTCACCTTCATTTCACTCCTGTCACTTTCTCCTCACACTCTGACCTTCACTACCCTTTGACTCCCAACACCTTCACCCCTGACCCCTTGACCTCTGGTTGCCAGCGGTAACCCTCTGTACCCGTTGTACCATGAGGACGCTGTGCGTTTGCTGCGAGGCTCCAAACTGAGCCGAGCATACCCTGATGCCGGTCAGTACAGCAGCCTGGAAAGGTAACTATGATAGACACCTGGGTCACCTAGAGACTGACCAATCAGCAGACAGCCTAACCAGCCAATCAGCAAAAATAAATATGTAAATAATAAGTATTTGTGACTCATTAATTAATCAAAACATATCCCTGATACTGCTGGACCAGTAAAATACACTGGTTTGAACACTGGTTGCAGTACTTGTTGTAGTACTGGTTTGAATACTGGTTGTTGTAGTACTGGTTTGAATATCGGTTGTAGTCCTGGTTTGAATACCGGTTGTAGAACTGGTTTGAATACCGGTTGTAGTACTGGTTTGAATACCGGTTGTAGGACTGGTTTGAATACCGGTTGTCGTACTGGTTTTAGTACTGGTTTAAATACTGGTGGTAGTCATGTTTTTTTTATTTGTAGTGGTAATGGTCATACAACTGGTTTTATTACTGGTTATATTCTACTTGTACTACTGAATATTGTTTTTAGTACTTTTATACTGCTGGTTTTATTGCTGGTTTAATTGGTGATTGAAGTACTGGATTTAGTTTTAGAACTGGTAGAACTGGTTATACTACTGGTTTTACTAGATGTAGAACAGGTTATCGTTCTGGTACTGGTTGTAGCACTGGTTATAGTACTGGTTTTACCGGATATAGAACAGGTCATCGTCCTCGTACTGGTTGTAGCACAGTTTGTAGTACTGGTCTCACTGCTGTTTCTGTATATTCAGGAGGGCTCTGAGGAGAGCGTCCGTTGCCACCTCACTGGATTTTGACGACAGGCATTGCAACTGGAGTAGAAATACTCACAGTAGTAGTACTTGTAGTATTAGTAGTTGTTATCACATTCTCATGTACATGTGTGTTTTTCTGTGTGTAAGATATTTAAACGGTCCGAACCAAACTCTCTGGGCAAAACACGTGGTTAACGGGAGCTGTGAGGACTACAGGTGAGAACTTTTATTCTGTCAGGGTGTCAGAGTTAAAAGGGGGCGTGGTCTATACAGGTGTGTCCCCATAAAGGGCACACCTGTAGAGACCAGTAGGACCCCCCTCAAGGTGCAGGTGGGTTTGGAGTTCTGATGTGTTTCTGCTCTTCAGTCAGGGCTTCATTCCCGACTTCCCCTACGAACCTGATGCCTACGACGAGGAACCTCTCAGGTAAAAAGACAGTGGACAGGTGTAGAGGATGTTTGCAGGTCTTCAGAAACAACTAGCGTAGCATAGCTGAAGCACAAGCACAAGTCACTTTGACCCCTGACCTTGCAGCCACTGCCTTGCTTCCCTCCTGTCAGGTTGGTAGTTTAAGTCCTGCTAGATTTTATTCCAACAGGTCGAACCCTCAAGGCGGATCGACCCAGGCGAGTCCGACAGGATCTCCGGTCTTTGGCCGTCAAGGACGTCAGCTGCCTTTCGTCCCACCCAAAGGAGCTTCAGACAGAAGTACATACGTTCGATACCTTTTAGGAAATGGCAACGGACAATTCTTGTGGTTCCTGGTGTAGCCAGCAGATATCTGAGTACTTCCTGTCCTCGTTGTTTAAGGCCCTGATTGGACAAGGTGGTTGGCTACAACCTTGTATTCTTCCTGGTCCTGGTCCCAGTGATTAGCAGGCTAAGAAAAGTAGCACATAGGTCTTTTACCCTTGCAAAGTCCTCCAGCTCTCTCTGGGCGATCCTCCAATAACCTCCACCTGAATGTGGTGGATTTGACCCCCCCCCCTGTTTTATTAGTTTACCTTTCTCAGGTAAAGGTTATTTAACTTCCAGGTTCAGGTACTACTATCTCATGGTTTGTTTTCATTCGTCTGTCTGATCATCTTTTTTTTCTTTTGCTGTCCATCAGTTTTGACCACACCCACCACAGGATCAATTGGAACAGTTGCCCCTCCCCCTGTCCATAAACAAGCCCCACCTCCTGCCAATCATCCACCGCCTCCTCTGATACGAATACAAGCCCCACATCCTCCAGGAACCGCCCCCCCCCACACACCAGTAGTAGCACCAGCTCCGCCCCCAGCTCTGCTACAAGTACAGGCCCCGCCCCTAGCTCCTGGACATCTACCCGTACCTGCTTCGACTCCAACACCAGTCCAAGCCCTGCCTCCAGCTCCTGTACCTCTACCAGTACCTGCTTCGACTCCATCACCTGTCCAAGCCCCGCCTCCAGCTCCTGTACCTCTACCAGTACCTGCTTCGACTCTAACACCTGCCCCGCCTCCAGCTCCTCTACCTGTACCTGCGGCAACTCCAACACCTGCCCAAGCCCTGCCTCCAGCTCCTCTACCGGTACCTGCTGCGACTCAAACACCTGCCCAAGCCCCACCTCCAGCTTCTGGACCTCTACCTGTACCTGCTGCGACTCCTGTAGTCCAATTACTGCCACCACCTGGACCTGCCCCTCCCCCACAGACTCCAGGTGAGTCCATCACAGGTGTGTGTAAACAATGTCAGTGTAGAACCATTAGAACCAGTAGCTGGTGACTCACAGACAGATCTGTGTGTGTCAGACATACTCTCTCATTCATTCATTCATTGGTTCATCAATTCATTGGTTCCTGTGTTCATCTTTGTTACATCATCATGATGTCATCACATCCCACCCATCCGTGTCAGATCCAGAACGACGCCCAACGACACCTGGAGGGACCAGAAAAGGTAAATCAGAATCTCAGGTGGATCTGATTGTTGTCTCAGTGTGCATGTAGAGATGCTCAGAGTTCTTACTGGTGTAACTGGTTTAACTGGTTTGATATCAGAAGGTTCAGTTAAGAGTCTGACCAATCATCTCTCTCTTTACCATGATGCAGAGATCACATGGGAGGACCAGCTGAACAAAACAGCCAATGGTATGGCACCAACTGTTAGCCACCCCCACCCCCAGACAGGTAGGTCCTCCCGCCTTAGTTATGTGACACATTAGTGATTAACGGGAGTAATTAGTCTCAGCAATCCGTTTATCCTCGTTGGGTTAGTTGATCCCTTCACCAATTTATCATCTATTCATCCATTATTGTCCCACATTATAAACAAGAGTGTGGGTATTTAAAGAATGATAACAACAATATCATTAATAAATAAACAGGAAGAAAAATTCAACCAAACACCAGTCAGCAGCTGACATTTGAAAGAAGCTCGTGAAGTAGCAGCCTTCCATTCCTCGGCTGAGCTCAGTGGTGCTACGTGAACCGTACACAGGTTCATCCCTCGTTTCCTGGTTTGTGTGACTTGAAGTATTTGTGAATCGTTTCTTGTCTTTTTTTTGTGTTCCATCCATCCGTCCACTGTTGTAATGTGAAGGGGAGGAGCTACCACTGAGCAGAGAAGGCAGAGATTCTGTCTTCAGTATTTAAACTTCATGTCTCAGCTCATGCTGTTAACAGAAATAAGATGTTTTACATGTGGATCTTTCTGGTGATGTCATCGTTGCTCTGTTGATGAAGAACAAGGTAAAAACTAGAAGACGTACTGCTGAAAAACCTGGAAACGGAAATGTAGAAGAGCAAGAGTTGGTTGTTGAACTGCATTAAAATAGTTCATTACTAGAAACGTTGGAAGCTAAACTGTTAGAGGAAGTTGAAGATTATTCGAAGATGTTGTCTTATTTACTGCAACTGTAGGAAAATATCAAAAGCTTAAAATTGTATCAAATTACTATCTAGGGTCCTTTATTTTGAAAATGCAGCCATATGTAGGCCCCCCTACAGCAGTCGGGCAGAGGCTCCAGAGGGCCAATCGGTGGAGTTGGGGGCGGGGTCAGAGGTAACACAGGAAATAGCGGTGGCAGCAGAGGGCACAGCCACGCTGCAGAAGAGTGAATCAGTGGAGGAAGCAGAGGAGGTGGAGCCTGAGCCTTCAAAGTAAGTAAGCAACAGTAGTGCAGCGCCCCCCCCCCACACACACACACTTCACAGGTTTCACAGGTGTGTTTGCTCCTCCCCCTTCCTGCAGGGCAGCACCGGCCTCTGGAGCTCCTCTCACAAAGTTGTCCAGTGTCGGAGGCGAGATTTGTTCGTTGGGGAGAAATGACGACGACGATGACGACAAGAAGCGACGCTCGAGCTTCGGCGCAAAGATGATGGGAATGGTGGGACTGGGAAAGAAGAGTCAGAGCGCTTCCCAGTTAAACCCTGAAGGTGAGTCCAGACCTCTCCATTCAACGTCTCCATCCACACATCATGGAGACTAAATGGATACGGTCCAACGTACCTGCTTGTCAGACAACAAACCTACTTGTTTACGTTTAGACAACAAACGTCCTTGTTTAAGTCTAGAAAACAAACCTACTTGATCAAGTCTAGACAACAAACCTACTTGTTTAAGTCTAGAAAACAAACCTACTTGATCAAGTCTAGACAACAAACCTACTTGATTAAGTCTAGACAACAAACGTCCATGTTTAAGTCTAGAAAACAAACCTACTTGATCAAGTCTAGACAACAAACCTACTTGATTAAGTCTAGACAACAAACCTACTTGTTTAAGTCTAGAAAACAAACCTACTTGTTTAAGTCTAGAAAACAAACCTACTTGATCAAGGCTTGACAACAAACCTACTTGATTAAGTCTTGACAACAAACCTACTTGTTTAAGTCTCGACAACACAACTACTTGTTTAAGTCCAGACAACAAACCTACTTGTTTAAGTCTAGACAGAAAACCTACTTGATTAAGTCTAGACAACAAACCTCCTTTATTAAGTCTAGACAGCAAACCTACTTGATTAATTCTAGACAACAAACCTACTTGATTACGTCTAGACAACAAACCTCCTTTATTAAGTCTAGACAGCAAACCTACTTGATTAAGTCTAGACAACAAACCTCCTTTATTAAGTCTAGACAGCAAACCTACTTGATTACGTCTAGACAACAAACCTCCTTTATTAAGTCTAGACAACAAACCTACTTGATTACGTCTAGACAACAAACCTCCTTTATTAAGTCTAGACAGCAAACCTACTTGATTAAGTCTAGACAACAAACCTCCTTTATTAAGTCTAGACAACAAACCTCCTTTATTAAGTCTAGACAACAAACCTACTTGATTACGTTCAGACAACAAACCTCCTTGATTAAGTCTAGTCAAACAAACCTACTTGATTAAGTCTTGACAACAAACCTACTTGATTAAGTCTAGACAACAAACCTACTTGTTTAAGTCTTGACAGCAAACCTACTTGATTCAGTCCAGACAGCAAACCTACTTGATTAAGTCTAGACAACAAACCTACTTGATTAAAAGTTCAGACAAAAAACCTACTTGATTAAGTCTAGACAACAAACCAACTTGTTTTAGTCTAGAAAACAAACCTACTTGATTAAGTTCAGACAACAAACCTCTTTGTTTAGGTTCATGGTTCTGGTTAAAATAAACCTATGTTTAGAGTTTAACAGGAAGCAACAAAACAGCCGAGACATGAAAACATGTAGGAAGCACACAGAGTTACCAGCTCATATTCACATCTTCTTCTTCTTCTCCTTCTCCCCCTCCCCTTCATTCATCTAGAGGAAGAGAAGAAGAAAAAGGTTGTGAGACTCCCCGTCCAGAGGAGTGTAGAAACAGGTTTAGCCATCGAGTTTAAATTACGTTTTACCCGACAGCCGAGCCGGGACCCGGATGCCGAGGACCCCAAACCTGGAGCGTAAGATATCCTTTCTCCTGACTCACTCTACCACGACTCTGTGTCACTATATATCACTCTCTTTAACCTCTCACTCCTCTCTTTAACCTCTCACTCTTCTGTATTTTAGGCTGATATTTCCAGGAGTGAAGTTGGCATCAGACAAACAGTTCACCGGTTTCCTGGATGGATTAGGCCCCGCCCAGCTGGCTGGACGCCAGACTCTGGCCACGCCTCCGATGGGTAAATGACCAATCAAAATGTTATTTACACTTTATATTTTTATTGTTAATGACTATTATCTGTGACATCATATAACATGAGCCCTTCTGATTGGCTGATTGGTGCTCAGGTGACATCCAGATCGGGATGGTGTACAGGAAGGAGCGTCTGGACGTGGAGGTGATCCGAGCCAGAGGGCTTGTGGGTAAACAAGGCAACAAGAACACTCCAGGTGAGAATACTACACACTAATATTATACCATCATACTCTAGTACATACTATCGTACTGTAGTACATACTATCACACTGTAGTACATACTATCACACTGTACTACATACTATCTATCGCACTGTAGTACATACTATCACACTGTACTTCATACTATCACACTGTACTACATACTATCTATCGCACTGTAGTACATACTATCACACTGTAGTACATACTATCACACTGTACTACATACTATCACACTGTAGTACATACTATCACACTGTACTACATACTATCTATCGCACTGTAGTACATACTATCACACTGTACTACATACTATCATACTGTCGTACATACTATCACACTGTACTGCATACTATCTATCGCACTGTAGTACATACTATCACACTGTACTGCATAATATCTATCCCACTGTAGTACATACTATCACACTATACTGCATACTATCGCACTGTAGTACATACTATCACACTGTAGTGCATACTATCACACTGTACTACATACTATCACACTGTAGTACATACTATCATACTGTACTACATACTATCACACTGTAGTACATACTATCACACTGTAGTACATACTATCACACTGTACTACATACTATCATACTGTAGTACATACTATCACACTGTAGTACATACTATCATACTGTACTACATACTATCTATCGCACTGTAGTACATACTATCACACTGTAGTACATACTATCACACTGTACTACATACTATCATACTGTAGTACATACTATCACACTGTAGTATATACTATCGCACTGTACTACATACTATCACACTGTACTACATACTATCATACTGTAGTACATACTATCACACTGTAGTATATACTATCACACTGTACTACATACTATCATACTGTAGTACATACTATCACACTGTACTACATACTATCATACTGTAGTTACTACAGTATGATAGTCACACTATACTGCATACTATCGCACTGTCTATCGCACATACTATCATACTGTAGTTACTACAGTATGATAGTATGTAGTACAGTGTGATAGTATGTACTACAGTGTAGTACATACTATCACACTGTAGTACATACTATCACACTGTACTACATACTATCATACTGTAGTACATACTATCATACTGTACTACATACTATCACACTGTACTACATACTATCACACTGTAGTACATACTATCACACTGTACTACATACTATCACACTGTACTACATACTATCATACTGTAGTACATACTATCACACTGTACTACATACTATCACACTGTACTACATACTATCATACTGTAGTACATACTATCACACTGTAGTACATACTATCATACTGTACTACATACTATCACACTGTACTACATACTATCATACTGTAGTACATACTATCACACTGTACTACATACTATCACACTGTACTACATACTATCATACTGTAGTACATACTATCACACTGTAGTACATACTATCACACTGTACTACATACTATCACTGTACTACATACTATCATACTGTAGTACATACTATCACACTGTAGTACATACTATCATACTGTACTACATACTATCACACTGTAGTACATACTATCATACTGTAGTACATACTATCACACTGTAGTACATACTATCACACTGTACTACAGTATTACTTTCTTTCTTACTTTTCTTTCTCTGTGTGTGTGAGAATGTGTGTTTGTGTGTATGTGTGTGTTGTAGCTCCCTATGTGAAAGTGTATCTGATGGATAACGGGAAGTGTGTGTTGAAGAGAAGAACTCGGCTGGCAAGAAAATCTCCTGATCCACTTTATCAACAACAGCTGCAGTTTGAAGAAAGTCCAGAGGGAAAAGTACTGCAGGTACTATATACTACATATATATATATATATTATACCACACATTGTACACATTGTGGGCGACGGTGGCTAAGTGGAGAGCAGGGCCGTCTTTCAGAGGATCGGCGGTCCGATCGCCGGCTCTGACTCCGCTAGTTGCATGTCGATGTGTCCTTGAGCAAGACACTTAACCCCAACATTGCTCCCGTAGAATGTGAACTGTAAGTCGCTTTGGATGAAAGCGTGTACTAAATGACTGCAATGTACACATGAGGGACGAGCCTGTCTGTCTGCAGATCATCGTGTGGGGCGACTACGGTCGGATGGACCATAAATCTTTCATGGGAGCTGCTCAGATCTTATTGGACGATCTGGATCTGTCCATCATGGCGATTGGCTGGTTTAAACTGTTTCCTGCCATCTCATTGGTGGATGCCGCCCTGGCCCCGTTGACCAATAAGGAGGTCGAGGGCGTAAAGTCGTAGTGTCGGGAGGAGCATCCGGCTGTATTGCCGTAGCAACGTGCGGGGAGGAAGTCCCAGGATCCCCCTCTTCTCTGATGACATAACAGCGGGTGACACACTAGGAGGAGGGGGGCTCCGCCCCTTCATAAGGGTGTGGCCACAGAGCAAGGGATACTGGGAAAAGGAAAGACTGTAGAGGCCATGTGGCTGCCAGCCAATCACAGCAACTCCTCAGGAGTCGCGTTGCCATGAAGACACCGAACATGGTTCTTTATGTTTTTGAATGGAACATTAGATCATAAAAAACAAACAAGTTAAATGAGAAATAAAAAGGAAAAATAAAAGGTTTCTAGACAAAACAAGGTTCTTAAAGGTTCTACAGATATCACTGACAAGATTCAAGTTCTTTGACAAGACAAGGTTCTCAAAGGTTCTACAGATATCACTGACAAGATTCAAGTTCTTTGACAAGACAAGGTTCTCAAAGGTTCTACAGATATCACTGAAAAGATTCAAGTTCTTTGACAAGACAAGGTTCTCAAAGGTTCTACAGATATCACTGAAAAGATTCAAGTTATTTGACAAGACAAGGTTCTCAAAGGTTCTACAGATATCACTGACAAGATTCAAGTTATTTGACAAGACACGGTTCTCAAAGGTTATACAAATATCACTGACAATATTCAAGTTCTTTGACAAGACAAGGTTCTCAAAGGTTCTACAGATATCACTGAAAAGATTCAAGTTATTTGACAAGACAAGGTTCTCAAAGGTTATACAAATATCACTGACAATATTCAAATTCTTTGACAAGACAAGGTTCTCAAAGGTTCTACAGATATCACTGAAAAGATTCAAGTTATTTGACAAGACAAGGTTCTCAAAGGTTATACAAATATCACTGACAATATTCAAGTTCTTTGACAAGACAAGGTTCTCCAGATATCACTGACAAGATTCAAGTTCTTTGACAAGACAAGGTTCTCAAAGGTTCTACAGATATCACTGACAAGATTCAAGTTCTTTGACAAGACAAGGTTCTCAAAGGTTCTACAGATATCACTGACTATATGTTGGAACTTTTTTACAAACTGAACTTTATTTTTCACCTTTTTTCATCTTTATGGAAACTTATAAATATTTACTCTCATAAAGTTAAACTACATTTTTTCTATCATCACAAGGTTAATAAATAGTTTAATACTCTTCATAAAGTAAAGAAACTATTTATTTTGGATGTCATAAAGTTCAGTTAGTTTAATAATAATATTTTCATAAAGTTAAAAGTTTATTTTGACTATCATCAGTCAATAAATTATTTATGAATACTCATTTTCATATTAGTCAGTTAATAAACAACCAGTTTAATGAAAGCAAGGCAAAGACGATTGTGAACAATTTACAGACCCAGTTTCAACATTACTAAGCTCCATTTTTCATGTTCTATATTTGCTTTTATTTCCATATTTGGAGGTTTAACTTTAAATTAGTTTAAAAGGGTTTATCTTGGTTTTCTTTCACAGCCTTAGGTGGAGAAACACTGTCATTGTTGCATATTGTTGCATCAGAATATTTGTACTATTTCTGCTATTCAGTTAAAACTTGAGAAATGTCACAATTTACGTTTAATTTGTTGACAAAGAAATGTGTAGTCGCTTTATGCTACATAAGAACATATTAATGTCATTCTTTATATTTCTTAATGTAACTGAATCATCAATGAAAGAATCGGCTGCTGTTCGCCCTCCGGCCCAGCAGAGTTCGCTGTTCGCTTCCGCCGCTTCGCTCTCCTCAAAGCGAACCGTTGTTGACGCGGAACTCCGTGTGTGTGTTCGCGGCCCCGCTGGCTCTCTTTGTCAGCAGAAAAATTAGCAAAATGTGCGCCGTGCGGCTGCTGCGGGTGTCGGTACACGAGCGGCTCGGTGCCGCCGCCGAAGACGTTCTGCTGCGGGTGGAGAAAGGAGAAGAAGCGGCTGGAATCCCGACGCTGAGAGTGCTGCTCACCGAGCGGCTAACGGCGGCTGCGGAGGAGATTGTCGGTCTGTTTGAGGAAACCGTGGCGGAGTACGAAGACCGAGCTGAGCGGTCAGAGCGGGAGATCCAGAGCCAGAAGAGGCTGCTCGATGCCGTGCTGAAGCCGGAAGTCAAGCTGCACCGAGCAGGTGGGTCCCGAGGAGAGTCACTTCCAGGCTCCTTCAAAATAAGACTCCTGTCAGATCAGATAAATGCCTCTTATTACTAGAGGTGGTAAAATGATTCAGTATGGCTTTGTGACACAAAGGCAGTAACACTGCCTGTGCAAAAGCACACTGACTATAATCCTGCCGGCTTAATAATACTATTCTTCCGGGCGAAAGTACAAATGTTTGCCGTGCTTCTTGTCCCGCAGCGTTGCCAACACCTGCGCAAAAACTACATAAAAACGAGAATGATGTGCTTTGACTTTTCTCAAAGATGCGCCCAGCCGTTTTGCGGAAAATAGCGAAAAACTGAGCAAAATTTCTCCATTCACTTGAAAAGGTTTTTGGCGTGAAGAGAGCCAAAAAAAACTTTGGGCCCATATTGACTAGCCATACTAACGTAGAAAAATTTTGAAGTTCAAAACGTAGACAAAGTATTCTGTGATTTTTCCAAACAAATTGCTCCAGATCCCACAATTTGTCTTTATACACCATTTTTGGTCAAAATTATAGGAAATGTGCTGGTCGCAGTAAAGTGTCTCTGGAATCCAACGGATTTACACATTTGGCTCAAAGAGCCGCAGAGCGACATGAACTCCAACCAACTGCTCCATTAGACTCCATGTTAAATCTGACTGCTCATTTCTCAAAGAAAGCAGACGGGACCAGTTTTGTATTTTGCTCTGGAGCTCACATTTTAACCACAAACATAAAAAAACACATCACAGTGTTCGGTACCCATATGTTGTTGATTGGAGTCATGGTTTTGGTAAAAGGGGCAGAGGTTTGACAGGTGGTTTTGTTGAAAATCACTGTTTACTCTGATCTCTCTTAATGAGCCTCTAACACACAGGTGCTCCGATCACCATGGCAACCAGTGACAGGCATGCACCCAAGCACACAGGTGTTTGTATGACCTCATTGGTGCCGTTAAACACACACACACACGACATGAAGATATTCAGTCACATTATGATTATGTCTCCACTTAGGGCTGGGCAGTTTTAATTTCCCATATGATGTGAATTTTTCATATACCGTCATAGCCGAGGCAACTTCTGTTGCTCTTCAACAGGCAGCAAAATATCTTGTTCGCCGCTGCTACTTCTTCTAGTTTTACGGTGGTTGGCGGCCATCTTATTGGTGCTTTACCGCCACCTTCTGCTCCGGAGTGTGGATCAGACTATAGACTGAGAGCGCTGCGGTCGGAGCTAGTTGTCTTAGCTGTATTGAGAGGGAACCCTAGTCATGGTTATAACTTTATAACAACAATTAACAACCCACAACTAACGCTCTTTAATAACAAAACAACACGACACAACAGTTCGTGACCATAAACAATTTGTAACACTAATAATTGTACATTTATAAAATTACACTACCGAACTGCATGCTGGGTAAAGCTCACGAACAACAGCTGGGAGAGGCTCTGTCGCTCCAGTAACCTTACATTAAAGAACAGAACAGAGCGATGCAGGATGAACAGACTGAACAACAAAAGATATATATATATATATATATAAACAAAAGAAATAAACATAAACAACACCTACCAACAACTAAATCCTACGGTCTAATCCCGTTTCTTTCCATGGAGGGGCTGAGGGCCCAGGGGAATGTAGATGAAGGAAACAGGAAGTGACGGAACGGAAGACACGCCACATAAACAGCTGTTCACCGCCGGTTGACCGGCCGTTCTTGTGTTAGTTTACGGTGTTAATTAATTAATGCATAAAGCCAGCGGCGGCCGCTCAGTGTCCATGTACAGGCTCTGCCACGAGGTGCAGTGTGCTGTGATTGGTCAGTGGGCGAGCACGTGACTATCGTGAAACGCAACTTAACAGCCAGCAGAGGCTGATGGGTAGTGAATCACATCACGTGATGCAGCTCAGCCAATCAAATATGGGCATTCTGACTGTTTGAGATGCACCATGAGAGAGTAGACGGAGACGAGGAACAACTCTGCAGCGCAGTACGTTCAAGTTGTGAAAGTTAAATCCGATGATAATCTCTTTGGGTCGAGGCTTGTCATTAAGGAATGACGGTGGATCCCAGAGCCAGACCAGCTGAGAACATTATATTTTCCTGAATTTAGGCTTTTGCATTCTCTAAATGCTCAAGCGTTATTCAAACGACTCGTACATAGTTACAGCCTTAAAAACTAATAGAAGCTGTAGCGCCATAATGTGACTATAAGGTGGTATTTCAGCTGCAGGACCACTGCATTGAGGCGGAAAAAAATACCGTGATATACTGTGAAACCGGTAGAGTCTTAAAAAGTACCGTGATATGCATTTTTGGTCATACCTCCCAGCCTTAAGTCTCCTCTCCCCCTCCCAGTCCCACCCTTTCAGAATAAAAGCCCCATGGAGTTACTGTATATTAACATGACGCTCAGAATGAGGTTCATGCAAATAAATGTTAAGTTCAAGTCTTTCCATCACAAATACAGAAATGTAATTTCCAAAGGTATTGTCACGGCCCGGCTCAGGCACCGCGAGGGAGACAGGTTCCAATCAAACAGGTTTATTCATGAAACAAGGGGGTGGGCGAAACCCAACTCAGCCGCAAACGGACACACACAGAGGCAACAACGGCGAGGCTGCCCACCCATGGCCCTCAGCTGAAGAGAGAGAGAGCAAGCCGGCCGTCAGAGGCGGAGCTTTATCCGCGGAGAGCACCGGGGCCCAGGTGCTTCTCATCAGGGCAATCAGGGAATCCTGCAGGAGACAGACGAACAGACAGGCAGGTAAACAGACAGGCACACAGAGAGACTGACTGGGGAACCGTCACAGGTATATATCTCAAATACAGATGTGTCTCATTTCAAAAGGTATGTAATTTTCCCCAATCACCGTGGTAACCAGTGACACACACTCATGCGTTGTCAGCGATGTGTTTCTATGAAGCAACAGCTGCTGTCAAGTTCAAGACTGTCCGTCACAAATACAACATTCAATCCAAGAGTATGAATCTAAAATGCAGAAATAAGAGAAGAGATGTCTCAATTGAACCTCAATGATACTACTGGTAATATTGGCGTGTATATTAGGGGTTTAACGATACGCGTATTCGTATTGAACCGTTCGGTACGAGGCTCACGGTTCGGTACGCATGACGAACCGAATACGTTTGAAAAAAAAAAAAAATACTTTATTTAACCAGGTAGTCCCATTGAGATTAAACCATATCATATATAACCATTTGAGCATCTTATTATTCATTGTGTTGGTCCTTTACCACGTTCAAAGTCTGGAAGCAACTATTTGTTTACAATGTGTCAAAGCACAAGATATCCGGCTGCCTATCCGTTGCGTACCATTACCGCTAAATCTATCAAAGCACTGACACAGTTTATTTCCATCTTTGGACTCCCTAAAGCCATTCAAAGTGATCAAGGCTCCAATTTTTCCTCACATTTGTTTGCTCAAGTTTTGAAACAGCTCCGGGTGAAACATAATAAAGCTTCTGCATACCATGCTCAGAGCCAAGGGGCATTGGAGAGGTTTCATCAAACTCTTAAGTCTATGTTACGGGGCTATTGCGTTGAGTTAAATCAGGACTTGGAGGAGGGGCTTCCCTGGCTGCTGTTGGCTGCCAGAGAGGTTGTGCAGGAGAGCACTGGCAGGAACTGTGGGAAGACAGTTGCTGGTTAATTTGACGGTGCCTGAGGATGATGGGGTGGTTTCACCTGATGAGAGTCGGTTGCGGGGCCGGTTGAAGAACTCTGAAACGCTGGGTAACTTGGAGTGTTTGCTTGAGCACATGGCAAAGGAGCAGTTCACGGAGTTGTCTGCTCTTATTAACAACTATCTGTGTTTGTTTAGTGACGTGCCAACTCGTACACATTTGATAGAGCATGACATTGACGTGGGTGACGCACGGCCAATTCGCCAGCGTTTTTACAGAGTGTCAGAAATGAAACGCAAAGTAATGGAAAAAGAAATACACTATATGCTTGACAATAATATTGCCGAACCTTCTGCTTCCAGCTGGGCATCTCCATGTTTGCTTGTGGATAAAGCAGATAAAAGCCCTCGATTTTGTACAGACTATCGTAAAGTAAATGGGGTAACCAAACCAGACGCTTAGCCACTGCCGCGCATGGAGGATTGTGTGGATCAGGTGGGCTCAGCTCGCTTTGTCAGTAAATTTGATTTACTTAAAGGATATTGGCAGGTGCCACTGTCTCAACGAGCTAGGGAGGTGTCTGCCTTTATAACTCCTTTTGGGCTTTTTTCCTATTCAGTGATGAGTTTTGGGTTGCGAAATGCACCGGCGACCTTTCAGCGTCTAATGAATATGGTCGTGTCTGGACTGGACGGCTGTGCCGTGTACCTTGATGTCGTGATCTACAGTAATACCTGGGAAGAGCATGTCTACCGCATCAGGAAGCTGTTTGAGCGGCTGCGCGGCGCAAACCTGACGATAAACTTGGCGAAATGTGAGTTTGCAAAGGCAACAGTCACCTATCTTAGGAAGGTAGTGGGCCAAGGGCAGCAGCGGCCGGTACAGGCAAAGGTGACTGCAATTGAGCAGTATCCAGTGCCCACCACCAAGAAAGAGCTGATGCGATTCTTGGGTCTGGTGGGTTACTATCGCAGTTTTTGTCGGAATTTCTCAACTGTAGTAGCTCCTTTGACGGATCTGTTGAAAGCTAGAGCAAAGTACGTCTGGTCAGATTCATGTCAACAAGCCTTTGGAAATGTTAAAACTATACTGTGTTCATCTCCCGTCCTTGTGGCACCTTGCATGGATCGTCCGTTCGAGTTGCAGGTGGATGCCAGTGGTGTAGGTGTAGGTGCTGTGCTGTTTCAGTATGATGGAAATGATGTTGAACGCCCTGTGAGTTTTTTCTCGAAGAAATTGAACTCTTACCAGTTGAATTATTCGGTCATAGAGAAAGAGACTCTTGCCCTTGTCTGGGCATTGCAACATTTTGAAGTCTATGTTGACTCTGGTGTTCCTCTGGTGGTCTACACAGACCATAACCCCATAACTTTTCTCCATTCCTTGTGTTGCCCGAACCGCCGTTTGATGCGATGGTTTTTGTTCCTGCAATCTTACTGTTTGGACATTCGCCACATTAAAGGCTCCAACAATATTGTGGCTGATGCTCTGTCAAGAGCACCTTTGTCATGAAATATTAACTGTGTTCTGCATCGGTTATGATTTTCCGTCTCCTTTTCCCCTGCCACTCTAAAAGTTGCTTCTATAGGCTGGGCTGGTGGCTTGCAGGAAGGAGATTTGCAGGGTTTTCTTCAGAACCAGTGAGTATAGGATAGGGGTTGTAGGTTGCCAAATATTGGGGATTCCTGGTGGGAACCCTGTTTTTATGGGAGGGGGTGTCACGACCCTCCTCCTATCATACACGAGGTGCGGGGGTTGTGTCTAATCTGTTACAGGTGCTGAGTGGAGGATCGTCAGCAGGATGAGTCTCACCTGTGCCGGGGTGGCTCATCCTTAAATACCCTTTCCAGTTGGCAGACGGGGGCGGGAAGGAAGACCTTTGTTGATTGGCTCACCTCAGTTGTCACTGTTATTTGTGAAAATGCTGTTAGCATTGTGTTTGTGGCGAGACAGATAAACCCCTACTTTTGGCCGCCAGCTCTTTGTCTCCCTATTTTGTTCCAGTCTCTGAGCCGGGCTGTGACAGTGTGTGTGTGTGTGTGTGTGTGTGTGTGTGTGTGTGTGTGTGTGTGTGTGTGTGTGTGTGTGTGTGTGTGTGTGTGTGTGTGTGTGTGTGTGTGCATACACACATACACACATACATACATATAGATATGTATGTGTGTATATATATAAACACATATAAACACATATAGACACGTGTAGATGATTAGTGAAGAACACACCTCATCTGGTCGTTAATACATAAATTAATAAATGTATATTTGAATGCTTCTGAGATGTTTAATATCAACTCAACTTACTAAATGTTCCTCTGATCTGAGAGCTGAGTTCGAAAATCAACTTAGATGATTGAAAATACTAAAATCATATCTGGTTTGAAACTAAAGCTGAAACGATCTGTTGAATAACTAAATAATAAACCGCAGTTATTTTGATAATTATTCAACATTTAAAGCAAAAATGCTGATAAATAAATAACTTAAAAAATGAGTGTCTGGGTTTTGGACAAAATACGACATCTGAAGACTTTATACACCTGATGATTAAAGGATTAATTGACACAATAAGATTCATATTAATTGGTGATTCAGATGTATTATTGGACTTCAGGTCTATGTGGAGAACACGTTTACATTTTATCTGTTGAAGTGATGCTGAAAGTCTGAATCTCGTGAAGGAAACTACAGGATTCATCTTCTGTCATTGTGTCTCCTCAGTGACCCTGAACTACACAGAACTCCAGCCTTCAGTGGACCCTGCAGACCCGAACCAGACGGAAGCCGAACCCGTCGATAGCGATGCTTCCTGCTCGTCGATGCTTTGCTCTCCTTCGCCTGCCGGCGATCCGCCCGCCTCACCGAGCGGCCGTGTTCCAGACAGGAGGTGGACCGAGCACAGTCCGACTCTGAGATCTTCGTGGAAGAAGAAGAGAGGAAGGCCGCCGCTCGCCGTCAGGAACAAACGTAAGAGGTCGACTCCAGCGCAGAGCTTCAGCTGTCACGTGTGCGGGCGCTCTCTGCAGGGGAAAGGCTTCCTGCTCAAACACGTCCTGCAGGTTTGCGCCGAAGACTCTGACTGCTGCTGCGGCTTCTGCGGCGTGCGGTTGGACTCTGCCGCCGACCTGATGGCTCACCTGCAGACGCACCAGGTGAAGAGCAAAACCTGCTCCTTCTGCGGGAAAACCTTCAAGTCGATTCTGGCGCAGGAGCTGCACGTGCGTCTGCACACCGGAGAGAAACCGCACAGCTGCGACATCTGCGGCAAGAAGTTTAGCCAGAAGGGCAACCTGTCATCACACATGCGCATCCACGCCGCAGAGAAACCCTTCAAGTGTAAAGAGTGCAGCCGGGCCTTCTACCACATGACGTCTTTGGAGCGTCACATGCAGGATCACAGCGGGGGGGAGGCGCACTCCTGC
Source organism: Melanostigma gelatinosum (assembly GCF_949748355.1). Classification (NCBI taxonomy): domain Eukaryota; kingdom Metazoa; phylum Chordata; class Actinopteri; order Perciformes; family Zoarcidae; genus Melanostigma; species Melanostigma gelatinosum. Next base: position 23,629,071 of record NC_136650.1, on the reverse strand, counting down.
AGCGTCTGCGGTCAGGAGTTCACAAAGCGGCGCAGCCTGCGACGGCACATGGCGACTCATCGGAAGGACGTCGTCGACAAACCGAAGAGACGCCGCAGCTCGGCACCGTCCTTCCTCTGCAAAGCGTGCGGCGACGCCTTCGACAAAAGGACATCGTTGGTGAAACACGTGGAGACTCACCTGCAGGACCCGGACTGCTGCTGCGGACTCTGCGGACACCAGTACGAGTCTGCCGGAAGCCTCGCCGCGCACCTGCGCTCCCACCGCGAGATCGGCAACACCTGCCACGTCTGCGGGAAGTCTTTCGGCGCTCAGGCGGCGCTGCTGATGCACATGAGGATCCACACCGGAGAGAAACCATACTCCTGCAGCTCCTGTGGGAAGAGCTTCAACCAGAGCGGGAACCTGAAGACGCACCTGAAGACCCACACCGGGGAGAAGGCGTTCTCCTGCAGTCTCTGTGGGAAGGGGTTCACCCAGAAACAGACTCTGAACACTCACGTCCGCTTCCACAACAAAGAGAGACGCTTCCTGTGTCAGGTGTGCGGCAAGGGCTTCATGCAGGAAGTGGACCTGAAGAGACACATGCTGATCCACACCGGAGAGAAACCGTACAGTTGCCGGGTGTGCGGGAAGAGCTTCCAGGCCAAGCGGTCGCTCAATGGACACCTCAAAGTCCACGCGGCTGAAGGGGGGGAGTCGGGCCCGGAGCCAGACCAGAACTCAGACGGTCTCTACTCAGGATTCATCCAGCTGTAGAGCTTCAGAGGACAGACTGCTGACTCTGCATGTTATGGACAAAAACTGTAACCAACAAGGTTCAACTTTTCAGTTAGACAACTTTACTGTCTCAGTAAGTAGTCAGTACTGGACTGTGTGGTACTCAGTTATATTAAAGACTATTAAAACCTGCCTGAAAGTAAATGTCAGAAACATTCAGTCTCTTTAAGTCTGATATCAATAACAACATAAATCAATAAAGCTAGATTTCAGAACTTTAACTAAAATACTTTTAAACACATACATTGTTGACGTGTTTATGACGTACTGTATGTCTGCCGCTGAGCTTGCCACACCCTCCGTTAATCCTTCTTTGAACACTTAATGTTGAGTCTCCAGACTTCTCTCTCTCTCTCTCTAATTTTTTGCAACCAGAAGTGAGTGAAGAGGGCGGAGCTAAGTACAACCAAACGCTGAATAATACATTTTTATGCTACTGTGTCATCCATTTCAACAAATGAAACCTGATTTAAATATTGTAGCAGATCATGGATGACATGTGATTCTGAAGGTGAGACTCCTCCCCCTTTGATGATGTCTTTACTATTCACACAGTTCAAACTACGACAGAGAGCTGAAGAAACATGTATTGTTCTGTAAATATCAGTAGTAGGTGTTTGTATAAATGTCAGTTTGTAAAGCTTCATATCACAAAGAGAACTTTACAATGTGTACAACATAAAGCATCAGAAGAGATCAGATCACTGCTCCGTATATCCAGGGATGGGTCAAATGCAGTAGTCAAATTTCGTGTATGTGTAAATGTATATGATAATAAAAATGTTTTCTTCTTTCTTCTTCGAAGAGGGATCCTCTGTGAGGATGAAGTGTGATCGATGTCATGTGTACAGAATGAACAACATAACAGAGTTGCAACACATTCAATGCATACGACAGACATTGTTCATATAATGAGAGTAGTAATGGCAGTATAAATGTTACTAATAATATTAATAATAGTAGCAGTGGGTGTCAGACATGAGACCCAGGATGGCTGTGTCATCAGAACACTTGATCATGTAGTTGTTAGCAGTGCTGCATGTACATTCATTAGTGTACAGGGTGAAGAGGACTGGTGAACTGACGCACCCTTGGGGGGCGCCGGTGTTGATGGTCAAGGGTTCAGACAAGGTCCTGTTCACCCTGACCTGCTGGGTACGGTTGATGAGGAATGAGTGGTACCACTTCATAGTGAAGGGGTTGACATTCATCAGCTGCAGTGTATTCAGGAGAACGTGAGGCTGTCGGGTGTTGAAGGCTGAACTCTACAAACAACAGTCTAGCATCGGCCCTCGGATCCTCCAGGTGTTTAGTCACTAGGTGCACGATACTGTTGGTTGCATCATCAGTGCCTCTCTGCTGTGTGTATGCAGACTGGTAGGGATCTAGCTGTGGGCCGACATCCAGCCGTAGTTTGCTCACCATGAGCTTCTCCATACACTTCATCACAGCAGAGGTTAGAGCAATAGGTCTGAAGTCATCATTCTCCTGTGGACAGGGCTTCTTAGGGACCGGTATGACGATTGCCTTTTTCCATTGTGTTGATACAGTGTGAGAGTCTAGACCTCTGTCAATTCATCTGCACATGTTTTTAATAAGACAGCAGAGATACCATCTGGACCTGTGGCCTTGTTGACATTGATTTGCTGAAGGATCCTGTTGACGGATTCATGGTCAATCTCTAGCCTGTGAACATCATCAACAGCAATACCATCAAGCACCATGTAAACATCATCAACAACAATACCATCAAGCACCACGTCAACATCAACAGCAATACCATCAAGCACCATGTCATCAACAGCAATACCATCTAGCACCATGTCAACATCATCAACAGCAATACCGTCAAGCACCATGTCAACATCATCAACAGCAATACCGTCAAGCACCATGTCAACATCATCAACAGCAATACCGTCAAGCACCATGTCAACATCATCAACAGCAATACCATCAAGCACCATGTCAACATCATCAACAGCAATACCATCAAGCACCACGTCAACAGCAATACCGTCAAGCACCATGTCAACATCATCAACAGCAATACCGTCAAGCACCATGTCAACATCAACAGCAATACCGTCAAGCACCATGTCAACATCATCAACAGCAATACCATCAAGCACCATGTCAACATCATCAACAGCAATACCATCAAGCACCACGTCAACAGCAATACCGTCAAGCACCATGTCAACATCATCAACAGCAATACCGTCAAGCACCATGTCAACATCATCAACAGCAATACCGTCAAGCACCATGTCAACATCATCAACAGCAATACCGTCAAGCACCATGTCAACATCATCAACAGCAATACCATCAAGCACCACGTCAACATCAACAGCAATACCGTCAAGCACCATGTCAACATCATCAACAGCAATACCGTCAAGCACCATGTCAACATCATCAACAGCAATACCGTCAAGCACCATGTCAACATCATCAACAGCAATACCGTCAAGCACCATGTCAACATCATCAACAGCAATACCGTCAAGCACCATGTCAACATCATCAACAGCAATACCTTCAAGCACCATGTCAACATCATCAACAGCAATACCATCAAGCACCACGTCAACATCATCAACAGCAATACCATCCAGCACCATGTCAACATCATCAACAGCAATACCATCAAGCACCACGTCAACATCATCAACAGCAATACCATCAAGCACCACGTCAACATCATCAACAGCAATACCATCCAGCACCATGTCAACATCATCAACAGCAATACCATCAAGCACCACGTCAACATCATCAACAGCAATACCATCCAGCACCATGTCAACATCATCAACAGCAATACCATCAAGCACCATGTCAACATCATCAACAACAATACCATCAAGCACCATGTCAACATCATCAACAGCAATACCATCAAGCACCATGTCAACATCATCAACAGCAATATCATCAAGCACCACGTCAACGTCAACAGCAATACCGTCAAGCACCATGTCAACATCAACAGCAATACCATCAAGCACCACGTCAACATCATCAACAGCAATACCATCAAGCACCACATCAACATCATCAACAGCAATACCATCAAGCACCATGTCAACATCATCAGCAGCAATACTATCAAGCACCATGTCAACATCATCAACAGCAATACCATCAAGCTCAACATCAACAGCAATACCATCAATCACCATGTTAACATCATCAACAGCAATACCATCAAGCAGCATGTCAACATCATCATCAGCAATACCATCAAGCACCATGTCAACAGCAATACGATCAAGCACCATGTCAACATCATCAACAGCAATACCATCAAGCACCACATCAACATCATCAACAGCAATACCATCAAGCACCATGTCAACATCATCAACAGCAATACCATCAAGCACCATGTCAACATCATCAACAGCAATACCATCAAGCACCATGTCAACATCATCAACAGCAATACCATCAAGCACCATGTCAACATCAACAGCAATACGATCAAGCACCATGTCAACATCATCAACAGCAATACCATCAAGCACCACGTCAACATCATCAACAGCAATAACATCAAGCACCACGTCAACATCATCAACAGCAATACCATCAAGCACCACGTCAACATCATCAACAGCAATACCATCAAGCACCACGTCAACATCATCAACAGCAATACCATCAAGCACCATGTCAACATCATCAACAGCAATACTATCAAGCGCCACGTCAACATCATCAACAGCAATACTATCAAGCACCACGTCAACATCATCAACAGCAATACTATCAAGCACCACGTCAACATCATCAACAGCAATACTATCAAGCGCCACGTCAACATCATCAACAGCAATACCATCAAGCACCATGTCAACATCATCAACAGCAATACCATCAAGCACCATGTCAACATCATCAACAGCAATACCATCAATCACCATGTCAACAGCAATACTATCAAGCGCCACGTCAACATCATCAACAGCAATACTATCAAGCGCCATGTCAACATCATCAACAGCAATACTATCAAGCGCCACGTCAACATCATCAACAGCAATACTATCAAGCGCCACGTCAACATCATCAACAGCAATACTATCAAGCGCCACGTCAACATCATCAACAGCAATACTATCAAGCGCCACGTCAACATCATCAACAGCAATACTATCAAGCACCACGTCAACATCATCAACAGCAATACTATCAAGCACCACGTCAACATCATCAACAGCAATACCATCAAGCAGCATGTCAACATCATCAACAGCAATACCATTAAGCACCACGTCAACATCATCAACAGCAATACCATCAAGCACCACGTCAACATCATCAACAGCAATACTATCAAGCGCCACGTCAACATCATCAACAGCAATACTATCAAGCGCCACGTCAACATCATCAACAGCAATACTATCAAGCACCACGTCAACATCATCAACAGCAATACCATCAAGCACCACGTCAACATCATCAACAGCAATACCATCAAGCACCACGTCAACATCATCAACAGCAATACTATCAAGCACCACATCAACATCATCAACATCAATACTATCAAGCACCACGTCAACATCAACAGCAATACTATCAAGCACCATGTCAACATCATCAACAGCAATACCATCAAGCACCATGTCAACATCATCAACAACAATACTATCAAGCACCATGTCAACATCATCAACAGCAATACCGTCAAGCACCATGTCAACATCATCAACAACAATACTATCAAGCACCACGTCAACATCATCAACAACAATACTATCAAGCACCACGTCAACATCATCAACAGCAATACCATCAAGCAGCATGTCAACATCATCAACAGCAATACCATCAAGCACCACGTCAACATCATCAACAGCAATACCATCAAGCACCACGTCAACATCATCAACAGCAATACCATCAAGCACCATGTCAACATCATCAACAACAATACTATCAAGCACCATGTCAACATCATCAACAGCAATACCGTCAAGCACCATGTCAACATCATCAACAACAATACTATCAAGCACCACGTCAACATCATCAACAACAATACTATCAAGCACCACGTCAACATCATCAACAGCAATACCATCAAGCAGCATGTCAACATCATCAACAGCAATACCATCAAGCACCACGTCAACATCATCAACAGCAATACCATCAAGCACCACGTCAACATCATCAACAGCAATACCATCAAGCACCACGTCAACATCATCAACAGCAATACTATCAAGCTCCACGTCAACATCATCAACAGCAATACCATCAAGCACCACGTCAACATCATCAACAGCAATACCATCAAGCACCATGTCAACATCATCAACAGCAATACCATCCAGCAGCATGTCAACATCATCAACAGAAATACCATCAAGCACCACGTCAACATCATCAACAGCAATACCATCAAGCACCACGTCAACATCATCAACAGCAATACCATCAAGCACCATGTCAACATCATCAACAGCAATACCATCAAGCACCACGTCAACATCATCAACAGCAATACCATCAATCACCACGTCAACATCATCAACAGCAATACCATCAAGCACCACGTCAACATCATCAACAGCAATACCATCAAGCACCATGTCAACATCATCAACAGCAATACCATCAAGCACCATGTCAACATCATCAGCAGCAATACCATCAAGCACCACGTCAACATCATCAACAGCAATACCATCAAGCACCATGTCAACATCATCAACAGCAATACCATCAAGCACCATGTCAACATCATCAACAGCAATACCATCAAGCACCATGTCAACATCATCAACAGCAATACCATCAAGCACCATGTCAACATCATCAGCAGCAATACCATCAAGCACCACGTCAACATCATCAACAGCAATACTATCAAGCGCCACATCAACATCATCAACAGCAATACCATCAAGCACCATGTCAACATCATCAACAGCAATACCATCAAGCACCACGTCAACATCATCAACAGCAATACCATCAAGCACCATGTCAACATCATCAACAGCAATACCATCAAGCACCACATCAACATCATCAACAGCAATACTATCAAGCGCCACATCAACATCATCAACAGCAATACCATCAAGCACCATGTCAACATCATCAACAGCAATACCATCAAGCACCACGTCAACATCATCAACAGCAATACCATCAAGCACCACATCAACATCATCAACAACAATACTATCAAGCACCATGTCAACATCATCAACAGCAATACCATCAAGCACCATGTCAACATCATCAACAGCAATACCATCAAGCACCACGTCAACATCATCAACAGCAATACTATCAAGCACCACGTCAACATCATCAACAGCAATACCATCAAGCACCACGTCAACATCATCAACAGCAATACCATCAAGCGCCATGTCAACATCATCAACATTGGTTGATGATGTCCTGTTGATGATGTCCTTGTCCTCCAAGACAGCTCCGTGTCTCCAGACGGTTCATGGATCCTTGTGCTCCCATTGAGTTTAGTCTCCTTTAGTCAACTTTCTTATTTTCAGCGTAACAGGTCCAGAACCTGAATCTTACTTTCGTTAACTTCATGAAACACTCTCACTCCTCTCTTTGTTCTCCTCCATGCAGCTTTGGTGAGTTGATTTGTTTTCCCTTCCTCCAGCTCACCGGTGTGTCTCATTGAGAACCTCTTTCCTGTTCTAGTGGTTCTATTCATGTAAAGGTGATGTTAGATTGATGCTAGATGAGAGGCTATCTAGTGGTTTAGTGTTCTAGTGGTTCTATTAATGTAAAGATGATGTTAGATTGATGCTAGATGAGAGGATATCTAGTGGTTTAATGTTCTAGTGGTTCTATTCATGTAAAGGTGATGTTAGATTGACGCTAGATGAGAGGCTATCTAGTGGTTTAGTGTTCTAGTGGTTCTATTAATGTAAAGATGATGTTAGATTGATGTTAGATGAGAGGATATCTAGTGGTTTAGTGTTCTAGTGGTTCTATTAATGTAAAGATGATGTTAGATTGATGTTAGATGAGAGGATATCTCGTGGTTTAGTGTTCTAGTGGTTCTATTAATGTAAAGATGATGTTAGATTGATGTTAGATGAGAGGATATCTAGTGGTTTAGTGTTCTAGTGGTTCTATTAATGTAAAGATGATGTTAGATGAGAGGATATCTAGTGGTTTAATGTTCTAATGGTTCTATTAATGTAAAGGTGATGTTAGATGAGAGGATATCTAGTGGTTTAGGGTTCTAGTGGTTCTATTAATGTAAAGGTGATGTTAGATGAGAGAATATCTAGTGGTTTAGTGTTCTAGTGGTTCTATTAATGTAAAGATGATGTTAGATTGATGTTAGATGAGAGGCTATCTCGTGGTTTAGTGTTCTAGTGGTTCAATTAATGTAAAGATGATGTTAGATTGATGTTAGATGAGAGGATATCTAGTGGTTTAGTGTTCTAGTGGTTCAATTAATGTAAAGATGATGTTAGATTGATGCTAGATGAGAGGATATCTAGTGGTTTAGTGTTCTAGTGGTTCAATTAATGTAAAGATGATGTTAGATTGATGCTAGATGAGAGGATATCTCGTGGTTTAGTGTTCTAGTGGTTCAATTAATGTAAAGATGATGTTAGATTGATGCTAGATGAGAGGATATCTAGTGGTTTAGTGTTCTAGTGGTTCTATTAATGTAAAGATGATGTTAGATTGATGCTAGATGAGAGGATATCTAGTGGTTTAGTGTTCTAGTGGTTCTATTAATGTAAAGATGATGTTAGATTGATGTTAGATGAGAGGATGTCAAGTGGTTTAGGGTTCTAGTGGTTCTATTAATGTAAAGATGATGTTAGATTGATGTTAGATGAGAGGATGTCAAGTGGTTTAGTGTTCTAGTGGTTCTATTAATGTAAAGGTGATGTTGGATGAGAGGATATCGAGTGGTTTAGGGTTCTAGTGGTTCTTTTCATGTAAAGGTGATGTTAGATGAGAGGATATCGAGTGGTTTAGGGTTCTAGTGGTTCTTTTCATGTAAAGGTGATGTTAGATGAGAGGATATCGAGTGGTTTAGGGTTCTAGTGGTTCTATTAATGTAAAGATGATGTTAGATGAGAGGATATCTAGTAATATATGTCGTATCTGTAGCATATGTAGTATATGTAGTAGTATCTGTAATATCTGTAGTATCTGTAGTATAGGTAGTGTATGTAGTAGTATCTGTAGTATCTGTAGTATAGTGTTAGATCCTGGGGTACTTCTGGCCCGATACGGGGCTACTTACTGACTCAGCTCTCTATTAAAAGATTGTCGAGCTGGTGTTCTTGCGAGGGAACTCGCCTGGCTCTTCTAACTGCCGTTACTCCCGACGTCTACCCTGCTTCCTCCGGTCTGAGTGCACTCGGTCGAGGGGCCACCCTGACCCCGGGCGCTCCTACCGGTCGCGTCGGTTATGGCAGCTTCCCTCTTCTGGATCCGTGCTCTTGGTCAATGCCAGGTTAGGTTTTAACGGCTAGGATTACTTCTAAAACCGTAAGGGATTGTTAAGTGGTTTCGGTCTCTAGGATAACCTTACAGAACTCAGTTGTTAGACATACAATAGATTTAACTTTTTACTGCCACGAGGAACTTTTACTACTTGAGCAAATGAATGCACTTGAGAATTTTACTTTAAATGCAGATTAGATATTTATTGCAGGTTATATTTAGTTAGTTAGCAAGGGTTAAGCTACAGCTCACTTAAAATGTCACTACACTTGATTCGTTACTTTAATTTTCTTCTCAGGTTATACTCATTGGTTTTAGATGCCGAGACGGCTCGGTTGGAGCTGGATTTCCAAAGGTGCGATGAAAAGGTTCTTTTGGAGTTGTTAGGAGCGAAGGTTCGGCCAGACCCCCCCAGGCTCCTCCTGCGCGGCAAACGAAGTCCGTTCAGCGATCCTCAAGGCTCAGTACGAAGTCTTTAAGGCGGCTGTGTCCATCCGTTGTCCAGTTGTTAAAGTCAAGCAGTGGGGAGAGGTGATTCTCCGTATTTCAATTTTTGTCCATGAACGGCGGTCTTCTTTCCGTGAACAGAGACGAAGTCCTCCGACGCGGCTGTCGAACGAGGTCCAGTGTTTCTCCATGGATGGTTCGGTCGGCGTCCCATCGTGAATTCCCGTCTTGCTGTTTGCAAGTTACTTCTTTTATAACACTTTTGGGCTGCCTCTCGCGTCTCTCCCCCCTCTTCCCCAACACGTCCTCCCTCAGCCCATGATTAACATGACCTCATTGATTTGGTGCACGTGGTTCGAAAAGTACCTACATTTTGTGTGTGTGTGCATGAGGAAATCACCCCAACTTCCCTGTCTGGGCGCTTACTTAATCAAGCTCTGCGCGTGTCTGGGTGTTCAACATCTGTTGCACTTCCCCTTTTCCTACACTCACACATTTCTAACACAGATTAGTGATCATAATCACAGTTACAGTTGTTATAATCAGTTACAGTTGTTATAATCAGTTACAGTTGTTATAATCAGTTACAGTTGTTATAATCAGTTACAGTTGTTATAATCAGTTACAGTTGTTATAATCAGTTACAGTTGTTATAATCAGTTACAGTTGTTAATCGCTTTATTCAGCACGCGCTTGCTTTTAAAACACTTATTATATTTTTCTCTCCTTCTCTCTGCAGCCGTTATTTTCTTAAGGGCTGCACTCAGCTCACTTCCTCTTTCTCCGTACTTTCTACACTCAGACTGCACTATACTCAGATACACTTATTATTATTATTATCAGGTTTACATTTGTTAAATCACCATGTATTAAACATTCGTTATGTAACGATCATACACTTTATCTTTCGATTACACTTTAACTATTGATTTCTGAGTATATGCTTTATGCTTTTTATATCCTGACCTTCCCCTGATCGTGTATGCATGTATCCAAGGCGGCTTTCTCTGTGAGCTCAACTCTTCTCGACAATAGGTAGTGTATGTAGTAGTATCTGTAATATCTGTAGTATCTGCAGTATCTCTTTTATCTGTGTGCCCTCCAGTCCAGCAGAGGGCAGACATCTGTCTCTGTGAACTCGGTGACCCGGATCACCTCCGTGTTGTTTTCGTCCCTTCTGGCCGGAGGACGGAGCTCTTTACCGGGATGTCTCTGACAGAACACCCGCCGCGGTTCGGGCCCCGGTCCCTGACAGTGTCGGTGTCGGAGCAGCTGACCCGGGTCGGGGAGGAGGTCTTGAGGAGGCTGGAGAAGCGGAGCTCCGGTGGCTCCGGTGGTCGCCTCCTCCGCCTCCTCCGGCTGCTGCTCACCGAGCGGCTCGCGGCGGCGGCGGAACGGATCGTGGAGCTGCTGGACCGGGAGGTGGAGGAGTACCGGCGGCAGCTGGAGCGGCAGAACCGGCTGTTGGAGGCGGTGCTGAGTCCGATGGTCCGATTGAACCGGACCGGTGAGTTTAAAACAGACAACAATCAGATGTATTGATTGGTGTGACGTCACAGCCCCTTTGATATTAGTCATAAACAAAAGAACCTTCTGGTGTGGGACAAATAAAAGCAAGAAGAACTAACTCATCAAAAACATGATTCAAATGAAGTCCTTTCAAAATAAAATCTATCCAGTGAATTATGTAACGTCCCGATATTAAATATCAATAACTCACTCTGACATTTAAACTGATGGTGTTTTAATACTTCTGACGTTACTAATGTTCAATACTTCTTAAAAGGAGCAATTACAACTTTTAGATCTCTGATCAGGTTATTCTTTGCTGCTGATACTAATTATAATGATCCATGTTGATGTTCCATCAGCTGGTCCAAAGGACCCAAAAACTATTTAAACGCTCTGAAGTCAGTAAACCAAAATCAAAATACTAAATGTTGTACATTACATTACATTACAGTCATTTAGCAGACGCTTTTATCCACAGCGACTGACAGTAAGTGTGTTCAACAAGAGAACTACTCGTCTCCAGAAGTCATAAGTGCATCTCCTTCAAACAAGCATCAACCAGAGCGGTGCAGTGTACAGTGCAGAAACAAACGAATGCAATACGTTCAAACTGATAAGAAAACGGTAAGTGCAATAAGCTCATATGAACACAATAGATGCAACAGCAACAGTGTAGCGGTGTGTATTTATGTGGAGGATGATCTGTTCAGAGGTGATATGTTATAAAGTCTAACAGCAGAATGTTCTCCTGGATCCGTCCTGTGACAGCGGAGCTGCATCAGTCTGTCCCTGCAGGAGGTGGTGCAGAGGGTGGTCCTGGTTATCTAACATGGATCCTAGTTTCTTCAGTGTCCTCTCCACCACCTCTTCCAGATTGTCTTGTTTGCAGCCAATGATGGAGCCGGCCTTCTTAACCAGTTTGTTCAGTCTGTTGGTGTCTCCGGCTCCAATGCTGCTCCCCCAGCAGACTACAGGAGTCCAGTGCACTGACCACAACAGACTGTAGAACATCTCCAGCATCTTGCTGCACACGTTGAAGGATCCAAGTTTCCTCAAGAAGAAGAGTCGACTCCTCCCCTTCTTGTGCGCAGCGTTGATGTTGTTCTTCCAGTTCAGTCTGCTGTCGATGGAGACACCAGGTACTTGTACTCCTCCACCATGTCCACATCCTCTCCCAGAACTCTCAGCGGTTGTGGAGCCGTCGGAGGTGATGTCTACCGGCCCACTCCACAAAGTCCTCCACTACTGCCCTGTACTCCTCCTCCCGTCCGTCCCTTACACACCGACCACTGCAGAGTCATCAGAGAACTTCTGCAGCTGCATGACACAGAGTTGTACTGGAAGTCAGTGGTGTACAAGGTGAACAGGAAGGGAGACAGAACAGTTCCCTGTGGGGCTCCAGTATCACTGACCACCGTATCAGACAGCACACGGCCCAGTGGGACAAACTGTGGTCTGCCCGTGAGGTAGTCAGTGATCCAGGAGACGGTGGACGCATTCACCCCGACCACCCGCAGCTTCTCACTCAGCAGCACTGGTTGGATGGTGTTGAGTGCACTGGAGAAATCAAAGGAAGTGATTCTCACAGAGCCACCGGATCATCCAGGTGCGACTGAGCTCGTTGCAGCAGGTAGATGATGGCATCGTCCACCCCCACACGAGGCTGGTATGTAAACTGCAGAGGGTCCAGAGAGGAGTTCACCTGCGGTCGGAGGCGGGCCAAGACCAGCCTCTCCAGCACCTTCATCACATGGGATGTGAGGGCAACTGGTCGGTAGTCGTTGAGGCCAGATGGTGTCGTCTTCTTCGGTACAGGAACCAGGCACGAGGTCTTCCACAGCACCGGGACTTCCTCCTGCTTCAGGCTCAGTTTGAAGAGGTGTTGAAGGACATCAGACAGCTGGATGGAGCAGGTCTTCTATCACAGACCTGGGCCACATCCGGCCCGCGGGCTGTTGCCGTCCGGCCCGCGGGAGGTCATTGGGAAATTATGAATAAAACGTAAATAAGTGTACATCATGCACAGAATAGAGCTGCATTGCTTTTATTTTGAAGGTGACTTTTGTTGTTTTTTTTCTTCTCAATTTACGTATGTTAGTGAACGTATGTGAGCAGCAGCGTCACTGAACTGAGTTCAGCCTGACTTCAGTCACTCCTTCAAGCCCAACAAAGACTCGATCTCTATCGTTATAGTCATAAAAGTACTACTTTTGCAAAAACATGATCCCCGTCAGTGTTCTACTATTATATATGGATATTACAAATGTATATGAGTTTGGATTATTCCTGCTGCAGATGTTTTAGGTGGAGCTCATTTGAACTCTTTTATACTCTCAGACTTCCACCTCCTTTGCGATTTTCTTCCTCTCAAACTCAACTTGATCTTATTTTTGTGCAGATTTATGTTAATATGAGGTCACCACTACACGTCCATCTTGTTGTACAATATCTATTTTATATTAATGTGAAAACATCTCCTTCAAACTACTGGATTTATTGTAGTTCATCACCAAAACTACATTTTACAGATGACATGTGAACACATCATGATAACGTTATAATGAACCTTCAGCCAGTACTCATGTTCACTGAGCAGAGCCTGAAGGCGTCATAGTGTAACTGAAGTGAACCTCCGTTGGTTAGCCGTTAGCGGTGCTGCTAATGTTACTAGCTCTCCTCTGATTGGTTGTTTACAATGAAAATATCAGAGATCAGAGACTAGAAACACATGTTCTACTGAATATTGGAGAACGATCGTCAGTAAAACTTTATTTACACTGTGATGCTTAACGTTAAACTGTGTGGGGGGGTCAGTATGGATCCACTCCGGTCCCTTACTTCACTACAAATCACATAAAAAGGGTTACAGTTTGACTCAAATCTGCAGCGCTGAATTAACTTCGTCTTTTTTTTCTTCCAGACTCCAGCAGGACGACCGAAAACCAACGAACCCACCCCAATATGGCCCTGCCTTCTGAAGTCGACCCCTCCCACCCCCACACGGCCCCGCCCAGCTCCGACTCCTCAGACGTCTCTGCGGCCGACAGCGTCGACGACTCGTCCGGCCTTAAAGAAACTCTCACGACAGACGGAGGACGGCGGAGGCGGACGGCGGCTCACTGCTGTCGGATCTGCGGTAAAACCTTCCGTCACAAAGGGAATCTGGTGAAACATGCGGAAACACACTCGGACGGCCCAGAGTGTGGAGTCTGCGGAGACCACGTTGAGTCCTCGGACGGTTTGTTGGACCACCTTAGATCTCACAGAGAACCCGGCGGATCGTGTGAAATCTGTGGGAAGATATTTCAGAATGTGGAGACGCACCTGAGGAGTCACACGGGGGTCAAACCGTTCGGTTGCGATGTCTGCGGCAAGAGCTTCCCCCGACCCGGAGCGCTGAGGAGACACAAGAAGATCCACGGCAGGAGGATGCATGATGTCTGTCCCCTCTGTGGACTGACCTTTACCCAGAACCAGCTGCTCCAGGACCACCTGAAGACCCACGAAGAGGACGACGGAGACCGCGGCGAGGAGGTAGACAAAGAGGACGATCGGTCTGAGACGCCGAAACCAAAGAGAGACAGAAGATTTGTTTCCTCTTGGCTCTGCTGCAGAGTCTGTAGCAACTCCTTCCACAGCCAAGGGTTCTTGAGGAAACACGCCGAGACGCACTGCAGAGACGCTCGGAGCGTCTGTGGCGTCTGTGGACAGGAGCTGGACTCAGCTGATGGTCTGCAGACTCACCTGCAGTCCCACCGAGAGACTGGCGGGACCTGCGGCGTCTGTGGTAAGAGTTTCCAGAACATGGAGACGCACATGCGAAGCCACACAGGAATCAAACCGTACCGCTGCATAGTCTGCGGCAAGCGGTTCCCCCGACTCGGAGCGCTGCGGCGCCACAAGAGGATCCACGGCGGGAAACAGCCACACGTCTGCCGGCACTGTGGAAAGACGTTCGTGGAGAGTGGCGCCCTGAAGATTCACAGCAGGGGTCACTCACGGGAGACGAACGAGGACGCCGAACCGCCACCGGACTCTCAGAGCGCCGAGATGGAGACGGGTCCGGGTGTCGAGGAGCTCATCGAAGAGTTGACGCCAATGTCCGACGGCTGTAAAGTCTGTGGAGAGTATTTTCAAAGTAAAGGTAGTTTGAGGAAACACGCCAAGAGTCACTCGGCAGAGTCCGTCTGCGGTGAAAGTTTACCGCCATCCGAGACCCTGACGGACCACCTGCAGACTCACAGAGACGCCAATAAGATCTGTTATGTCTGCGGTAAAGCCTACCAGAACATCGAGACGCACATGCGGAGTCACACCGGCGTCAATCCGTACCGCTGCTCTATTTGCGGAAAATCCTTCCCGCGGCCCGGCGCCCTGCGGCGCCACAAGAGGATCCACAGCGGGGAGCGGCCGTACATCTGCGAGTTCTGCGGGAAGACATTCATCGACAACGGCGCTCTGACGACGCACATCAGGAACCACACCGGAGAGAGACCGGCGCACCGCGTCTCCTGCGAGACCTGCGGGAAGAGCTTGGCGTCCGTCCACGTCCTGGAGGTCCACAAGAGGATCCACACCGGAGAAAAGCCGTTCCGGTGCCGCGTCTGCGGGAAGGCCTTCAGACAGGTCGGAGGACTGAACGCCCACCTGCTGACCCACACCGGGGAGAAGCCGTTCAGCTGTAGCTTTTGCAACAAGAGCTTCAGCACCAAAGGGTACCTGGAGACCCACATCCGGTTCCACAAGAAGGAGAAACCGTTCAGCTGCCACCTGTGCTGGAAGGCCTTCGTCACCAAGAACGACCTGAAGAAACACCTGCTGACGCACAGCGGAGAGAAACCCTACAGCTGCAGCGTCTGTGGGAGGAGCTACCAGGAGAAACGCTCCAGAGACGTGCACCTGAAGGTGCACACCGAGGTCCACACGGACACCAAAGAACCAATCAGGAGGCAGCACGGCCTGCAGCCAGACTTCATCCAGCTGTAGAGTTCACACAGACTGGTTTGATGTTCTGTCGGACTGGGACGACTAAACTTCACAAAGATTTCAGCTTTCATTTTTCAAAATAAAATAAAAATAGAAACACATTCTCAGATGTTTTTTTTCTAGAGTCATACGAGAAGCATTAACTCTTTCAGGAGCTCAAACAGCACCATGTTTTGTGGTGCTTTTGCTTTAAATTTTTAGATTTTCTGTTGATCAGCTGATTGATTACTGACATTTTTGAAGAGGTGACACGTGTGAGGATGTTTGAAATCAAACACGTATTTTACTTTAAAAACAAAAGTCAGAGCAGGATTCTTTTGTATCAATATAATATATATACATACACAGGCATACGTATATGTGTGTGTGTATATATATATATATATATATATATATATATATATACATATTTATCGTCGTCGTCTTTCAGAGTTTTTATGACATTCGTTTGTTTGTTGACGTTCTTCAGAGAACCGTCTGTAACGCCGTATGTTCGATGCTCAGCTGGAGTTGGCGTGGTGCGTTCAAGTCGAGCTTTTTCTGTCAGACAAAAGGAACATTCTTAAACAAACACCTTTTTTTATTAACAGGAGAGTGTGGGAGGAAGAGAGGGAGTGTGTGTGTGTTCACAGTGTGTGTGGGATCATTTCCAGGAAGAGGTACAGAGAGGGAAAGTGTGTGTGTGTGTGTGTGTGTGTGTGTGTGTGTGTGTGTGTGTGTGTGTGTGTGTGTGTGTGTGTGTGTGTGTGTGTGTGTGTGTGTGTGTGTGTGTGTGTGTGTGTGTGTGTTACAAAGTGACTTCCTGGTCCACCGGGTGTATCCTGTTAAAACACTCAGTGGGTTGTGTTTGTGTGTTCATTAACTTTATTAACAACTCACACACTGATTCTGACGTCACAATAAACTTGGTGAAATAATAAATCGTATTTAAATGACACAGATTGAAATCCAAAACATGAACAAACTCTTGTAGGTGAGAAATCAAATAAACACAAAATAAGATCAGATTTCATTATCATGACCAGTATGAGGAGGAAGTATTCAGATCCTTTACTGCAGTAAAACTACTGATACCACAGTGTAATAATGCTCTTCTAGCAAAGATACTAACAACACACTGTAGAGATACCCCGTTACAGTAAAGGTACTAACAACACACTGTAGAGATACCCCGTTACAGTAAAGGTACTAACAACACACTGTAGAGATACCCCGTTACAGTAAAGGTACTAACAACACACTGTAGAGATACCCCGTTACAGTAAAGGTACTAACAACACACTGTAGAGATACCCCGATACAGTAAAGGTACTAACACCACACTGTAGAGATACCCCGTTACAGTAAAGGTACTAACAACACACTGTAGAGATACCCCGTTACAGTAAAGGTACTAACAACACACTGTAGAGATACCCCGTTACAGTAAAGGTACTAACAACACACTGTAGAGATACCCCGTTACAGTAAAGGTACTAACAACACACTGTAGAGATACCCCGTTACAGTAAAGGTACTAACAACACACTGTAGAGATACCCCGTTACAGTAAAGGTACTAACAACACACTGTAGAGATACCCCGTTACAGTAAAGGTACTAACAACACACTGTAGAGATACCCCGTTACAGTAAAGGTACTAACAACACACTGTAGAGATACCCCGTTACAGTAAAGGTACTAACAACACACTGTAGAGATACCCCGTTACAGTAAAGGTACTAACAACACACTGTCGAGATACCCCGTTACAGTAAAGGTACTAACACCACACTGTAGAGATACCCCGTTACAGTAAAGGTACTAACATCACACTGTAGAGATACCCCGTTACAGTAAAGGTACTAACACCACACTGTAGAGATACCCCGTTACAGTAAAGGTACTAACACCACACTGTAGAGATACCCCGTTACAGTAAAGGTACTAACAACACACTGTAGAGATACCCCGTTACAGTAAAGGTACTAACAACACACTGTAGAGATACCCCGTTACAGTAAAGGTACTAACAACACACTGTCGAGATACCCCGTTACAGTACAGGTACTAACAACACACTGTAGAGATACCCCGTTACAGTAAAGGTACTAACACCACACTGTAGAGATACCCCGTTACAGTAAAGGTACTAACACCACACTGTAGAGATACCCCGTTACAGTAAAGGTACTAATACCACACTGTAGAGATACCCCGTTACAGTAAAGGTACTAACAACACACTGTAGAGATACCCCGTTACAGTAAAGGTACTAACAACACACTGTAGAGATACCCCGTTACAGTAAAGGTACTAACACCACACTGTAGAGATACCCCGTTACAGTAAAGGTACTAACAACACACTGTAGAGATACCCCGTTACAGTAAAGGTACTAACAACACACTGTAGAGATACCCCGTTACAGTAAAGGTACTAACAACACACTGTCGAGATACCCCGTTACAGTAAAGGTACTAACAACACACTGTAGAGATACCCCGTTACAGTAAAGGTACTAACAACACACTGTAGAGATACCCCGTTACAGCAAAGGTACTAACAACACACTGTAGAGATACCCCGTTACAGTAAAGGTACTAACAACACACTGTAGAGATACCCCGTTACAGTAAAGGTACTAACACCACACTGTAGAGATACCCCGTTACAGTAAAGGTACTAACATCACACTGTAGAGATACCCCGTTACAGTAAAGGTACTAACAACACACTGTAGAGATACCCCGTTACAGTAAAGGTACTAACAACACACTGTAGAGATACCCCGTTACAGTAAAGGTACTAACAACACACTGTAGAGATACCCCGTTACAGTAAAGGTACAAACACCACACTGTAGAGATACCCCGTTACAGTAAAGGTACTAACAACACACTGTAGAGATACCCCGTTACAGTAAAGGTACTAACAACACACTGTAGAGATACCCCGTTACAGTAAAGGTACTAACAACACACTGTAGAGATACCCCGTTACAGTAAAGGTACTAACACCACACTGTAGAGATACCCCCTTACAGTAAAGGTACTAACAACACACTGTAGAGATACCCGTTACAGTAAAGGTACTAACAACACACTGTAGAGATACCCCGTTACAGTAAAGGTACTAACAACACACTGTAGAGATACCCCGTTACAGTAAAGGTACTAACAACACATTGTAGAGATACCCCGTTACAGTAAAGGTACTAACATCACACTGTAGAGATACCCCGTTACAGTAAAGGTACTAACAACACACTGTAGAGATACCCCGTTACAGTAAAGGTACTAACAACACACTATAGAGATACCCCGTTACAGTAAAGGTACTAACAACACATTGTAGAGATACCCCGTTACAGTAAAGGTACTAACAACACAATGTAAACATAGTTACATTAAAAGTACTAAAATTATGTTTTAAAATGACATATGAACAACATATAAACAACATAAGGACAATATATGAACAACATATGAAGAACATATGGACAAAATAATTAAAAATATATGAACAACATATGAACATCCATCCATCCATTTCCCTCCTCTTATCCGGGGTCGGGTCACGGTGGCAGCAGGTCCAGCAGGCCGACCCAGACCTCCCTCTCACCGGCAACATGTTCAGCTCATTGTGGGGGATCCCGAGGCGTTCCCAGGCCAGCTGGGAGATGTAGTCCATCCAGCGTGTTCTGGGTCTTCCCCGGGTCTCTTCCCAGTTGGACGTGCCTGGAAAACCTCCAGTGGGAGGCGTCCAGGAGGCATCCTGATTAGATGCTGAACCACCTCAGCTGACTCCTTTCGACGTGAAGGAGTAGCGGCTCGACTCCGAGTCCCTCCTGATGACCGAGCTCCTGACCCGATCTGACCCTATCTCTAAGGCTGAGCCCGGCCACCCTACGGAGGAAGCTCATTTCGGCTGCTTGTAGCCGCGGCCTCGTCCTTTCAGTCACGACCCAGAGTTGGTGACCACAGGTGAGGGTAAGAACGTAGACCGAGTGGTACATTGAGAGCTTTGCCTTCCGGCTCAGCTCCCTCTTCACCAAGACGGTCCGGTGCAGCGCCTGCTTTACTGCTGCAGCCACACCGATCCGCCTGTCCATCTCCCGCTCCATCTTACCCTCACTCTGAACAAGACCCCGAGATACTTGAACTCCTTCGCTTGAGGTAGGCACTCCGTCCCCACCTGGAGGGAGCAATCCACCGGTTTCTGGCAGAGAACCATGGCCTCAGATGTGGAGGTGCTAACTCTCATCCCCGCCGCTTCACACTCGGCTGCAAACCGCCCCAGTGAATGCTGGAGGTCACGATCCGAGGAGGCTAACAGGACCACATCATCTGCAAACAGCAGAGAGGCGATCCAGAGACCCCCGAACCTGACGTTCTCCGCCCCCAGGCTGCGCCTAGATATCCTGTCCGTGAAAGTCACGAACAGGACCGGTGACAAAGGGCAGCCCTGGCGGAGGCAACACCCACAGGGAACGTGTCCGACTTATTGCCGAGAATGCGGACACAGCTCCTACTTCAGTCGTTTTAATGAACATATGAACAACGTCATTAAAAACATATGAACAACATCATTAAAAACATATGAACAACATAATTAAAAACATATGAACAACAAATGGACAGTGACTCTGGTTCAGGAGTCTGTTCTGATTAGCATCAAACCCTAAAATCCACACGTTTACATTTACCTTCAGAACATCCTGTCTGACACACACACACACACACACGTACACACACGTACACACACGCGTACACACACACGTACGCACACACGCACACACATACACACCTACACGCACACGCGCACATGCACACACATACACGCACACGCATACACACCTACGCGCACACGCACACACATACACACCTACACGCACACACATACACACCTACGCGCACACGCACACACATACACACCTACACACACGCGCGCACACACACTTATGAATCATTGTAATGTTACATGTTGTCCCCCCCCCCCATCATGGTCATTTAATTTTCCCTCCGCAGACTCAGAGGGGACGAGAGAGACGCGCACGCGCACACACACACTATTACACGACGGCCCTCGTGCCCTCCGCACCCCCTCAGAGCGTGCACGTGTGCGCGTGTCCGCCGGTGCCTCGTCGTGTTTGCCGCGCAGACCGGAGGAGCTGCAGACCGACGGTGACCGGGACGTTTCTCTCGGTTTCTCTGCTCTCGAGCCTCCGGTAATATGTGACGTGTTTTCTCGGTTTCTCTCAGGTTTGTTTCCGTGGAAACGTCTTCTGGTCTTTGTGTGAACGTGAAGCAACAGGAAGCTGTGAGCAGGTAAACAGTCCTTTACTGCGGTACAAGTACTAGTACACACTGGGAGTACAGCTCTGTATACATCTAGCTCAAGTATTTATACATCTAGTTCAAGTATTTATACATCTAGTTCAAGTATTTATACATCTAGTTCAAGTATTTATACATCTAGTTCAAGTATTTATACATCTAGTTCAAGTATTTATACATCTAGTTCAAGTAGTTCAAGTCAAAGTGTTGATTGATGAGTAAAATGTTTCTGGATTCATATTAATGTGAATGTTTCATTGGAACTCTGTGTACATATATATATGTACACATATATATATGTACACATATGTGTACATATATATATGTGTACATATATATATGTACACATATTTATATATACATATATATAAAGAGAGAGATTTACATGTATATATGAAGGGGACGTTAGAATGTTGATTTGAACACATATTAAATATCATGAAATATATAAACATCCTGTCATGTGATCACAGGACTCGATATAGAAAACGACAAGGAGCCCAATCAATGAATCAGTTCATTGATGAACTAATCAATGAATCAGTTCATTGATGAACTAATCAATGAATCAGTTCATTGATGAACTAATCAATGAATCAGTTCATTGATGAACTAATCAATGAATCAGTTCATTGACGTGTTCATCAAATTTAGATCAAATAATACAATAAATCTAAATATAAGTATTTATATTATAAGTATTGTGAAAGGGTTTAGTTTCCTTAATGATTGCGGGCTGTTTTCCCTGCACCTCGTCTGACAGGCTCATCATGCTGCCCAGGTGGCCCTGCCACCCATGGCCCCGCCCCTCACTGCTCCTCCTCTTCCTCTTGGTCCAATCAGCTGCTTCCACTCAGTCAGCGAACGACACCAGCGAGGCCCTCCAGGAGGTGACTCTGGCGGCCATCTTGCCTCTGACTAACACGGACTACGCGTGGGCGTGGCCTCGCGTGGCCCCGGCGCTCTTCCAGGCGGTGCGGCTGGTGAACTCCGACCCCCGGCTACTGCCGGGCCTGAAGCTCCAGCTGGTTCACGGCAGCTCGGAGAACCGCGACGGCTTCTGCTCGGACTCCATGGCGCCGCTGGTGGCCGTGGACCTGAAGCTGTCCCACGACCCCTGGGCCTTCGTGGGGCCCGGCTGCGACTACTCGTCCTCGCCCGTCGCCCGCTTCACCACCCACTGGGATGTTCCCATGGTGACCGCCGGCGCCCGCGCCATCGGCTTCGAGCACTACGCGGCGGTCACCAACACGGGCCCCACCCACAAGAAGCTGGGCGAGTTCGGCGTGAGGCTCCAGGACGCGTTCGGCTGGCGGCGTCACGCCATGTTGATCTTCAGCGACAACAAGGACGCCAACGACGACCGGCCATGCTACTTCGCCGTGGAGGGTCTGTACACTCTGCTTGGAAAACGCAACGTCAGCATCCGGGACCACGTGATCGAGGCCGACAACGTCAACTACAAGAACGTGGTCCAGGAGATCCGGGACAATGGCCGAGGTCTGACGCTTCCACTTTCACTGCTTTCAGTACCTCCAATGCTCCTCTTCTCTTCCTTGTTTTGTGTCCTTATCTTATGTTCAAAATAAAGTGTCTCTCTCTCACACACACACACACTAAGTGAGGCCATCTGTTGTCGGCTCAGAGAGTCGTGACGTCTCCTGTGTGTTAAATTACAGAGTTAATCTGTTTACGGTTTAGTACTGTTAATAGATGTCTACAGTGGTCTCACACAGAAACACACGTTTATTGTAAGTGACAGATGTAGTGACAGATGTGTTATAGATGTAGTAACAGATGTGTTATAGATGTAGTAACAGATGTGTTATAGATGTAGTAACAGATATGTTATGGATGTAGTAACAGATGTGTTGTAGATGTAGTAACAGATGTGTTGTAGATGTAGTAACAGATGTGTTATGGATGTAGTAACAGATGTGTTATAGATGTAGTAACAGATGTGTTATAGATGTAGTACCAGATGTGTTATAGATGTAGTAACAGATGTGTTATAGATGTAGTAACAGATGTGTTATGGATGTAGTAATATATGTGTTATGGATGTAGTAACAGATGTGCTATAGATGTAGTAACATATGTGTTATAGATGTAGTAACAGATGTGTTATAGATGTAGGAACAGATGTGTTATAGATGTAGTAACAGATGTGTTATAGATGTAGTAACAGATGTGTTATAGATGTAGTAACAGATGTGTTATAGATGTAGTAACAGATGTGTTATGGATGTAGTAACATATGTGTTATGGATGTAGTAACAGATGTAGTAACATATTTGTTATATATAGAGTAACAGATGTAGTAACACATGTGTTATAGATATATTAACAGATGTTTTATCATCAACCTAGGACTACATCTTCTTTTCTATGATTTAAGTGTGGTTCTGGTTTCTTCTTCAGTGGTGTACCTCTGTTGCTCCTGGGACATCCTCAGGAATCTGATGGTCCAGTTCTGGAAGGACGGGGTGGAGTTGAAGGACTACATCTTCTTCTTCATTGATCTTTTTGCTGAGGGTCTGGGGGGGCGGGGCCCTGTCCGGCCGTGGTTCAGAGGAGACCAGCAAGACTTCGCCGCCCGCCACGCTTTCAGGGTGACACTTTTTATTTACGATTATTATTTATTTATTGGGGCACGAGCAGGCCGCGAAGGCCCTATTGAAATTCGAATACACATAGTACATCGGGCGCATATTTGGGGGACTTGCCATACTCGAAAACTCACCAAATATTGCACACTTGTCAGGCCTGGTGAATTTAGCCATCTGATATAGGTTGCATATTTGTGTGTAGAAAATGGCTCTCTAGCGCTCCTGCCAGTTGGACCGGCGACGCCCCTCGGCCAGTATGTCCGATTTACTTGAAATTCAACACACATGTCCAGCTCCGCTAGCTCTACAAAAAGCCTCTCAAACCCTTAAACTCCGCCAACCTAGATTTTCCACCATTTTGAATTTTGTGAAAAACACATTTTTGCAAACTCCTCCTACACGCTGATTCCGATTGACACCAAATTTGCTCTGAATCAGTATTGGATCTACATCATCAACAATTATTAAAAGCTTCTTGATATCTCTTTGCGTTTACAAGCTATGGACCAATAAACTTATTAGGGGCGTGGCTTATATATCAATACACATAACTTATCAAGCGTTTGTCCTAAAATCACCAAATTTGTAGCATATGTGCACATCGCATCCTGTAACATACCCTGACATTTAAATTTCATTCAGCCACTAGGGGGCGCTACAGTAAACCTGCCATGTTGTGGACTCCTCCTACAGAATTTATGGGATCAACCTCAAATTTGGTCAGGATACTCTTCAGACCTTTGTGATGAAAAGTTGTCAAAGTTTTCATGGAAGAACCTTGACGTGGCGGCTATTTTGCCTCATTCGGCATGAACAATAAAGTTGTTATAACTCCAAGGTACATTATTCAATCTGAAAAAAAATGACATATGCATGATGCCACTTCAAGTCTGAGCAAACATCAATGCCAACATGTTCAATAACTCATAGCGCCACCCACTGGCAAAAGGAAATGTCACATTTTATACTTTATTTACTCCTAGACCAGGGTTGTCAAACTCATCTTCACTCTGGGCCACATCAGCATCACGGTCGCCCTCAAAGGGCCGGTTGTAACTGTAAGACTGTATAACTAACTTCTCCCTGACATATTGTTAAATAACTCTCTGCATTTGATTATTGTTTATTCAAGTGTACAAATATTGTACATGCAGTTATATAAATGAAAAATATATTTCATCACATTTCTGTTATTATAACATAAATCATTTAAATTGAGGGTTAAGAAACCCACATGACTCTATCAAAGATCAAACTATGAAACAAAATAACAAAGACAAATATCAAACACAAGTTCTGACATTAACTTTGTTCAAAGCTGTTTGTTCACCTCTCTGCATCACTAATGTTCCTCCCTGTCGTCGTCCTGTGCATGCAGCTACATCCAAGAGCTGCTCACTGAGAGTCAGGTCTGATGAACATGATAGATGATGTATCCGTGTTGTCTGTGCTTTCATCAACAGTTCATTAGAAACACAAGTACCTGCTCGTCTCTTAGTTAGCTGTGTTGTTAGATTGCTGCTAGTTCATCAACTCGTCTGCGATGGTGTTTCTTCACAAACTGACGTTTGTAAAAGTCTATATCTGGTCGGAGCTCTGCTCACACACCTTCAGCATGCACTGGGCTGTAGCTGTGTGAATATATTCTGCTGTGATTGCAGTCTGCCTTTTAATTCTTTAATTCTTTCTATTTTGCTTGGGTTTTTGGCTTGGTTGTTGTAAATTGTCTCTATAGCGCCCCCTACAATATTTCAAAACAGCAGCCCCAGCGCTACGTTTCAGCTACATGTATGAAACTTGGTAGCCACATGTATTCCATGGAGACTTAAAAAAAGTCTCTCTGGACCATGCTCCAAACCATACTGCAAGTCGGCCATTTTGATTTATGTGTGAATTTTCCCTTGATTTTGGACAATTTATAGGCGCGATACTTTAACGAACTCCTCCTAGGGACGTTGTCTGATCCTCTTCAAATTTTGTCAGTACCATCTCAAGACAGTTGTGACTAAAACTTATCTAAAGCTTTACGTTTGACGGAATGGCTTAGCCGTAGCGGGCGGCTACTTTATGTGATTCCCCATCAAAGAAGCTGATGTAACTCCACTAGACTTGTTCCAAACGGTCCCAAACTTCTCATGCTTGATAACACTCATGGCCTGAGGACGTCTACAAGCTAATGTCCACTAATACTCACAGCGCCACCTGCTGGCGAAAGCAAATCTGCGTTTTCTGACAAACAGCATCAGATTTACATGACTTGTACACGATATGGTTTACACTTGACATGGAGCAACAAAATGCATCTTCGGGCGTGTTCTGTAGCGCCACACAGCTGATAGAGGAAGCGGTGCTCTATTTGCAAAGCATCGTTTCCAGCGTCAGGCGGTCCATGCAGGGAAAAGGCGTCGGACTTGCGGACACGTTGTCCAACGGTCGCGGACGTTCTCGCCTGCGCAGGCCGGAGTCCCGCCGGCCCCCCGACATGCGGGAGGATGTGAGGGCCCGTTCATCGCTGCTCACAGCTTTAATTATTATTGTTTTTTATTATTTGTATTTGTATTTCTCATTAGTATTGTTGTTTTTGTATTTTTGTTTGTTTTTTCATTATGCAATAGTATGATATGTAACCATGGTCTTCTGAATAACAGTTAATATAAAGATATTGTTAAGTGGAAGTCAATGAAACACAAATTCAAATGATCGGATTTTGTCATGAATCTGGCTATTGATTGTTCTTACTGTCTCTCTCCCTGTCTGTCTCTCTACCTGTCTGTCCCTCTTACTGTCTGTCTCTCTACCTGTCTGTCTCTCTTCCTGGCTGTCCCTCTACCTGTCTGTCCCGCTTCCTGTCTGCCCTCTACCTGTCTGTCTCTCTACCTGTCTGTCTCTCTACCTGTCTGTCCCTCTTCCTGTCTGTCTCTCTTCCTGTCTGTCCCTCTACCTGTCTGTCTCTCTACCTGTCTGTCTCTCTTCCTGTCTGTCCCTCTACCTGTATGTCCCTCTACCTGTCTGTCCCTCTTCCTGTCTGTCTCTCTACCTGTCTGTCCCTCTTACTGTCTGTCTCTCTACCTGTCTGTCTCTCTTCCTGTCTGTCCCTCTACCTGTCTTTCCCTCTTCCTGTCTGTCTCTCTACCTGTCTGTCTCTCTTCCTGTCTGTCCCTCTACCTGTCTGTCCCTCTTCCTGTCTGTCTCTCTACCTGTCTGTCTCTCTACCTGTCTGTCCCTCTTCCTGTCTGTCTCTCTTCCTGTCTGTCCCTCTACCTGTCTGTCCCTCTTCCTGTCTGTCTCTCTACCTGTCTGTCTCTCTTCCTGTCTGTACCTCTACCTGTATGTCCCTCTACCTGTCTGTCCCTCTTCCTGTCTGTCTCTCTACCTGTCTGTCCCTCTTACTGTCTGTCTCTCTACCTGTCTGTCTCTCTTCCTGGCTGTCCCTCTACCTGTCTGTCCCGCTTCCTGTCTGCCCTCTACCTGTCTGTCCCTCTTCCTGTCTGTCTCTCTACCTGTCTGTCTCTCTTCCTGTCTGTACCTCTACCTGTATGTCCCTCTACCTGTCTGTCCCTCTTCCTGTCTGTCTCTCTACCTGTCTGCCCCTCTTACTGTCTGTCTCTCTACCTGTCTGTCTCTCTTCCTAGCTGTCCCTCTACCTGTCTGTCCCTCTTCCTGTCTGCCCTCTACCTGTCTGTCCCTCTTCCTGTCTGTCTCTCTACCTGTCTGTCTCTCTTCCTGTCTGTCCCTCTACCTGTCTGTCTGACAGAGTGTGAAGGTGTTAACCTACCTGGAGCCTCAGAATCCAGAATATCTTCAGTTTGTTCAAACTCTGAAGAACGACGCAAAGAAAATGTTCAACTACACGATCAACGACTCTCTGGTACAAAACACCATCTATGTATTTTATACATTGATATATATGTCTATGTATGTACTGTATGTATAGATACATGTACATGTATATACCTATACTCTCTCTGTCAGTATAACCTCATCGCTGCAGGATTCCATGATGGCGTCATGATGTACTCTCAGGCCCTGAACGAGACACTGAGTGAGCAGAGACCAGGACCAGGAGAGGTCCGGAGGCCCAGAGGAGACGTGGTGACCAGGAGGATGTGGAACAGAACCTTCTCCGGTGAGGACAGATCTTGGATATTTATTTCTATTTCTGTCTGAGTCCCATGGGAACCTGCAGCTCTGTGGTTGACCAATCACAGCGCAGAGCTGGAAGAGAACAGCCGGGAGGTCAGACCTGTCCAGGTGGTGATTGGGGGACATGAAACTATATGTTTATGTCTGTTAGTGCAGTGATTCTCAACTGGTGGGTCGCGGGCTTTTGCCTGACACAAACAAACAAAAAATTAAATGATTTTATTTTGAAGGGCATTTTTTATTCAGCGGAATTTTTCCAGCATTTACGGCACTTGTTCAGCGGTGCAAGAAAAACACCGACCAATGCGTTGTGAATCGCATCACGTAATGCAGCTCAGCCAATCAAATATGAGTATTCGGACAAATTTCCTGACTTGAGTGAGATGTACACACATCGTGAACGTTTTTTAAATTGAAAGACAAGAGACAATACATAGACATAACAACAAGAGGATGACAAGAACAGTGGGATAAAGCCAGCAAACATCCTGTAGTCAGACTGTCTCATGTTTATGGTTTTGTATTAGAGATATGATGTCCCTTCAGGACTGCCGTAGAGAAAAGGCTTCCGCTGCTCTCCCTGGAGACGACTGGACATCGCTGGTCAAGTCAGCAGACACTTACATGTTAGTGCACCTATATGCTGACATTCACCGTAAACACATTCAAACGCACAGATCGGGAGCGAGCGAAGGACTTTGAAAGTTAGCGGAAACATTAACGTGAGACAACATCCGGTTTCTTCAGACGAACATCCGGTTTTCAGAATAAGATGCCAACAAAGTATGAATTATATTCACATTAAGTATGAAACATGCTGCCTGCATCTCGTGAACCAAATGTTATTGCCCTTTTGTTCACATAGCAGTACTTTCAAAATAAAAGTGTGCAATACACTACTTTATAATTCATTATTGAACTTTGCCATAACAATGAGATTAATCGCGATTAAATATTTTAATCGTTGCCCAGCACTAATTTCTATGTATTATTTATAATCCATCCAGTTAAATTAGAAAACTGAGAATAATATGTGTTGAAATATAATTGATGTACTTTCTTTATTTGATTTGGCAGTTGTTTACTACACAGAGACGTTACTACTACTAGACTTCTTGAATATAGATATCGTGGGTCGCGGGTCGCGGCTTGTCATTAAGGGGTGATGGTGGGTCCCGCAGCCAGACCAGTTGAGAACCACTGTGTTAGTGGACTGTAGTGGGGTGGGGGGGAGCTGTGGTGGACTGGGGGGGGGGGCTGTAGTGGGCTGTGGAGGTTGTAGTGGACTGAGGGGGGGGGGGGGCTGTGGTGGACTGTGGGGGGGGGGGCTGTAGTGGACTGTGGAGGTTGTAGTGGACTGAGGGGGGGGGGGCTGTAGTGGACGGTGGAGGCTGTAGTGGACTGAGGGGGGGGGCTGTAGTGGACGGTGGAGGCTGTAGTGGACTGAGGGGGGGGGGCTGTAGTGGACGGTGGAGGCTGTAGTGGACTGGGGGGGCTGTGGTGGACTGTGGAGGTTGTAGTGGACTGAGGGGGGGGGGCTGTAGTGGACGGTGGAGGCTGTAGTGGGCTGGGGGGGCTGTGGTGGACTGTGGAGGTTGTAGTGGACTGAGGGGGGGGGCTGTAGTGGACTGTGGGGGGCAATGGGGCCCTGCTACAGTGAGAACTGGGATCTCAGCAGTGTTTGGTAAATTTAGGGACTCACCGGCCAATCAGAGAGCTCGGTGGTTTTCTTGTCCTGGTTGGTGGTTTGAGTCCCAGACATCCGGTCATCATGTTCCCAGCTGGTCTAGTTTATTCACACACACTCTCACACACTCTCTCACACACACACACACACACACTCTCACACACTCTCACACACAAACACAAACACACTCTCTCACACACTCTCACACACACACACACAAACACACTCTCTCACACTCTCTCACACACACACACTCACACACTCACATAAAGTCCTCTGGTTCAGATAGTGGACTCTGTGAATCCTGAACCAGGAGCTGTGAGAGTCTGGACCAGAACTGATCTGTAAAACATACATATCGATATTTTCATTAGTGTTGGGCAAGTTAACGCGTTATTATCGCGTTAACGCATTAATTAATTAACGGTGACAATTATATTATCGCGCGTTAACGCAGTTTTTTTTTTATTATTAAGCAACATTTTTAACACAAGAACCAGGCAGCGAGCGGTGAACAGCTGTTTGTGTGGCGTCACTTCCGTCTCTTCCTGTTTCCTTCACCTACACTCCCCTGGGTCCTAAATCCCACCATGTACAGCTTCTTATCACCCTCTATGTACCAACGTACATTTACAACAAATACCAGATTACGGTAATCGGCGTTGCATATGTGTCTGACCACAATACCAAAAAAAGCAAAAAGCAATGATTCATTTAAATGATTGTTTTAGAGTTTTATGAACACCGGCTGAATATCTATGATCAGAATCATTATAACTGTGTTATAACTGCTGCTGTGTAAAGGGAACACTGCTGCTAACAACAACCTGATGTGTTGAAAGTTTTTAAACCAAATGTTGTTGACCTGTTGTTCATATAGCAGCACTTTCAAAATAAAAGTGCACAATACACTACTTATGAATTCATTATTCAACTTTACCATAACAATGAGATTAATCGCGATTAAAATTGTAAATGTTGCTCAGCACGTATTTTCAAATAACATAAACATGAAACCTCCGGAATCCTCAATCCTCAATCTTGAATCCTGGATCTGGTCTGTGTGTAAACCTGATCCCCAGACGTAGTTTCATTGGTCTCAGTGGACCCACATCACTTGACTCCCCAGCTCACAAATCAAACGGTGTGGAGCTTCACTTCTTATTGTGCAGGAAATAGTTTAGTTTCCTCCAGCAGGAAATGTACATCAACACCCTGACATCACCAGGGTCAACGGTCAGAGTGCAGCGATGAATCAGCAAAAAGCAAAAGCCAAATATAATAAACAATAAGAAAAAAACAGTGAGACCCTCACTGAGACACAAATATACAAGTATTATTGATATACAATATCTAACACATATTATACAATGGTAAATAGTAAATGGAGCATTAGATTAGATTTATTAATCCCCAGTGGGGAAACTCATTTGCCACCCAAAACTCATACAGACGACAATAGACACGGTCCACAGTGCACAACAGACATTACAAAGGATACATAACACCAGACAATGCATATGAAACATGATCAACATCAGAAAGATAAAAAACCTCTGAAGGTGTTCATGAAAAAATCTGACTGCTGCTGGAACCAAAGACCTTCTTATTGGTTCAGTAGAACTCTGAGGCGTCCTGAGTCTCACTGAAAGACCTTCTGAGAGGTTCAGTAGAACACCCCCCCCCCCCAGCAGAGCACAGCATAGAAGAGGACACTAGCCCTCACACTGATCTAAGCTTCCTCAGGAAGAAGAGTCTTGACTGAGCCTTTTTAAAAACAGCATCAGTGTTCTTCTTCCACTTTAATTTACTGTCCAGATAGACCCCGAGATATTTATACGACTGGACAATTTCTATCTGCTGACCTGCATTTGTCACTGGGGAGACCTCCTTCTGCAATCAATAACCAACTCTGGTCTTTCCAACATTTAGTTTAAACAAAATGTCATCACACCAGCTGACAAAAGATTCAACGTCCCGATTGTAGGCCAGGTCGTTGCCTCGGGTTAGTAGACCAACCAGAGCAGTGTCATGTGAGAACGTCTGGATGTTACAGGACACGTGGCTCTTGTCACGGGTCATGATGAGGACTCAAGCGCAGACAGTCAGAGTAGTGAAAAAGGTTTTTAATAACTCACGAACAAAAACAGGTAATCCAAGGACGAGACAAGAGACAAGGGTGGAAATCCGGCAGGACGAGGCAGGGCAGGCAGACTGGGAAACCAGGAACAGGATGAGCAAAAACGGGTGGGTAGGTATGAACTAGGGGGGGGGGGATCGATACAGCATCGTCTTTTATGATATAAACTATTAAAAAAAAAAAAAAGATTACTCGAAAAATCAAATCAATTGCTTCTTCAGTCCACTAGATGGTGCTGAGTAGTTTTCTGGTGAGGTCAGCAAAGGTCCCGGGTCAGCGTGATTGGTAGGAAGTCGGTCAAAACAAAGAGACGTCTGACCTCACAACGGGGTTAAACCTGCCAACAGCAGCCGGCTCATGAGGAGAGAGCAGCGCATCACTGTCTCTCTGCCTCCACGTCCACGCATCACAAGTTACACTGAGTTATATAACGCTAATATCCTACTTATACTAGTTATAGTTCATATACTGAGTTATATAACGCTAATATCATACTTATACAAGTTATAGTTCATATGCTGAGTTATACAACTCTAATATCATACTTATACAAGTTATAGTTCATATACTGAGTTATATAACTCTAATATCACACTTATACAAGTTATAGTTCATATACTGAGTTATATAACGCTAATATCATACTTATACAAGTTATAGTTCATATGCTGAGTTATATAACTCTAATATCATACTTATATAAGTTATAGTTCATATGCTGAGTTATATAACTCTAATATCATACTTATATAAGTTATAGTTCATATGCTGAGTTATATAACTCTAATATCATACTTATATAAGTTATAGTTCATATGCTGAGTTATATAACTCTGATATCATACTTATATAAGTTATAGTTCATATGCTGAGTTATATAACTCTAATATCATACTTATATAAGTTATAGTTCATATACTGAGTTATATAACTCTAATATCATACTTATATAAGTTATAGTTCATATACTGAGTTATATAACTCTAATATCATACTTATACGAGTTATAGTTCATATACTGAGTTATATAACTCTAATATCATACTTATATGAGTTATAGTTCATATACTGAGTTATATAACTCTAATATCCTACTTATATAAGTTATAGTTCATATACTGAGTTATATAACTCTAATATCCTACTTATATAAGTTATAGTTCATATACTGAGTTATATAACTCTAATATCCTACTTATATAAGTTATAGTTCATATGCTGAGTTATATAACTCTAATATCATACTTATATAAGTTATAGTTCATATGCTGAGTTATATAACTCTAATATCCTACTTATATAAGTTATAGTTCATATGCTGAGTTATATAACTCTAATATCATACTTATACAAGTTATAGTTCATATACTGAGTTATATAACTCTAATATCCTACTTATATAAGTTATAGTTCATATACTGAGTTATATAACTCTAATATCCTACTTATATAAGTTATAGTTCATATACTGAGTTATATAACTCTAATATCATACTTATATAAGTTAGAGTTCATATGCTGAGTTATATAACTCTAATATCCTACTTATATAAGTTATAGTTCATATACTGAGTTATATAACTCTAATATCATACTTATACAAGTTATAGTTCATATACTGAGTTATATAACTCTAATATCCTACTTATACAAGTTATAGTTCATATGCTGAGTTATATAACTAATATCATACTTATACAAGTTATAGTTCATATACTGAGTTATATAACTCTAATATCATACTTATATAAGTTATAGTTCATATACTGAGTTATATAACTCTAATATCATACTTATATAAGTTATAGTTCATATGCTGAGTTATATAACTCTAATATCCTACTTATATAAGTTATAGTTCATGTGCTGAGTTATATAACTCTAATATCATACTTATACAAGTTATAGTTTGTATACTGAGTTATATAACTCTAATATCATACTTATATAAGTTAGAGTTCATATGCTGAGTTATATAACTCTAATATCCTACTTATATAAGTTATAGTTCATGTGCTGAGTTATATAACTCTAATATCATACTTATATAAGTTATAGTTCATATACTGAGTTATATAACTCTAATATCCTACTTATACAAGTTATAGTTCATATGCTGAGTTATATAACTCTAATATCATACTTATATAAGTTATAGTTCATATGCTGAGTTATATAACTCTAATATCCTACTTATACAAGTTATAGTTCATATACTGAGTTATATAACTCTAATATCATACTTATATAAGTTATAGTTATATGTTAACATGGTGAACATGTATGATCATATTGTGTGTCTGTAGGAGTGTTGGGTCATGTTAACATGGTGAACATGTATGATCATGTTGTGTGTCTGTAGGAGTGTTGGGTCATGTTAACATGGTGAACATGTATGATCATGTTGTGTGTCTGTAGGAGTGTTGGGTCATGTTAACATGGTGAACATGTATGATCATGTTGTGTGTCTGTAGGAGTGATGGGTCATGTTAACATGGTGAACATGTATGATCATGTTGTGTGTCTGTAGGAGTGTTGGGTCATGTTAACATGGTGAACATGTATGATCATGTTGTGTGTCTGTAGGAGTGTTGGGTCATGTTAACATGGTGAACATGTATGATCATGTTGTGTGTCTGTAGGAGTGATGGGTCATGTTAACATGGTGAACATGTATGATCATGTTGTGTGTCTGTAGGAGTGTTGGGTCATGTTAACATGATGAATATGTATGATCATGTTGTGTGTCTGTAGGAGTGTTGGGTCATGTTAACATGATGAACATGTATGATCATGTTGTGTGTCTGTAGGAGTGTTGGGTCATGTTAACATGATGAACATGTATGATCATGTTGTGTGTCTGTAGGAGTGATGGGTCATGTTAACATGATGAACATGTATGATCATGTGTGTCTGTAGGAGTGTTGGGTCATGTTAACATGATGAATATGTATGATCATATTGTGTGTCTGTAGGAGTGTTGGGTCATGTTAACATGATGAATATGTATGATCATGTTGTGTGTCTGTAGGAGTGTTGGGTCATGTTAACATGATGAACATGTATGATCATGTTGTGTGTCTGTAGGAGTGTTGGGTCATGTTAACATGATGAACATGTATGATCATGTTGTGTGTCTGTAGGAGTGTTGGGTCATGTTAACATGATGAACATGTATGATCATGTTGTGTGTCTGTAGGAGTGTTGGGTCATGTTAACATGGTGAACATGTATGATCATGTTGTGTGTCTGTAGGAGTGTTGGGTCATGTTAACATGGTGAACATGTATGATCATGTTGTGTGTCTGTAGGAGTGTTGGGTCATGTTAACATGATGAACATGTATGATCATGTTGTGTGTCTGTAGGAGTGTTGGGTCATGTTAACATGATGAACATGTATGATCATGTTGTGTGTCTGTAGGAGTGATGGGTCATGTTAACATGATGAACATGTATGATCATGTTGTGTGTCTGTAGGAGTGTTGGGTCATGTTAACATGATGAACATGTATGATCATGTTGTGTGTCTGTAGGAGTGATGGGTCATGTTAACATGGTGAACATGTATGATCATGTTGTGTGTCTGTAGGAGTGATGGGTCATGTTAACATGATGAACATGTATGATCATGTTGTGTGTCTGTAGGAGTGATGGGTCATGTTAACATGATGAACATGTATGATCATGCTGTGTGTCTGTAGGAGTGATGGGTCATGTTAACATGGTGAACATGTATGATCATGTTGTGTGTCTGTAGGAGTGATGGGTCATGTTAACATGGTGAACATGTATGATCATGTTGTGTGTCTGTAGGAGTGATGGGTCATGTTAACATGATGAACATGTATGATCATGCTGTGTGTCTGTAGGAGTGATGGGTCATGTTAACATGGTGAACATGTATGATCATGTTGTGTGTCTGTAGGAGTGTTGGGTCATGTTAACATGGTGAACATGTATGATCATGTTGTGTGTCTGTAGGAGTGTTGGGTCATGTTAACATGGTGAACATGTTGTATGTCTGTAGGAGTGATGGGTCATGTTAACATGATGAACATGTATGATCATGTTGTGTGTCTGTAGGAGTGTTGGGTCATGTTAACATGGTGAACATGTATGATCATGTTGTGTGTCTGTAGGAGTGTTGGGTCATGTTAACATGGTGAACATGTATGATCAAGTTGTGTGTCTGTAGGAGTGTTGGGTCATGTTAACATGGTGAACATGTTGTATGTCTGTAGGAGTGATGGGTCATGTTAACATGATGAACATGTATGATCATGTTGTGTGTCTGTAGGAGTGTTGGGTCATGTTAACATGGTGAACATGTATGATCATGTTGTGTGTCTGTAGGAGTGATGGGTCCGGTGGAGATGGACGAGTTCGGGGACAGACAGATGGACTTTGCTGTTTGGGACACGATCGACATCGAGTCTGGAGAGTTCCAGGTAAAACACCTCAATCATGATGTCATTGCCATGATGTCATCACACACCTGAGAAACTAGAGCTTATATGTTACTTGTGTGTGTGCGCAGGTGGTGTGTGTGTACAACAGCAGCATGAAACAGCTGATCATGCAAGGTGGGCGGAGCTTCCAGTGGCCAGGTGGCTCTCCACCGCCTGATGTCCCAGAGTGTGGCTTCAAGAACGACCAACCAGCCTGCCTCGCACGTACGAACACACACACACACTGTCTACATCAATGGAGCTGAGGAGGAGGAACAAACAACTGGACCCCTTCCTCACTGGGGGTTCAGATCAACAGATCGTTGTTTTATGACAAATATATGCTTAAATTCTTCTTTCTCTATGGACCACAATGTACGGTCAATTTTACATGATTCATTAAATATTTAACAACAAATTATTTTACCAGTAAACTGGAAAAAAACAGTTGAACAACAAAAGAAGATGGCAGGAGGAACTTTACAACAGCTTGAGGCTCTCAGAGTTCACGAAGTTCCCCTGAATGCACCATGAAGTCCACGTCTTCGCCGTAAACTTTTAAGTGGAGCAACGACTGAAATCACCAAACAGGCGGGGGGGGGGGCTCTAAATCTTCTGCAGTCAACAAACTATTTTCTCTGTCAACGACGCGTTCGTGGTCTACATGACTCGTGGGGAAGTACAATGTTGGCAAGATTGTTTCTCCAGCTGTGCTCATGAAGTCTCAGCTGGTCGCTGAGTCGTCTCCTTTGGACAAATACAAGTATCCTGGTGAATGAAGCTCACGAACAGCTGTATTTCTTTAGGAAACCTAAGAAGTTTAAAGTCCTGTGACAAGTTCTTGTTAACGTTTCCAGAGGAGCAACAGACAGCATCCTGACAGGCAACATCACCAACTGTTATGAGAGGTTCAGGGTCCAGGAGAGGAGAGCTCTGAAACCAGAACATCACTGGTTCTACTGAGATCAGTGATGTTGGTGAGAAGAGCTCAAAGATAATGAAAGACAAAACCACCAGACAACCTGTAAAGAGAAAGAGAAGGATCAGCTGACTTCAGATCAGCTTCTCTGCTCTGGATGTGAGACTCTCACTCGTCCTCCTGTTTTCTAATTCATGTCACTATGAATAGAACACCAGTATTTTGGATTGTGGGAATATTATTTTCAAGAAAAGTATTTCGGATTGTTTATTACTATATTTTTTGAGGGTCATACTGTAAACTAAAAACCTTTCTGATGTCCGTCCATCTTCTCCAGGTACAGTTACAATGCATCAGATGGTTGCCGTAGTGATCTGCTTCGTCTTTGTAATCATTGTTACCGTGACTGTCTTCATCTACAGGTGAGAAAGTCACACACACACTCACTGACACGTTTTGTCATCACTTCACCAAAATGTCATCATTTCATTAAAATGTCATCATTTCATTAAAATGTCATAATTTCACTAAAATGTCATAACTTCACTAAAATGTCATAACTTCACTAAAATGTCATCACTTCACTAAAATGTCATCATTTCACTAAAATGTCATCATTTCACTAAAATGTCATCATTTCATTAAAATGTCATAACTTCACTAAAATGTCATCATTTCATTAAAATGTCATCACTTCACTAAAATGTCATCATTTCACTAAAATGTCATCACTTCACCAAAATGTCATCATTTCATTAAAATGTCATAACTTCACTAAAATGTCATCATTTCACTAAAATGTCATCATTTCACTAAAATGTCATAATTTCATTAAAATGTCATCACTTCACTAAAATGTCATCATTTCACTAAAATGTCATCATTTCACTAAAATGTCATCATTTCATTAAAATGTCATCATTTCATTAAAATGTCATCATTTCATTAAAATGTCATAACTTCACTAAAATGTCATCATTTCATTAAAATGTCATCATTTCACTAAAATGTCATCATTTCACTAAAATGTCATAACTTCACTAAAATGTCATAACTTCACTAAAATGTCATCATTTCACTAAAAGTCATAATTTCATTAAAATGTCATCACTTCACTAAAATGTCATCATTTCACTAAAATGTCATCATTTCATTAAAATGTCATCGCTTCACTAAAATGTCATCATTTCATTAAAATGTCATCACTTCACTAAAATGTCATCACTTCACTAAAATGTCATCATTTCACTAAAATGTCATCACTTCACTAAAATGTCATCATTTCACTAAAATGTCATCACTTCACTAAAATGTCATCATTTCACTAAAACGTCATCATTTCACTAAAATGTCCTCACTTCACTAAAATGTCATCACTTCACTAAAATGTCCTCATTTCACTAAAATGTCATCATTTCACTAAAATGTCCTCACTTCACTAAAATGTCATCACTTCACTAAAATGTCCTCATTTCACTAAAATGTCATCATTTCACTAAAATGTCATCACTTCACTAAAATGTCATCACTTCACTAAAATGTCATAATTTCACTAAAATGTCCTCACTTCACTAAAATGTCATCATTTCACTAAAATGTCATCACTTCACTAAAATGTCCTCATTTCACTAAAATGTCCTCACTTCACTAAAATGTCATAATTTCACTAAAATGTCCTCACTTCACTAAAATGTCATCACTTCACTAAAATGTCATCATTTCACTAAAATGTCCTCATTTAACTAAAATGTCCTCATTTCGCTAAAATGTCCTCACTTCACTAAAATGTCATCACTAAAATGTCCTCACTTTACTAAAATGTCATCACTTCACTAAAATGTCATCACTTCACTAAAATGTCATCACTTCACTAAAATGTCCTAAAATCTTAACATGAAGGTCAGAATGACGTTCGTACAGAAATGATGGGAGCGTTAGCTCCAAAGGCTTCTCAAGCAAAGATGTACATGTCCAGTACAGAAATAACGGGAGCCATTTGTGGACTGTCCATCACGAATACAAGATTAAATCCAAGAGTATGAATCTAAAATGCAGAAAAGAGAGGAGCGATATATCAATCGAACCTCAACGACACTACCGGTAATATTGGCATGTATATATATTGCGACGTCTTCGGGCAGGAGAAGCCACACTGTCAAAATTGAATGCGAAATTTTCTAGTTGTGTTATGAAGCTTCATGCAGTGTTTTGTCTGAATTAAACTTCTTGGTTTCCATTTGATTATTCCATAATGTCCCAGGACTCTCTCTCTCTCTGTCTTTCTCACTCTTCTCTGTACTGTTTATCCTTTCCCTCACCCATCTCTCTGTTTTCTCCCTTCTCTCAACACACACACACACACACACAAACATCGACCCTTCAAACACTAACCCACATGAAACACACACACCTGTCTTCCTGTCTATTGAACAGGAAGTTGAAGCTGGAGAGCGAGTTGGCCGCTCAGCTGTGGAGAGTGTCATGGGACGACGTCCAGATGAGCAACCTGGATAAAGTCCTGAGGAGAACCTGCAGCAGACTCACGATGTCACTGGTAACACTCACACACACACACTCACACTCACACACACACACACACACACACCAAATCCTCCCCAGTGTAGCTGCAGCCTCGAGGCCTCTCTACCACTGAATATGAGTCAGAACACTGTCAAACCTACACTGTAGACAGACATATTTTGGGATGTCGTTTTCTCTGTTGGAAACTTAACACAAGCCAAGAAAACAAGCCTCACATCTACCAGAGCTGAGAGAAGTGCTCTGTGGTTCTTCCTCGTACCAATGACATTACTGGATGAAGGAAGAAGAGAGACAGAACATCAGTAACAACTGCAGGAGTTTTTCACACTATAAACCTCAGAACCCACCAGATGGATCGTCAGGGTCCTGGATCGAAGTAGATTACAAACGAAGAACAACTCAACAGACTACATAAGAGACAAAGATAACTGGACAGTGCTATTTCTCTAGAGGAAAGGCCTCTCATCGTCCACATCAAAGGACTACCACAAACTCAATAAGTATACATCAAGTGGGTATCAGAGAAAAATATTTCCTAAAAATTCTAATGGTAGCAAGCAAGAAGGCAATTACAAGACGCTAACTTCCTAAAGAGCTTCCCACCCTGAGCCAATGGCGCGATATTGTAATGATGAAAATGGGCCATTCTTGGAGCAACAACTTCTTTGGACATCATCCAATGTAACCGAGTGACCTTGTGTTTGTTGCATTTATTAATCAGAGAGAAATACAAAACACTCACACGTTAACACACTCACTTTAAATGGTTTTCTAGTAACTTCTGACTGGACTAATTAGTTAATCTTGATTCTCTGCAGAAAGGATCCAACTGCGGCTCTCTGATTACTATGGAGGGGAACTTCCAGATCTACACCAAAACTGGATACTACAAGGTCTGACACCACCTTACACCACCAGACACTCTCTTCTGACAGATAACAACCTGCAATGGAGAATGACATGATGGTGGAATGATCACACTGATTTTGTCTCCTGCAGGGAAACCTGGCAGCTATCAAGTATATCAACAAGAAACGGATCGAACTGACCAGGAAAGTCCTATTTGAACTAAAACATGTAAGAACTCCATCTGCATACTTACCAACTGACCCACCAACAGACCTTCCAACTGACCTACCGACAGACAGACGGCCCTGCTCTCCACTTAGCCACAGTTGCCCCCCACTAACTGACCAGCCTCTGGGCCGACCTAAGCAGTGAAGGACTTCAGTCCCTTGCTTGTGTAGCATGTTAATGGTCTGATGGGATTTTAATCTGCTGCCTTTGTGCTCTTACAGATGCGAGATGTTCAGAATGAGCACCTGACACGCTTCATTGGCGCCTGCATTGATCCACCAAACAAATGCATCATCACAGAGTATTGTCCCAGAGGCAGCCTCCAGGTACAATACACCTAACTCTTTACCCCTCGAACAACCTGTCGACGAACCCGTCTATGAACAATTTCTACCCTTTCTACCCTCTGTCAGCCCTTTATTCCTCGTTATACCCGTCTGTCAGCCCTTTATTCCTCGTTATACCCGTCTGTCAGCCCTTTATTCCTCGTTATACCCGTCTGTCAGCCCTTTATTCCTCGTTATACCCGTCTGTCAGCCCTTTATTCCTCGTTATACCCCTCTGTCAGCCCTTTATTCCTCGTTATACCCCTCTGTCAGCCCTTTATTCCTTGTTATACCCCTCTGTAAACCCTTTATTCCTCGTTATACCCCTTTGTCAGCCCTTTATTCCTCGTTATACCCTCTGTAAGCCCTTAATTCCTGGTTATACCCCTCTGTAAGCCCTTTATTCCTCGTTGTACCCCTCTGTGAACCCGTTATTCCTCGTTATACCACTCTGTAAGCCCTTATTCCTCGTTATACCCCTCTGTAAGCCCTTTATTC
The DNA here is from genome assembly GCF_949748355.1 of Melanostigma gelatinosum. Classification (NCBI taxonomy): domain Eukaryota; kingdom Metazoa; phylum Chordata; class Actinopteri; order Perciformes; family Zoarcidae; genus Melanostigma; species Melanostigma gelatinosum. The sequence continues at coordinate 23,587,157 of NC_136650.1, read as the reverse complement.
CTCGTTATACCCCTCTGTCAACCCTTTATTCCTCGTTATACCCCTCTGTAAGCCCTTTATTCCTCGTTATACCCCTCTGTATGCCCTTATTCCTCGTTATACCCCTCTGTCAGTCCTTTATTCCTCGTTATACCCCTCTGTCAACCCTTTGTTCCTCGTTATACCCCTCTGTAAGCCCTTTATTCCTCGTTATACCCCTCTGTAAGACCTTTATTCCTCGTTATACCCCTCTGTCAGCCCTTTATTCCTCGTTATACCCCTCTGTAAACCCTTTTTTCCTCGTTATACCCCTCTGTAAGCCCTTTATTCCTCGTTATACCCCTCTGTAAGCCCTTTATTCCTCGTTATACCCCTCTGTCAGCCCTTTATTCCTCGTTATACCCCTCTGTCAGCCCTTTATTCCTCGTTATACCCCTCTGTCAGCCCTTTATTCCTAGTTATACCCCTCTGTCAGGCCTTTATTCCTCGTTATACCCTCTGTCAGCCCTTTATTCCTCGTTATACCCCTCTGTAAGCCCTTTATTCCTCATTATACCCCCTGTAAGCCCTTTATTCCTCGTTATACCCCTCTCTAAACCCTTTATTCCTCGTTATACCCCTCTCTAAACCCTTTATTCCTCGTTATACCCTCTGTCAGCCCTTTATTCCTCGTTATACCCCTCTGTAAGCCCTTTATTCCTCATTATACCCCCTGTAAGCCCTTTATTCCTCGTTATACCCCTCTGTAAGCCCTTTATTCCTCGTTATACCCCTCTGTAAGCCCTTTATTCCTCGTTATACCCCCTGTAAGCCCTTTATTCCTCGTTATACCCCTCTGTCAGCCCTTTATTCCTCGCTATACCCCTCTGTCAGCCCTTTATTCCTCGTTATACCCCTCTGTCAGCCCTTTATTCCTTGTTATACCCATTTGACAGCCCTTTATTCCTCCTTATGCTCCTCTGTAAGCCCTTTATTCCTCGTTATACCCCTCTGTAAGCCCGTATTCCTCGTTATACCCCTCTGTCAGTCCTTTATTCCTCGTTATACCCCTCTGTCAACCCTTTGTTCCTCGTTATACCCCTATGTAAACCCTTTATTCCTCATTATACCCTCTGTCAGACCTTTATTCCTCGTTATACCCCTCTGTAAGCCCTTTATTCCTCATTATACCCCTCTGTAAGCACTTGTTCCTTGTTATACCCCTCTGTAAGCCCTTTATTCCTCGTGATACCCCTCTGTCAACCCTTTGTTCCTCGTTATACCCCTCTGTAAGACCTTTATTCCTCGTTATACCCCTCTGTCAGCCCTTTATTCCTCGTTATACCCCTCTGTAAACCCTTTATTCCTCATTATACCCCTCTCTAAACCCTTTATTCCTCGTTATACCCCTCTCTAAACCCTTTATTCCTCGTTATACCCTCTGTCAGCCCTTTATTCCTCGTTATACCCCACTGTAAGCCCTTTATTCCTCGTTCTACCCCCTGTAAGCCCTTTATTCCTCGTTCTACCCTCTGTAAGCCCTTTATTCCTCGTTATACCCCTCTGTCAGTCCTTTATTCCTCGTTATACCCCTCTGTCAACCCTTTGTTCCTCGTTATACCCCTCTGTAAGCCCTTTATTCCTCGTTATACCCCTCTGTCAGCCCTTTATTCCTCGTTATACCCATTTGACAGCCCTTTATTCCTCCTCATGCTCCTATGTAAACCCTTTATTCCTCGTTATACCCCTCTGTAAGCCCTTTATTCCTCGTTATAACCCTCTGTAAGCCCTTTATTCCTCGTTATACCCCTCTGTAAGCCCTTATTCCTCGTTATACCCCTCTGTCAGTCCTTTATTCCTCGTTATACACCTCTGTAAACCCTTTATTCCTCGTTATACCCTCTGTAAGCCCTTATTCCTCGTTATACCCCTCTGTAAGCCCTTTATTACTCGTTATACCCCTCTGTCAGCCCTTTATTACTCGTTATACCCCTCTGTAAGCCCTTTATTCCTCGTTATACCCCCTGTAAGCCCTTTATTCCTCGTTATACCCCTCTGTAAGCCCTTTATTCCTCGTTATACCCCCTGTAAGCCCTTTATTCCTCGTTATACCCCTCTGTAAGCCCTTTATTCCTCGTTATACCCCTCTGTAAACCCTTTATTCCTCGTTATACCCCTCTGTAAACTCTTTATTCCTCGTTATACCCTCTGTACGCCCTTATTCCTCGTTATACCCCTCTGTAAACTCTTTATTCCTCGTTATACCCTCTGTAAGCCCTTATTCCTCGTTATACCCTCTGTAAGCCCTTGTTCCTCGTTATACCCCTCTGTAAACCCTTTATTCCTCATTATACCCCTCTGTAAACCCTTTATTCCTCGTTATACCCTCTGTCAGCCCTTTATTCCTCGTTATACCCCTCTGTAAGCCCTTTATTCCTCGTTATACCCCTCTGTAAACCCTTTATTCCTCGTTATACCCTCTGTCAGCCCTTTATTCCTCGTTATACCCCTCTGTAAGCCCTTTATTCTTCGTTATACCCCTCTGTAAGCCCTTTATTCCTCGTTATATATCCCTGTCAGCCCTCGTGAACGTGTGGACGTTCACACGTTGAACGCGTGGTCGCCAGGAAACTCTGTAAACGGAGCAGGCAGGTCCACATTGATCCCTGCTGGCCGACCGTCTGCCGAACAGCCCTGAGCTGGGCTTCATGGGTCTTCATCTCCAACCCACATCCTGTACTTGAACCAGCGGCGCTTTTCTCTCTGAAGTGCAGCGGAGTTAGCCTGCTAGCTAAACTGAGACAGCTAAGCTAAGCTAAGGAAGTGCACACTCACAGTCGAAGCGTAAACTAGTCGTAGCGGTCCGTAGTCGGTGCATAAGAAACACCGCTGCCACCAATGTGACCGAGCGTCCTGGGTTCGTGTATGAGGTGCACTTATAAGACGTAATAAGCGGAGTCGGGAGACCAGACATCTCGTTCAGCCCACGGCTTCTCTCTTTATTTCTACCCCCCCCCCCCTCGACCAGAAGCGGGAGTCGCCTTTTCTCTACGGCAACCCTGAAGGGACATATCTCCAATACAAAGCGATAAACATGAGACAGTCTGTTACAATAATATATTAAAAAAATAAATGCGTCAACGCGCGATAAAACAATAGTCGGCATTAATTAATTCATGCGATAATGACGCATTAACTTGCCCAGCACTAGTATAAAGACTAAAGAGGCCTCTATCTTGGTGTTAGCATGTTAGCATCATGTGTGAAGCTACTTTCACATGAATCCAAATGAAAATTTAAATAATTGAAAAAATTAAAAGATCTAAATCTTATTAACACAAAACTTATGAGACATTTCTCTTATCGTCCATCGTTTACTTCCATCATAAAGCCCTTTGACACTTTCACCATTTCATCAAGTCATTATTTAAATAATATTTCTAACATATATTATTGCTATATATTTACAATATATACATGTACCTAAAGATATATTCTCATCGGCAGAAATCAGTCCAGTTGTTGTTCAGGTGAAAGCAGCTGTGTGTCACTGTAATCACATTACACACTCACACGCAGCTGTAATTTGATTGAGTGAATGAGTCGCAACAAGAAGCTACATCATAATGACACTGAACTGACAGTGTGTGTGTGTTCCAGGACTTGATGGAGAGCGACAGCATCACTCTGGACTGGATGTTCAGATACTCTCTCATCAATGACATCGTCAAGGTAACATCCTTTGGCTGCAGCAGGGGGCGGGCTTCAGAGAACCTCCCTCTTCATCATCACATATACATACATACATACATATATATAGTTGTTTTTGTTTTCAGGGCATGTTGTTCATCCACAACAGCGTCCTGGTCTCCCACGGTAACCTGAAGTCCTCTAACTGTGTGGTGGACGGTCGCTTCGTCCTGAAGATCACCGATTATGGTCTGGAGAGTCTCCGGACCAGCAGCTGTCCTGAGGACACGCACGCCTACTACGCACGTAAGATAATATACAAGTACTGTAGTACATCTGTGTCGTACTTTTACCACTCTACAGATTCACTAGAGCCATTTCAATTTACTTAATAATGAGAAGTTTAGTTTGTCCCCGTCCACCTGTCCACCCCCCCCCCCCCATGCAGGTAAACTGTGGACGGCTCCGGAGCTGCTGAGGACAGACTGCCCCCCCCCCTGTGGGACTCAGAGAGGAGACGTCTACAGCTTCAGTATCATCCTGCAGGAGGTGGCTCTGCTGAGAGGAGTCTTCCACCTGGACTCACTCACTCTGACTCCCAAAGGTCAGTGTGTGTTTACCCTCTGGGGACAAAGACCAGGGGCCTCATTAATGGTCAGTGTGTGTTTACCCTCTGGGGACAAAGACCAGGGGCCTCATTAATGGTCAGTGTGTGTTTACCCTCTGGGGACAAAGACCAGGGGCCTCATTAATGGTCAGTGTGTGTTTACCCTCTGGGGACAAAGACCAGGGGCCTCATTAATGGTCAGTGTGCATTTACCCTCTGGGGACAAAGACCAGGGGCCTCATTAATGGTCAGTGTGTGTTTACCCTCTGGGGACAAAGACCAGGGGCCTCATTAATGGTCAGTGTGTGTTTACCCTCTGGGGACAAAGACCAGGGGCCTCATTAATGGTCAGTGTGTGTTTACCCTCTGGGGACAAAGACCAGGGGCCTCATTAATGGTCAGTGTGTGTTTACCCTCTGGGGACAAAGACCAGGGGCCTCATTAATGGTCAGTGTGTGTTTACCCTCTGGGGACAAAGACCAGGGGCCTCATTAATGGTCAGTGTGCATTTACCCTCTGGGGACAAAGACCAGGGGCCTCATTAATGGTCAGTGTGTGTTTACCCTCTGGGGACAAAGACCAGGGGCCTCATTAATGGTCAGTGTGTGTTTACCCTCTGGGGACAAAGACCAGGGGCCTCATTAATGGTCAGTGTGTGTTTACCCTCTGGGGACAAAGACCAGGGGCCTCATTAATGGTCAGTGTGTGTTTACCCTCTGGGGACAAAGACCAGGGGCCTCATTAATGGTCAGTGTGTGTTTACCCTCTTAATAATAGTAAGTATAAATGTCCCCCCCCCCCCAGAGATTGTTGAGGCGGTGCGTCGAGGCGGTGCACCCCCCCTCCGTCCCTCCCTCTGCATCCACAGTCACAGTGAGGATCTGGGGGTCCTGATGCAACGCTGCTGGAGTGAAGGGCCCCACGAGAGACCGGACTTCAACAGCGTCAAGATCCTGCTGAGAAAGCAGCACAGGTGAGGGGGGGGGGGGGGTGAAACAGGTGAGGGGGTCAAATATTTGCTGTAAAATTAACTTAATTTAGTTTAACTCCCGTCTCTCATCCCGTCTCCCTTCACTGTCCACCTGTTCAGGGGTTACGGGTCAAACATCCTGGACAACCTTCTGTCTCGTATGGAGCAGTACGCCAACAACCTGGAGGAGCTGGTGGAGGAGAGAACTCAGGCGTATCACGAGGAGAAGAGGAAGGCTGAGGCTCTGCTGTACCAGATACTCCCTCAGTAAGTACACTACATCATACTACTGCTGTACCAGATACTCCCTCAGTAAGTACACTACATCATACTACTGCTGTACCAGATACTCCCTCAGTAAGTACACTACATAATACTACTGCTGTACCAGATACTCCCTCAGTAAGTACACTACATCATACTACTGCTGTACCAGATACTACCTCAGTAAGTACACTACATCATACTACTGCTGTACCAGATACTCCCTCAGTAAGTACACTACATCATACTACTGCTGTACCAGATACTCCCTCAGTAAGTACACTACATAATACTACTGCTGTACCAGATACTCCCTCAGTAAGTACACGACATCATACTACTGCTGCACCAGATACTCCCTCAGTAAGTACACTACATCATACTACTGCTGTACCAGATACTCCCTCAGTAAGTACACTACATCATACTACTGCTGTACCAGATACTACCTCAGTAAGTACACTACATCATACTACTGCTGTACCAGATACTACCTCAGTAAGTACACTACATCATACTACTGCTGTACCAGATACTCCCTCAGTAAGTACACTACATCATACTACTGCTGTACCAGATACTACCTCAGTAAGTACACTACATCATACTACTGCTGTACCAGATACTACCTCAGTAAGTACACTACATCATACTACTGCTGTACCAGATACTACCTCAGTAAGTACACTACATCATACTACTGCTGTACCAGATACTACCTCAGTAAGTACACTACATCATACTACTGCTGTACCAGATACTACCTCAGTAAGTACACTACATCATACTACTGCTGTACCAGATACTACCTCAGTAAGTACACTACATCATACTACTGCTGTACCAGATACTACCTCAGTAAGTACACTACATCATACTACTGCTGTACCAGATACTACCTCAGTAAGTACACTACATCATACTACTGCTGTACCAGATACTACCTCAGTAAGTACACTACATCATACTACTGCTGTACCAGATACTACCTCAGTAAGTACACTACATCATACTACTGCTGTACCAGATACTACCTCAGTAAGTACACTACATCATACTACTGCTGTACCAGATACTACCTCAGTAAGTACACTACATCATACTACTGCTGTACCAGATACTACCTCAGTAAGTACACTACATCATACTACTGCTGTACCAGATACTCCCTCAGTAAGTACACTACATCATACTACTGCTGTACCAGATACTACCTCAGTAAGTACACTACATCATACTACTGCTGTACCAGATACTACCTCAGTAAGTACACTACATCATACTACTGCTGTACCAGATACTACCTCAGTAAGTACACTACATCATACTACTGCTGTACCAGATACTACCTCAGTAAGTACACATCATACTACTGCTGTACCAGATACTACCTCAGTAAGTACACTACATAATACTACTGCTGTACCAGATACTACCTCAGTAAGTACACTACATAATACTACTGCTGTACCAGATACTACCTCAGTAAGTACACATAATACTACTGCTGTACCAGATACTACCTCAGTAAGTACACATAATACTACTGCTGTACCAGATACTACCTCAGTAAGTACACTACATCATACTACTGCTGTACCAGATACTACCTCAGTAAGTACACTACATCATACTACTGCTGTACCAGATACTACCTCAGTAAGTACACTACATCATACTACTGCTGTACCAGATACTACCTCAGTAAGTACACTACATCATACTACTGCTGTACCAGATACTACCTCAGTAAGTACACTACATCATACTACTGCTGTACCAGATACTACCTCAGTAAGTACACTACATCATACTACTGCTGTACCAGATACTACCTCAGTAAGTACACTACATCATACTACTGCTGTACCAGATACTACCTCAGTAAGTACACTACATCATACTACTGCTGTACCAGATACTACCTCAGTAAGTACACTACATCATACTACTGCTGTACCAGATACTACCTCAGTAAGTACACTACATCATTCTACTGCTGTACCAGATACTACCTCAGTAAGTACACTACATCATACTACTGCTGTACCAGATACTACCTCAGTAAGTACACTACATCATACTACTGCTGTACCAGATACTACCTCAGTAAGTACACTACATCATACTACTGCTGTACCAGATACTCCCTCAGTAAGTACACTACATCATACTACTGCTGTACCAGATACTCCCTCAGTAAGTACACTACATCATACTACTGATGTACCAGATACTACCTCAGTAAGTACACTACATCATACTACTGCTGTACCAGATACTACCTCAGTAAGTACACTACATCATACTACTGCTGTACCAGATACTACCTCAGTAAGTACACTACATCATACTACTGCTGTACCAGATACTACCTCAGTAAGTACACTACATCATACTACTGATGTACCAGATACTACCTCAGTAAGTACACTACATCATACTACTGCTGTACCAGATACTACCTCAGTAAGTATACTACATAATACTACTGCTGTACCAGATACTAAATAATACTACTGCTGTACCAGATACTACACTACCACAGTAAATATACTGCATCATATGACTGTGTTTCAGCTCAGTAGCGGAGCAGTTGAAACGAGGTGAGACGGTTCAGGCCGAAGCTTTTGACTCCGTCACCATTTACTTCAGTGACATCATCGGCTTCACCGCCTTGTCGGCTGAGAGCACACCACTGCAGGTCAGTAGAACAACATTAGATACCAGTAGAACAACATTAGATACCAGGAGAACAAAATTAGAGGTCAGTAGAACAACATTAGATACCAGGAGAACAACATTAGATACCAGGAGAACAACATTAGATACCAGGAGAACAACATTAGATACCAGGAGAACAACATTAGATACCAGGAGAACAACATTAGATACCAGGAGAACAACATTAGATACCAGGAGAACAACATTAGAGGTCAGTAGAACAACATTAGAGGTCAGTAGAACAACATTCGAGGTCAATAGAACCCTGAGAAATCTGAGTGCAGAAGAGGAGAAAACTTGGATTAGGTTACAAATTACATTTCTTTAACAGGTAATTTGTAATTGTATCAGATTACATTTATATGTGCTATATACATGATGGGGATTATTTCTATTGCCTCTCAATGGCTCAACATGGTGACCACTGAGCCGGCGGCTCAGAGCCAGCAGAGCCAACTTAAGGTGGAATCAGAGGGCGGGTGCTACGTTTCCACAACGACGTTGTCAGCTGTGGGAGAGCCGTGCACGCTCACTAACCCAGCTGTGTCAACCAATCACAGAGAAGCTTGGATTATCATGCATGGGAATGATAGGAAGTGTTTCTGTTCTTCTACTTCCAGGTCGTGACCTTGTTAAACGACCTCTATACCTGTTTCGACGCCATCATCGACAACTTTGATGTTTACAAGGTAAAAGATCCACAGCCGTCTGATTTATGTTGTAAGATATGAACACATGTAAAGAGATAGTCTAGTCTGTGAATACAGAGCTACACATTGAAATGTGTTAACGTGACGACTCACCTGTGGGACGGGGTGCTGCCCCCCCAGGTGGAGACCATCGGTGACGCCTACATGGTGGTGTCCGGTCTGCCGGTGAGGAACGGGAAGCTCCACGGGCGGGAGGTGGCCCGGATGAGCCTCGCCCTGCTGGACACCGTCAAGAGCTTCAGGATCCGACACCGAGCCAATCAGCAGCTGCGGCTACGCATCGGCATCCACAGCGGTCAGTCTGTCCGTGATAATGATTCATATGTACCATAAAAACCAGAGACAGAACCAGGCTCTTCAGTTAGATGGTACCCCTGTGGGGGGTACCACAGGGCCTGGTTCTCCTTTATTCACAGAGTACATGAATCTCAGACTTTCATTTCTACCCCGACGACGCTGATATTTCCGCTGCTGAGGCCTTTCAGGGTCTTCACTCAACTTCTGTAAATGCAGAATTTCTTTTTTTTACATTGTAGTATTAATACTTTTAGTAGATCTGAATACTTCTACTGTGATAATGTTTTAAAAGTATGATACATAACGTGTGTGTGTGTCTGTAGGTCCAGTGTGTGCAGGTGTGGTCGGGCTGAAGATGCCCAGGTACTGTCTTTTCGGAGACACAGTCAACACAGCGTCACGCATGGAGTCCAATGGAGAGGGTAACACATGCACACGCACACGCACGCACGCACGCACGCACGCACGCACGCCGAAGCTCAAAGGTTGTGGCACCAACCGTCGCCATTTTGTTGTTTTGAAACCAGAAGTGACCATATTTGTACAGTAAACAAATAATAATGTTATGGGATAGTGTAGTTGGTGGACCCAAACGTACACTCACACAGCAGGTTTACTCTGTGAATTGTGCAGGAGGATACAAAGAACAAACAAACAAAAACAAAGGCAACCTGTCCAGCGGATAAAAGTCACTCCCTGATCGCCACCGGAGTCGGGAGGGAAGCTCAACCGTACTCTCACCTGGAGCGGTCTGGAGGGACAGGACTGTGTGGAGGTCCGACACAGCAAACAAAAGGCACAGGTCATTCTCCAGGGAGCGACGCTGAGCGGCAATGGAGCAGAAGACAAACACACAGTTAACGATCTTCACTGAATCGGTGTTCAGACTTACGTGCGCTGAGACCAGACTGGTAACCGGACGGACTGACGACGCGCCGGGGAAACGCCGAGGTATTTAAGCCAGCCGGCGGCGATCACCGGCATGAGCCACAGCTGAGCCTCAGGAGAGAGGCGTGGCAGTGGGCGGAACACGGGGTGGAAACGGTCGGCTGACACAAAAACAAGACATAAGCACATGGCCCACAATATCAAAACAGACAGGGATCCTCACAAATAAACTTCAGCTCAGCCTAAAATACATGAAAATACAATACTTACTGTTTCTAGTTATAATATGTTATATTTCATGTCCTGTTTCTGTAAAAACACTCTGTTTGTGTGTTTTCTGTCTGTTTGTTGTTGTTGTGATGTTGATGTGATTATTTTGATGATGTCACTGAAGTTGTGATGTTGATGTTGTGTTTGTTTTGTTGGTGTTGTTGTTGTGTTTGTTTTGTTGTTGTGTTTGTTTTGTTGATGTTGTTTGTTTTGTTGATGCTGTTGTGTTTGTTTTGTTGATGTTGTTGTTGTGTTTGTTTTGTTGATGCTGTTGTGTTTGTTTTGTTGATGCTGTTGTGTTTGTTTTGTTGATGTTGTGTTTATTTTGTTGATGTTGTTGTTGTTGTTGTTGTGTTTGTTTATGTTTTGTGTTTAGTTTGTTGATGTTGTGTTTGTTTTGTTGATGTTGTTGTGTTTGTTTTGTTGATGCTGTTGTGTTTGTTTTGTTGATGTTGTTGTTGTGTTTGTTTATGTTTTTGTGTTTAGTTTGTTGATGTTGTGTTTGTTTTGTTGATGTTGTTGTTGTGTTTGTTTTGTTGATGTTGTTGTGTTTGTTTTTTGATGTTGTTGTTGTGTTTGTTTTGTTGATGTTGTTGTGTTTTTTTGTTGATGTTGTTGTTGTGTTTGTTTGTTTTTGTGTTTGGTTTGATGATGTTGTTGTTGCGTTTGTTGTTTTTGGTTGAATGTTGTTGTTGTTGTGTTTATTTTGTTGTTGTTGTTGTTGTTGTTGTGTTTGTTTATGTTTTTGTGTTTAGTTTGTCGATGTTGTGTTTGTTTTGTTGATGTTGTTGTGTTTGTTTTGTTGATGTTGTTGTGTTTGTTTATGTTTTTGTGTTTAGTTTGTTGATGTTGTGTTTGTTTTGTTGATGTTGTTGTTGTGTTTGTTTTGTTGATGTTGTTGTGTTTGTTTTGTTGATGTTGTTGTTGTGTTTGTTTATGTTTTTGTGTTTAGTTTGTTGATGTTGTGTTTGTTTTGTTGATGTTGTTGTGTTTGTTTTTTGATGTTGTTGTTGTGTTTGTTTGTTTTTGTGTTTGGTTTGATGATGTTGTTGTTGCGTTTGTTGTTTTTGGTTGAATGTTGTTGTTGTTTGTGTCTCCAGCGCTAAGGATTCACGTCTCTGAGGCGACCCGTGAGGTTCTTCAGGAGTTCAACTGCTTCCAGCTGGAGTTCAGAGGAGAAATCGAGATGAAGGGAAAAGGAAGCATGAGGACATTCTGGCTGCTAGGAGAGGAGGAGACAGACTGAAGGAGAGGAGAGGAGGACACAGACTGAAGGAGAGGAGAGAGGAGGAGGAGGACACAGACTAAAGGAGGAGAGGACACAGACTAAAGGAGGAGAGGACACAGACTGAATGAGAGGAAACAGACTAAAGGAGTAGAGGAGACAGACTGAAGGAGGAGAGGACACAGACTAAAGGAGGAGAGGAGACAGACTGAATGAGGAGAGGACACAGACTGAATGAGAGGAAACAGACTAAAGGAGTAGAGGAGACAGACTGAAGGAGGAGAGGACACAGACTAAAGGAGGAGAGGAGACAGACTGAAGGAGGAGAGGACACAGACTAAAGGAGGAGAGGAGACAGACTAAAGGAGGAGAGGACACAGACTGAAGGAGAGGAGAGAGGAGGAGAGGACACAGACTAAAGGAGGAGAGGACACAGACTGAAGGAGAGGAGAGAGGAGGAGGAGGACACAGACTAAAGGAGGAGAGGACACAGACTGAAGGAGGAGAGAGAGGAGGAGAGGACACAGACTAAAGGAGGAGAGGACACAGACTGAAGGAGAGGAGAGAGGAGGAGGAGGACACAGACTAAAGGAGGAGAGGACACAGACTAAAGGAGGAGAGGACACAGACTGAAGGAGGAGAGGACACAGACTGAAGGAGAGGAGAGAGGAGGAGAGGACACAGACTAAAGGAGGAGAGGACACAGACTAAAGGAGGAGAGGACACAGACTGAAGGAGGAGAGGACACAGACTGAAGGAGAGGAGAGAGGAGGAGAGGACACAGACTGAAGGAGGAGAGGACACAGACTGAAGGAGAGGAGAGAGGAGGAGAGGACACAGACTAAAGGAGGAGAGGACACAGACTAAAGGAGGAGAGGACACAGACTGAAGGAGGAGAGGACACAGACTGAAGGAGGAGAGGACACAGACTGAAGGAGGAGAGGACACAGACTAAAGGAGGAGAGGACACAGACTGAAGGAGGAGAGGACACAGACTGAAGGAGGAGAGGACACAGACTAAAGGAGGAGAGGACACAGACTAAAGGAGGAGAGGACACAGACTGAAGGAGGAGAGAAGGAAACAGACTGAAGGAGGAGAGGACAGACTGAAGGAGGAGAGAAGGACACAGACTAAAGGAGGAGAGGAAACAGACTAAAGTAGGAGAGAAGGACACAGACTAAAGGAGGAGAGAAGGACACAGACTGAAAGAGAGGAGACAGACTAAAGGAGGAGAGGACACAGACTGAAGGAGAGGAGAGAGGAGGAGAGGGCACAGACTGAAGGAGGAGAGGACACAGACTGAAGGAGGAGAGGACACAGACTGAATGAGAGGAAACAGACTAAAGGAGTAGAGGAGACAGACAGACTGAAGGAGGAGAGGACACAGACTAAAGGAGGAGAGGACACAGACTGAAGGAGGAGAGGACACAGACTGAATGAGAGGAAACAGACTAAAGGAGTAGAGGAGACAGACTGAAGGAGGAGAGGACACAGACTAAAGGAGGAGAGGACACAGACTGAATGAGGAGAGGACACAGACTAAAGGAGGAGAGGAGACAGACTGAAGGAGGAGAGGACACAGACTGAAGGAGGAGAGGACACAGACTAAAGGAGGAGAGGAGACAGACTGAAGGAGGAGAGGACACAGACTGAATGAGGAGAGGACACAGACTAAAGGAGGAGAGGAGACAGACTGAATGAGAGGACACAGACTAAAGGTGGAGAGGACACAGACTAAAGGAGGAGAGGACACAGACTAAAGGAGGAGAGGACACAGACTGAAGGAGGAGAGGACACAGACTAAAGGAGGAGAGGACACAGACTAAAGGAGGAGAGGACACAGACTAAAGGAGGAGAGGACACAGACTGAAGGAGGAGAGGACACAGACTAAAGGAGGAGAGGACACAGACTAAAGGAGGAGAGGACACAGACTAAAGGAGGAGAGGACACAGACTGAAGGAGGAGAGGACACAGACTAAAGGAGGAGAGGACACAGACTGAAGGAGGAGAGGACACAGACTAAAGGAGGAGAGGACACAGACTAAAGGAGAGGAGACATCACAGTTCAGGATTTGAAATAACAGAAACAGACGAATGTTTGATTATAAAAATAAATCATTTGAAGTTCATTGTGCTTTATTGTCTTTGTGTCTTTATTGTTGATGAATTATCACTTTATTTTATCGAGATGTTTTCTTCTCCATTTAAACCAAAGACAACATATATTTAAATGAGTTCTTATAATCTTTATCTTCCATATATTGTTGTGTATTAGTCTGAGGAATTTATAAAGTTTATAAAATATGATGCTTTACAAATAAACTAACTGTTTATATAAAGTATGAATGCATAATGCAGAGTACTTCTACACTGTGGTATTAGTACCTTTACTGGAGTATCAGAATACTTCGAGAACAAGTGTTACTTAGTACTTTTACTGAAGTTTCAGAACATTAAATATTAAAGTATTACTTGTTAAATGTCGTAAACAAGTTATAAATGGCGTTCAGGTTCACACCAGCCGTCCAAGGATTGGCTGTAGGTTTCCTCTCCTGTCATTGGTCCACACGGACGTCACTCAGAGGATTCTGTGAGCTGATTGGTCAGATGGCAGCAGACTGTCGGTGACGGATGTACCGTCACGTAGCTGCTGGACGGTGTGACAGAGCGGGACTGAGAGAGCGAGACAGAAGAGTGAGACAGAAGTGAGATGGAGACGGCCAAGGCGAAGCCGCAGCCTCGGCTGGTGGTGTCCACTCAGCTGGACGCTAAAGACGAGCTGGAGGAGGTAGGCTGACCCGGGCTAACGGGCCTATAACCCGGGATAAACCCGGTTAGAGCGGCTTCATGAGCAGTTAGCGGCGGGTACAAAGAGACGGGATGGACCTACGGGACGGCTAGCAGGCTAGTTAGCATAGCTAGCATGGCTGTGCTAACTAGGCTGTTAGTATGCTTAGTGTATGCATAGTTAGCCTAGCACCTGCCTCGCGGTGTTCTGTGTAAACACGGTGTTACTATTTCGGTCTGTGTGTGTGTGTGTGTGTGTGTGATGACACTGCTCGCGGACAGTTAGCCTAGCATAATACTACGTAAACATGGATGAGACCCGAAAGGTGACAGATACGCATGCGCAGTGCTCCTGTTTCACATGTCAGAAGTAGAGAGAGATGTTGGCAGTTTAAATATCTGTACTAGCTTTGTTTACACGTACAAGTACTGTTTACACGTACAAGTACTGTGTACTACTCAACTCTTTGTGTACAAGTACTGTGTTCATACATCACAAGTACTCAACTATTTGTGTACAAGTACTGTGTTCATACATCACGAGTACTCAACTATTTGTGTACAAGTACTGTGTTCATACATCACAACTACTCAACTCTATGTGTACAAGTACTGTGTTCATACATCACAACTACTCAACTCTTTGTGTACAAGTACTGTGTTCATACATCACAACTACTCAACTCTATGTGTACAAGTACTGTGTTCATACATCACGAGTATATCATCCTGTGGTGTTAGTTCTATAGTGTTTATCGTTTTATATCAAATATGTAAAGTATTTCCTGTCAGCAGGACGTTTGATCAGATAAAAGCAGGATAAATATATGACATCATGTAGAAATCATTTATGAACATTGTTTTTATTTATTTATTTGTGTTTGCAGAGATTGGAGCGTTGTGTTGGGATCGTCCAGTCGTTGACCAATGGGCTTTCAGAGAGAGAGGCCAACGACGCGCTCACTGCCAACGTAAGAAACGTACCCTGTACTGGTGCTGCTGCTAGTGCTGCTGCTTGTGCTGCTGCTAGTAATACTGCTTGTGCTGCTGCGAGTAATACTGCTTGTGCTGCTGCTAGTAATACTGCTTGTGCTGCTGCTGCTGCTGCTGCCAGTGCTGCTGCTAGTAATACTGCTTGTGCTGCTGCTGCTGCTAGTGCTGCTGCTGCTGCTAGTGCTGCTGCTGCTGCTAGTGCTGCTGCTAGTAATACTGCTTGTGCTGCTGCTAGTGCTGCTGCTAGTAATACTGCTTGTGCTGCTGCTAGTAATACTGCTTGTGCTGCTGCTAGTAATACTGCTTGTGCTGCTGCTGCTGCTGCTGCTAGTGCTGCTGCTAGTAATACTGCTTGTGCTGCTGCTGCTGCTAGTGCTGCTGCTGCTGCTAGTGCTGCTGCTGCTGCTAGTGCTGCTGCTAGTAATACTGCTTGTGCTGCTGCTAGTGCTGCTGCTTGTGCTGCTGCTAGTAATACTGCTTGTGCTGCTGCGAGTAATACTGCTTGTGCTGCTGCTAGTAATACTGCTTGTGCTGCTGCGAGTAATACTGCTTGTGCTGCTGCGAGTAATACTGCTTGTGCTGCTGCTGCTAGTGCTGCTGCTAGTAATACTGCTTGTGCTGCTGCTGCTGCTAGTGCTGCTGCTGCTGCTAGTGCTGCTGCTAGTGCTGCTGCTAGTAATACTGCTTGTGCTGCTGCTAGTGCTGCTGCTAGTAATACTGCTAGTCCTGCTGCTTGTAATACTGCTTGTGCTGCTGCTAGTGCTGCTGCTAGTAATACTGCTAGTGCTGCTGCTTGTAATACTGCTTGTGCTGCTGCTAGTGCTGCTGCTAGTAATACTGCTAGTGCTGCTGCTTGTAATACTGCTTGTGCTGCTGCTAGTGCTGCTGCTAGTAATACTGCTAGTGCTGCTGCTTGTAATACTGCTTGTGCTGCTGCTAGTGCTGCTGCTAGTAATACTGCTAGTGCTGCTGCTTGTAATACTGCTTGTGCTGCTGCTAGTGCTGCTGCTAGTGCTGCTGCTAGTAATACTGCTAGTGCTGCTGCTAGTAATACTGCTTGTGCTGCTGCTAGTGCTGCTGCTAGTAATACTGCTAGTGCTGCTGCTTGTAATACTGCTAGTGCTGCTGCTAGTAATACTGCTAGTGCTGCTGCTAGTAATACTGCTTGTGCTGCTGCTAGTGCTGCTGCTAGTAATACTGCTAGTGCTGCTGCTTGTAATACTGCTTGTGCTGCTGCTAGTGCTGCTGCTAGTAATACTGCTAGTGCTGCTGCTAGTACTAGCAGCAGCAGCAGTACCAGCAGCGTACTGCTGCTGCTGCTAGTGCTGCTGCTGCTAGTGCTGCTGCTGCTAGTGCTGCTGCTGCTGGTACTGCTGCTGCTGGTACTTCTGCTGCTGGTACTGCTGCTAACACTGTGACTAACACTGTCCTCTAGGTGTGTAAAGGCCAGACGCAGCATGAGGAGGTGTGTCTGGGTCTCTTCTCGCTCGTCCTCACAGAGCCCACCCAGGCCCAGAGGGTGAGACACGACCACATCATCCTCATCATTGGTAATGTGTGACATCACTGTGACATCACTCTGTGTTTGTGACAGTGTTACAGAGACCTGACACTGATCAACAGAGACGGGATGAACGTGGTTCTGGTGAAGATCAACCAGATCCTGATGGAGAAGTTCCTCAAGCTGCAGGACGTCCCCAGAACACAGGTAAACAAATGCAGGTGTACATACAGGTACGTATACACACAGGTATACAGGTGATTATGTCTAAATGACCTGTAACGCTAACGGCTCCAGATGTTAACTGAAGTGATGTTTCAGCTGGTGTGGCTGGTCAGAGAGCTGGTGAAGAGTGGAGTGATGGGAGCTGATGGTGTCGTCATGACTCTGCTCAAACAGATTGCAGGTCAGAGCTATTAATATATAAATATATATGTATGTATGTATGTATGTATGTATATATATATGTATGTATATATATGTATATATATATATATATATATATATATATATATATATATATATATATATATATATATATGTGTATATATATGTATATATATATATATATATATATATATATATATATATATATATATACGCATATACATACACACACATCCACATGTTGTCGTCTCAAAGTAACTCTCTCATTGTGTGTTTTAAATCCAGGTGGAGATATTTCCACCAAAAACCTCTGGTTGGCTGAGAATGTTCTTGACATCCTGTTAGACCAAAAGTAGGTTTTACTTTGAAATCTATTCTAACCAAAGTTTAGTCAGACTGAAGTACATGTGATGTGTTTCTGAAAGTACTTTATGCAAGTATTCTGTACTGTGAAGCAGCTAGAGGGTCTGTACTAGTGCGCCGTATGATATTCATTTTTCACACACCGTCATACCGGTGCACAGCCGAAACAACTTCTGTCACTCTTCAACACATAAATACGTGAAACACATTTTTGGTCATACCGCCCAGCACTGGTCTGTACCGTGAGGGTCTGTTCTGTGAGGGTCTGTATTGTGAGTAGGGTTGGGTACCGAAAATCGGTGCCAATATGGTACCGATTCCTATACAACCGGTACCTACCGGACAGAAACGCAACGCAGATGTCGGTGCTTCCTTTCGGTGCCTGAGCCGATTTGAAATACTTTTTTACACTACTCTGATGACTCCGTCCTGGCAGCAGGTAACGATGGCCTCGGTCCGCCGCTCCTCACTCATAGTATTATTACAACCGGCCGAGCCGTGCGCGCTTAGAAACAAACCGCTCCGTCATTCTGACGAAGCTTCGGCCATGATTTATTAAAGAGAACGAGATCTGTCAAACGGCCGGCAGGCTACTGACTTCCTCCATCGACATCCGGGTACGTAGCGCTGCCGCTCATAAGCACAACAACACAGGCACGCGGAACCTTCTTCTTCTTCTTCTTCGAGGTGTAGTGGCGGTTGGCAAACGATGAATTGGCGCATTAGCGCCACCAACTGGTAAAATAAAATAAGTCAGGAGAGGTGTCGTATTTTGCCAGAGAAGGCAAATATGCTCATATTTCTGCAAAATAATTGCTGAAGTTTGAAGCTGTAGTGTGTGTACAGAGTGTGTGTGTGTGTTTTGTATTCATTTAAGTGTACTGTAAACTGTTAACAGTTAATATATTGTTCAATTTGAAGCACCGTTTAGGCACCTGTATTGTTTTAGCACCGGTATCGGAAAAAACCCAAACGATACCCATCCCTAATTGTGAGGGGTCTATACCCTTAGGGGTCTGTACCGTATATATCTGACTATCTTCCTGTCTCTAGAGAGTGGGTGTTGAAGAGTGGGATGCTGATAGCGATGTCAGTCTACACGTACCTTCGTCTTATCGTCGACCACGGAGCTCCGAACCTCCTGATTCTGCGTCAGAAAGAGGTTGACTACTGCATCTCCATGCTGAGGGAGAAGGTAAGGAAGGAAGGAAGTGTGTGTATTGATTACCCAGGTGGTTACCATGACGGCCCCGTCTCTCTGTAGTTCATGGAGTGTCAGATCATCGGCAGAGATCTGGTCCGTCTAATGCAGAACGTGGCTCGGATCCCAGAGATGGAGCTGGTGTGGAAGGACCTGCTACACAGTCCACAAGTCCTCAGTCCTCAGTTCACTGGTAAACTACACTACCCACAATCCTCAGTACACTGGTAAAGTACACTACCAACACTCTCCTGTAATCTGATGTGTTTCTCAGGTGTTCTCCAGCTGCTCACCGCTCGCACCTCCAGGAAGTTTCTGGCCTGTCGTCTCACACCGGACATGGAGACCAAGCTGCTGTTCATGACCTCCAGGGTAACTTTACCTTTACACACACAGTATATACACTAAATACACAAAGTGCACACAGTATATACAATGTATACACCCTGTACACTCACAGTATATGAACAGTATACACCTGGATGACTGACTTCTTACCTGTGTCCAGGTGCGTTTCGGGCAGCAGAAGCGCTATCAGGACTGGTTTCAGAGACAGTACCTGTCCACAGCAGAGAGCCAATCACTGCGCTGCGATCTGATTCGCTACATCTGTGGAGTGGTCCACCCGTCCAATGAGGTGCTGAGCTCCGACATCCTGCCGCGCTGGGCCATCATTGGCTGGCTGCTCACCACCTGCACGGTAAGGGGGCATCAATCTCAAGCTCATCATCTTTTAAAATCAAGAACTAACCAATCGATTGATCGATTTCTCCAGTCAAACGTCGCCGCCTCCAACGCCAAACTGGCTCTCTTCTATGATTGGCTGTTCTTCAATCCTGAGAAAGACAGCATAATGAACATAGGTGACACACACTTTTACCTTTCTACACTTGTGAGGACCCTCTTAGATAAAATGTATTCACCAACTCTGACCTAACCCTCACATGATAGTTACCAATAACAATAATGGTTACCAATACTAACTAATGATGGTTACCGATACTAACTAATGATGGTTACCGATACTAACTAATGATGGTTACTAATACTAACTAATGAGGGTTACTAATACTAACTGATGATGGTTACTAATACTAACTAATGAGGATTACCAATACTAACTGATGATGGTTACTAATACTAACTGATGATGGTTACTAATACTAACTAATGAGGGTTACCAATACTAACTGATGATGGTTACTAATACTAACTAATGAGGGTTACCGATACTAACTGATGATGGTTACTAATACTAACTAATGAGGGTTACCAATACTAACTAATGAGGGTTACCAATACTAACTAATGATGGTTACTAATACTAACTAATGATGGTTACTAATACTAACTGATGATGGTTACTAATACTAACTAATGAGGGTTACCAATACTAACTAATGAGGGTTACCAATACTAACTAATGATGGTTACTAATACTAACTGATGATGGTTACTAATACTAACTAATGAGGGTTACCAATACTAACTAATGATGGTTACTAATACTAACTGATGATGGTTACTAATACTAACTAATGAGGGTTACCAATACTAACTAATGATGGTTACTAATACTAACTGATGATGGTTACTAATACTAACTAATGAGGGTTACCAATACTAACTAATGATGGTTACTAATACTAACTGATGATGGTTACTAATACTAACTAATGAGGGTTACCAATACTAACTAATGATGGTTACTAATACTAACTGATGATGGTTACTAATACTAACTAATGAGGGTTACCGATACTAACTAATGAGGGTTACTAATACTAACTGATGATGGTTACTAATACTAACTAATGATGGTTACTAATACTAACTAATGAGGGTTACCAATACTAACTAATGATGGTTACTAATACTAACTGATGATGGTTACTAATACTAACTAATGAGGGTTACCGATACTAACTAATGAGGGTTACCAATACTAACTGATGATGGTTACTAATACTAACTAATGATGGTTACTAATACTAACTAATGAGGGTTACCGATTCTAACTAATGAGGGTTAACGATTCTAACTAATATAAACCTGAGCCGGCCCTGACTATAAACCAGTCCTATATTATTAACATATAACTAGTAAAGTTAGTGACTCTTGTTGTGTTTGGTTCTTTTGTGTCAGAACCAGCCATCTTGGTGATGCATCACTCCATGAAACCTCATCCTGCCATCACTGCTACACTGCTGGACTTCATGTGCAGGGTAACACAGACACACACACTCAAACACACGGACATACAGACACTCAAACACAGACACACACACTAAATCGATCATCTCTCCTCAGATCATTCCTCACTTCTTCCCGCCATTGGAGTCTCAGGTCCGTCAGGGCGTCTTCAACTCGCTCACCTTCATCATGGAGAAGAGAGTGCTGGCGTAAGAAGCACACACACACACACAGTCAGTCCACCGCCTATTGATTATTGATCAGCCTCTCTGTCTCTCAGTCACCTCGCTCCACTCTTTGATAATCCAAAATTGGACCGAGAGCTTCGATCGATGCTCAGAGAGAGATTCCCTGAGTTCTGCAGCTCGCCCTCCCCCCCGACTGAAGGTACCACACACACACAGAGACACACACACACACAGACAGATGATGAGGTTTTATAGATCTGATCTTTAAAGTGTTGATCCTTCAGAATCCAGTCTTGCTGGATGTAGAATGTCAGAATCAGAGTTTGTCAGGTTTTGTGTGTGTGTCCTCTAGTTAAGATGGAGGAGTCCACTTCCTTAGAGATGGACAACCATGTGTTGGACAAGGAGGATGGTTGCTATGACAACACAGAGGCGGCCTTCAGCGATGATGAGGAGGAGGTCCACAACAAAGGTGAAGAACCAGTTTTGACTGGTTTACTTTTAATCAACCACTGTAACCACTATAGCTACTGTAGGCAAGGCAAGGCAAGTTTATTTGTATAGCACATTTCAACAACAAGGTAATTCAAAGTGCTTCACATGAAACCATTAAAAACATAAAGGCAAAAGAAAAGGAGATTTAAAACATACATTGAAACAATAATCGATGTCTCCCTGAGACATTACGGTGCACGCAATAAATCATACACTGCCGCAATTCTGCAATTACTCGCACACAAACCACGTCTGGAAAAGATCTCTGCCGATCTGCGTTTCATAGTGTACGCCTTGCACGAACTCGGTCCCGGAGGAAATGGCGATATATTGTGCAGTCCTTTTAAAACCATTAAAAGCATCAAAACATAAGGCAAAAGAAAAGGAGATTTCAAAAACAATTAACAAACAGTGCAAGAAATAAAATGCAGAAATGCAGGAAATTGATTAATATATGAATTGAATGTGGTTCAATTAAAGGCAGCAGCAAACAGAAAAGTCTTCAATCTTGATTTAAATGAGCTGAGGGTCTCAGCAGACCTGCAGCTTTCTGGGACTTTGTTCCAGATATGTGGAGCAGAAAAACTGAACGCTGCTTCTCCATGTTTAGTTCTGACTCTGGGAACAGAAAGTAGACCGGTCCCAGACGACCTGAGGGGTCGGGATGGTTCATAAGGTAGCAGCAGATCAGAGATGTATTTTGGCCCTAAACCATTCAGTGCTTTGTAAACCAACAGCAGCATTTTAAAGTCTTTGTTGGACAGGAAGCCAGTGCAAAGACCTCAGAACTGGAGTGATGTGATCCACCCTCCTGGTCTTAGTGAGGACTCGAGCTGCAGCGTTCTGAATCAGCTGCAGCTTTCTGACAGACTTTTTACAGAGACCTGTAAACACACCGTTACAGTAGTAAAACTAGTGAGTCTGCAGCTGAATGCTATCTGACCGTCTCGACCAATCACTGTGCAGGCAAGAAGAGGGAGTTCAGGTTTCATCCAATCAAAGAAGCCGTGGTGGAGGAGCCCGCTGACGTCACACCGTGGATCGACCAATTAGACGACACCATGAAGGAGAAAGTCCAGCAGCTGCAGAAGACCAGGTGATCATTTATTGATCATTTATTGATCAGTAATACTTATTGATTATGTCTCCTCAGTGTTTATTGATCAGAAATACTTATTGATTATGTCTCCTCAGTGACACAGAGACTCAGTGTGAAGTGATGCAGGAAATCGTGGATCTGATCCTAGAGGTGAGTTCATAGATCAGTCTGTGTACTACTATTTTCTACTATGTTCTACTGTGTTTTACTATGTTCTCCTGTGTTTTACTATGTTCTACTGTGTACTGCTGTGTTCTACTCTGTCTTACTCTCTGTGCGGTGTTGCAGGAGGACTTTGACTCGGAGCAGATGTCTGGTCTGGCTTCTTGTCTGGCTGAACTGTTTAAAGATCACTTCAGAGGAGACGTCCTGCCAGATGAGATCACTGAGGAGTAAGACTGTTAACATTTCATTGATTATAGGTATCTAGAGACTAAAATACATTCAGGAATATCCATATTTCATCGGGATTAAAGGGTTAGTGTTAGTCCTAAAGAAGTCACAAAAAGTCCTTCACTCAAACTATCTCGAAACCTAGCACGAAGAGTCCCAAAAACCACCACGAAGAGTCCCAAAAACCACCACGAAGAGTCCCAAAAACCACCACGAAGAGTCCCGAAAACCACCACGAAGAGTCCCAAAAACCACCACGAAGAGTCCCAAAAACCACCACGAAGAGTCCCAAAAACCACCACGAAGAGTCCCAAAAACCACCACGAAGAGTCCCAAAAACCACCACGAAGAGTCCCAAAAACCACCACGAAGAGTCCCAAAAACCACCACAGAGAGTCCCAAAAACCACCACAGAGAGTCCCAAAAACCACCACAGAGAGTCCCAAAAACCACCACGAAGAGTCCCAAAAACCACCACGAAGAGTCCCAAAAACCACCACAGAGAGTCCCAAAAACCACCACGAAGAGTCTCGAAAACCACTAACACGACATGCTGATGGCAACATATGTTTGGAGGGATAAAAGGTCTAATAACTTTAAGAACCTGTCTGTCTGTCTGTCTCTGATTACCTGTCTGTCTCTCAGGTCCCTGGAGGAGTCGGTGTCCAAACCCGTCTGCCTGGTCTTCAGGAACCTGGTCACCATGCAGGAGGATAACAGTGGATTCTCTGTGCTGCTCGACATGTTGGCTGAATTCTACCAGAAACAACCCAAGATCGGGTATCACCTGCTGTACTACCTCAAAGCCAGGTAAGACCCGGGGTGTGTCCCAATATGAAGGGGTCGTCCATAGAAGTACACAAGGACAGTAAGGACTAAAAGGAGCAGAGTAGCAACGATACGAAGAGTGAACAACTTAATGCTTCACCAAGGAACGATCGCTGCTATCAACAGACGAGTCGCGACTTTGTTTGGCTCATTTTTGTGGAGTTAGCCGGCTAGCTAACTAGCGTGTGTGTGTGTGTGTGTGTGTGTGTGTGTGTGTGTGTGTGTGTGTGAGTAGTAAAGCAGCCAACGGTAAGATGATGCTGTACGAGTCCTTTGCTCAGGCGACGGCTCTCGGTGATCTGCACACCTGTCTGATGATGGACATGAAGGCGTGTCAAGAGGACGACGTACGACTGCTCTGCTACCTAACGCCCTCTATATACTCTGAGGTACGTATATCATCCTGTGTCGAGATCTCCTGAGATCTCCTGAGGTCTTTCGAGGTATCCCAAGATCTCCTGAGGTCTTTCGAGGTATCCCAAGATCTCCTGAGGTTTCTCGAGGTCCCTTGAGGTCTCTCGAGGTCGCCTGAGATCTCTCCAGGTCGCCTGAGATCTCTCGAGGTCCCTTGAGGTCTCTCGAGGTCGCCTGAGGTCTCTCGAGGTCGCCTGAGATCTCTCGAGGTCGCCTGAGATCTCTCGAGGTCGCCTGAGATCTCTCGAGGTCCCTTGAGGTCTCTCGAGGTCGCCTGAGGTCTCTCGAGGTCGCCTGAGATCTCTCGAGGTCGCCTGAGATCTCTCGAGGTCGCCTGAGATCTCTCGAGGTCCCTTGAGGTCTCTCGAGGTCGCCTGAGGTCTCTCGAGGTCGCCTGAGGTCTCTCGAGGTCGCCTGAGGTCTCTCGAGGTCGCCTGAGATCTCTCGAGGTCGCCTGAGATCTATCGAGGTCGCCTGAGATCTCTCGAGGTCGCCTGAGATCTCTCGAGGTCCCTTGAGGTCTCTCGAGGTCGCCTGAGGTCTCTCGAGGTCGCCTGAGATCTCTCGAGGTCGCCTGAGATCTCTCGAGGTCGCCTGAGATCTCTCGAGGTCGCCTGAGATCTCTCGAGGTCCCTTGAGGTCTCTCGAGGTCGCCTGAGGTCTCTCGAGGTCGCCTGAGATCTCTCGAGGTCGCCTGAGATCTCTCGAGGTCCCTTGAGGTCTCTCGAGGTCGCCTGAGATCTCTCGAGGTCGCCTGAGATCTCTCGAGGTCGCCTGAGATCTCTCGAGGTCTCCTGGGGTCTCTCGAGGTCTCCTGGGGTCTCTCGAGGTCTCTTGAGGTCTCGGGTCTTGTGAACGTGTCCCTTCAGTTCCCAGATGAGACGTTGAGGAGCGGTGAGCTGCTCAACATGATCGTGGCTGTCATCGACTCCACACAGGTGAGTGAGTCTGCGACCAAAGACCTGATCCAGACCTTCATGACCCGGATCACCTGTTCAGTAACCAGGATGTAAACTCTATAGTTACAGGAGCTGATGTGTCACGTGATGATGGGGAACCTGGTGATGTTCAGGAAAGACTCTGTCCTCAACATCCTCAGTGAGACACACACACACACACACACGTCTCTTACTGCAGAGGACACTGTCGTCCTGGGTCCTCACGTGTCCTCATGTGTCCTCACGTGTCTTCATGTGTCCCAGGGTTCGTACGGTCATGGAAAACCTGGAAAAGTCATGGAATTTTAAAATGGTTATTGGAAAAAAATAAAATCCCAAAAGTCATGGAAATATGTAATATTCATATTTTCATGTCGTTCATTTACGCTGAGTGGTCAGCTGGTGTTTCTCAGACTGGAGTGAGACAAGGAGAAAATGTGATGTGGTGATCTTCTCAACAGAACATCTTTGACGTGTGGAGTCTCGGCCAATCAGCGTTCAGATGTGTACAGCGTCTTCATTTCCCTCCGTTACAGTTTGAGTTCCGTTATGTTCCGTTACCGTTCAGACTTGCTGGGTTAAGTTAACGTCCGCTGCATGCGGAACTTTATCGACTGTTAACGTTCGTCATTATCACGAAAAAACATAACGTGATGACACATGCACCCCCCCCCCCCCCCCCCCCGTTCCGGTTCAGTTCACGCGGTCACTCATTAACGTTAAACCGGAACACCGGCGCAACTGGTTGCAGGTTGTTTGTTTTAACTCAAAGTAGAATGAGATGATGAGGTCAGAGAGCTTCAGGGAGACGAGGCTGTCTGTAGCGCAGCTTGATGCAGGATGAGATGTGAGTGGAGCTGGGCCTGGATAAAGGTGGAGCTCTGGGCCTGGATAAAGGTGGAGCTGGGCCTGGATAAAGGTGGAGCTGGGCCTGGATAAAGGTGGAGCTGGGCCTGGATAAAGGTGGAGCTGGGCCTGGATAAAGGTGGAGCTGGGCCTGGATAAAGGTGGAGCTGGGCCTGGATAAAGGTGGAGCTGGGCCTGGATAAAGGTGGAGCTGGGCCTGGATAAAGGTGGAGCTGGGCCTGGATAAAGGTGGAGGTCTAAACAGACGTGAGTGCAGCTTCCTGCTGTCACAGTGTTTTAACACATTGATATTCAGGGTATGATGAATGCAGCCTCTGCTCCAATGAGATGAACTACAGCAACAAGGGCTCACGTGTCCTCATCACACTGTTCACTGTGACGACCACAGCCAGTGGACCAACAGGCCCACGCTGCTCTCAGGAACCCTGAAGTAATGAGGGTTAAGGTGCCTGTACCTTCATTTCAGCGGGTTGCTAATGCAGAGGCGTGTATAGATCACAGCTATTATTTTACTCTTGATAAACTACTTTAGACAGAGTAGATTATCATTTTCATTTAAATAATTGAACTGGATTGAATGCATATTAATTGCAAACAGAAGATAGGCCACAGTTCTACCAGATGCACTAACAGTAGAAGTTAATGTGAAGACGTACAGTAACAGGGAAAGCAACATGTGCACTAGCTGGATGCTGCTACCTACTGAAGCTCTTATTGATGTGTCCGTGTTATGAACGCCTGTCAGCCAGAGTATATTTATAAATGTTTATTCTTTTAATCAAACTATTGTCTCATTCGTTTGTCATTTAAGGTAGACTGTATGCTTTGGAATTCTCATTGTTCGTTTAAATACATTTTCTCACTTTTTCACATATACACCGAGATTTCACAAAATGTTTGGTCATGGAAATTTGGTTTAGAGTCATGGAACAGTCATGGAAATCCATTGGTCAAAATATGTATGAACCCTGGTGTCCTACTGGGTCTTCATGTGTCCTCATGTGTCCTGGGTCTTTGTGTGTCCTCCTGTGTCTTCACATGTCCTCGCGTGTCCTCCTGTGTCTTCACATGTCCTCGCGTGTCCTCCTGGGTCTTCATGTGTCCTCACGTGTCCTGGGTCTACATGTGTCCTCACGTGTCCTGGGTCTACATGTGTCCTGGGTCTACATGTGTCCTCACGTGTCCTGGGTCTACATGTGTCCTCCTGTCTCAACAGTTCAGTCTCTGGACTGGGAGACCTTTGAGCAGTACAGTACCTGGCAGCTGTTCCTGGCCCACAGTGTCCCTCTGGAGACCATCATCCCCATCCTCCAACACCTCAAATATAAAGGTGACCAGGAGACGTTTGCCTGTCCTCCGGTCTGATGGGACACTTTACTCACAGATGTTCTCTTCTGTCTGCAGAACATCCAGAGGCCTTATCCTGTCTGCTGCTGCAGCTCCGCAGAGAAAAGTATGAATATTTATGTTAATCTGTGGTCTGTTAATATGTCTGTTGATGTGTCTGTTGATGTGGCTGTTGATGCGGCTGTTAATATGTCTGTTGGTGTGTATGTCTGTTAATATGTCAATGTGTCTGTTAGTCTCTCTGTTGATATGTCTGTTGATGTGTCTGTTAATATGTCTGTTGATGTGTCTGTTAATGTCTGTTGATCTGTCTGTTGATATGTATGTTAGTCTCTCTGTTAATATGTATGTTGATGTGTCTGTTAATATCTGTTGATGTGTCTGTCTGTTAGTCTCTCTGTTGATCTGTCTGTTGGTCTCTGTTGATGTGTCAGTTAATATGTCTGTTGATCTGTCTGTTAGTCTCTCTGTTAATGTCTGTTGATGTGTCTGTTAATATATCTGTTAGTCTCTCTGTTAATATGTCTGTTGATGTGTCTGTTAATATATCTGTTGATCTGTATGTTAGTCTCTCTGTTAATATGTCTGTTGATGTGTCTGTTAATGTCTGTTGATCTGTCTGTTAGTCTCTCTGTTGATATGTCTGTTAATGTCTGTTGATCTGTCTGTTAGTCTCTCTGTTGATATGTCTGTTGATGTATCTGTTGATCTTTATGTTAGTCTCTCTGTTAATATGTATGTTGATGTGTCTGTTAATATGTCTGTTGATGTGTCTGTTTGTCTCTGTTAATATGTCTGTTGATGTGTATGTTAATATGTCAGTTGATCTGTATGTTAGTCTCTGTTAATATGTCTGTTGATGTGTCTGTTTGTCTCTGTTAATATGTATGTTGATGTGTCTGTTAATATGTCTGTTAGTCTCTCTGGTAATATGTCTGTTGATGTGTCTGTTGGTCTCTGTTAATATGTCTGTTGATTTGTATGTTAATATGTCAGTTGATCTGTATGTTAGTCTCTGTTAATATGTCTGTTGATGTGTCTGTTTGTCTCTGTTAATATGTATGTTGATGTGTCTGTTAATATGTCTGTTAGTCTCTCTGGTAATATGTCTGTTGATGTGTCTGTTGGTCTCTGTTAATATGTCTGTTGATGTGTCTGTTAATATGTCAGTTGATCTGTATGTTAGTCTCTGTTAATATGTATGTTGATCTGTATGTTAGTCTCTTAATATGTCTGTTGATCTGTCTGTTAGTCTCTCTGTTAATATGTCTGTTTATGTCTGTTAGTCTGTCTGTTAATGTGTTTGTCAATCTCTCTGTTATTGTGTCTTTAACCTCTCTGTCTGTCCCAGGCCCAGTGAGGAGATGGTAAAGATGGTCCTGAGTCGTCCGTGTCACCATGAGGACCAGTTCACCACCAGCATCCTGAGACACTGGGCCTCCAAATACGACGACACGCTGGGAGAACATATCAAGACCCAGCTGATCAAGAACAACAACCAGCCCCGCAAGAGACAGAGGTGAGACAGACAGCCAGAGAGAGGGGTGAGACAGACAGGGGAGGACAGAGAGACATACAGACAGAAGAGAGACAGAGGGGAGGACAGACAGACAGACAGAGAGAGGGGTGAGACAGACAGGGGAGGACAGAGAGACATACAGAGGGGAGGACAGACAGCCAGACAGAGGGGTAAGACCGACAGGGGAGGACAGAGAGACATACAGACAGAAGAGAGACAGAGGGGAGGACAGACAGACAGAGAGAGGGGTGAGACAGACAGGGGAGCACAGAGAGACATACAGACAGAAGAGAGACAGAGGGGAGGACAGAGAGAGGGGTAAGACAGACAGGGGAGGACAGAGAGACGTACAGAGGGGAGGACAGACAGCCAGACAGAGCGGTAAGACCGACAGGGGAGGACAGAGAGACATACAGACAGAAGAGAGACAGAGGGGAGGACAGACAGACAGAGAGAGGGGTAAGACAGACAGGGGAGGACAGAGAGACATACAGACAGGAGAGAGGACAGAGGGGAGACAGAGGGGAGGACAGACAGGGAGACGATTTTAAGTTGGTTTGTTTAATGACGTAACGTCTTCTGTGAGGACACGGTGTCATGGGGGACTAACCCGTCTGTCTCTCTGTCTCCAGTCTCCGGAGCTCCAGCAGTAAACTGGCTCAGCTGACCCTGGAACAGATCCTGGAGCACATGGACAACTTGAGACTGAGTCTGAGCAACACCAAGAACAACTGTTAGTACTCGCACACTCTCACACATACACACACTCACTCGCACTCACTCACACTCACACACTCTCACTCACACTCAGTCACACGCACTCTCACTCACTCACACACACACTCACTCACACACTCTCACACACTCTCACACACTCTCACACTCACACACTCTCACACTCACACACTCTCACACACTCTCTCACACACACACTCTCACGCACACACACTCTCACGCACACACACTCTCACGCACACACACTCTCACGCACACACACTCTCACGCACACACACTCTCACGCACACACACTCTCACTCACACTCACTCACTCACACTCACTCACTCACACTCACTCACTCGCACTCACTCGCACTCACTCACACACTCTCACTCACACTCAGTCACACGCACTCTCACTCACTCACACACACACTCACTCACACACTCTCACACACACACTCTCACACACACACTCTCACACACACACACTCTCATGCACACACACTCACTCACACTCTCACTCACTCACTCACACTCACTCACTCTCGCTCACTCACACTTACTCTCACTCACACTCACTCACTCACACTCTCACTCACACTCTCACTCTCTCACTCACACTCACTCACACACTCACTCACACTCTCACTCACTCACACTCTCACACACACACTCTCACACACACACACACACACTCTCACGCACACACACTCACTCACACTCTCACTCACTCACTCACACTCACTCACTCTCGCTCACTCACACTTACTCTCACTCACACTCACTCACTCACACTCTCACTCACACTCTCACTCTCTCACTCACACTCACTCACACACTCACTCACACTCTCACTCACTCACACTCTCACTCACTCACTCTCACTCACTCACTCTCACTCACACTTACTCTCACTCACACTCACTCACACTCTCACTCACTCACTCACACTCACTCACTCACACTTACTCTCACTCACACTCACTCTCACTCACTCACTCACTCTCACTCACTCACACTCTCACTTACTCTCACTCACTCACACTCACACTCTCACACACACACACACACACACTCTCACACACACACTCTCACACACACACTCTCACTCACACTCACTCTCACTCACTCACACTCACTCACACTCTCACTCACTCACACTCTCACTTACTCTCACTCACACTCACTCACACACTCACTCACACTCACTCACACACTCACTCACACACTCACTCACTCACACTCTCACTCTCACTCACACTCTCACTCTCACTCACTCTCACTCACTCTCACTCACTCACACTCACTCACACTCACTCACTCACACACTCACTCACACTCTCACACTCACTCACTCACTCTCGCACTCTCTCACTCTCGCACTCACTCACTCTCGCACTCACACTCTCACACACACTCTCACACACACACTCTCTCTCACTCACTCTCTCTCACACTCACTCACACACTCTCACACACACACTCTCACACACACTCTCTCACACACTCTCTCACACTCACTCACACATTCACTCTCACATACACTCTCTCACACTCACTCACACATACACTCTCACACACACTCACACACTCTCTCACACATACTCTCACTCACTCACTCACACTCTCACACACACACTCACTCACTCACACTCACTCTCCCTCACTCTCACTCACACTCTCACTTACTCTCACTCACACTCACTCACACTCTCACTCACACTCACTCTCGCTCACTCACACTCACTCACACTCACTCACTCACACTCTCACACTCACTCTCACACACACTCTCTCTCACACTCACTCACTCACTCTCACACACTCACACACTCTCACACACACTCACACACTCTCTCACACATACTCTCACTCACACATACACTCTCACTCACACACACTCTCACTCACACACTCTCACACACTCACACACACTCTCACTCACTCACACTCTCACTCACTCACACTCTCACTCACTCACACTCTCACGCACACACACTCTCACTCACACTCTCACTCACTCACACACACTCTCACTCACTCTCACTTACTCTCACTCTCACTCACTCACTCTCACACTCTCACTCACTCACTCTCACACTCTCTCTCACACTCACTCACTCACTCTCACACTCACTCACTCTCGCACTCACTCACTCACTCACTCTCACACACTCACTCACACTCTCACACACACACACACTCTCACTCACTCTCACTCACTCACTCACACTCTCACTTACTCTCGCACTCACACACTCACTCACTCTCGCACTCACACACTCTCACACACTCTCGCACTCACACACTCACTCTCTCACACTCACTCACTCACTCTCACTCACTCACACTCTCTCACACTCTCACACTCACTCACTCACTCTCACTCACTCTCGCACTCACTCACTCACTCTCACTCACTCTCGCACTCACACACTCTCACACACTCTCGCACTCACACACTCACACACTCACTCACACACTCACTCACTCTCACACACTCACTCACTCTCACACACTCACACACTCTCACACACTCACTCACACACTCACACACTCACTCACACTCACTCACACATACACTCACACACACTCACACACTCTCTCACACATACACTCTCACTCACACACTCTCACACACTCACTCACTCTCACACACTCACACTCTCACTCACTCACACTCTCTCACACTCTCACACTCACTCACTCTCACTCACTCTCGCACTCACTCACTCACTCTCGCACTCACTCACTCTCACACACTCACTCACTCTCACACACTCACACACACTCTCACTCACTCTCTCTCACACTCACTCACACATACACTCTCACACACTCTCTCACACTCACTCACACTCACTCACACATACACTCTCACACACACTCACACACTCTCTCACACATTCACTCTCACTCACTCACTCACACACTTGAACTCTCACACTCTCACTCACTCACCTACACTCACTCACACACTCACTCTCACTCACACTCACTCACACTCACACTCTCACACTCTCACACTCTCACACACTCTCACACACACACACACACTCACTCACACACACACTCTCACACACACACACACACACTCACACACACACACTCACACACACACACTCACACACTCTCACACACTCACACTCACTCTCACTCTCTCACTCTCACACTCTTACTCACTCACACTCTCTCACACTCTCACACTCACTCACTCTCACACTCACTCACTCACTCTCACTCACTCTCGCACTCACTCACTCACTCTCGCACTCACACACTCTCACACTCACTCACTCTCACACACTCACTCACTCTCACACACTCTCTCACACTCTCACACACACTCTCTCACACACACTCACTCACACACTCACTCTCACACACACTCTCACACTCACTCACACATACACTCTCACACACTCTCACACTCACTCACACTCACTCACACATACACTCTCACACACTCACTCACACTCACTCACACATACACTCACACACACTCACACACTCTCTCACACATACACTCTCTCTCACACACTCACTCACTCACTCTCACACATTCACACTCTCACTCACTCACACTCTCTCACACTCTCACACTCACTCACTCACTCTCACTCACTCTCGCACTCACTCACTCTCACACACACTCTCGCACTCACTCACTCTCACACACTCACACACACACACTCTCACTTACTCACACTCTCTCACTCACTCTCACTCACTCACACACTTGAACTCACACACTCTCACACACTCACTCACACTCACTCACTCACACTCTCACACACTCACTCACTCACTCACACTCTCACACACTCACTCACACACCCTCACACTCACTCACACTCACTCACACACACTCTCACACTCACTCACTCTCACTCACTCACACACACACTCTCACTCACTCACTCTCACTCTCTCTCACTCACACTCACTCACTCTCACACTCACTCACTGACTCACTCACACACTCATTCACTCACTCACACACTCACACTAACTCACTCACTCACTCACTCTCACACTCACTCACACTCACACACTCACACTCTCACTTACTCACACTCACACTCACTCACTCACTCACTCACACTCTCACTCTCACTCACTCACTCACACATACACTCACACACACTCACACACTCTCTCACACATACACTCTCTCTCACACACTCACTCACTCACTCTCACACATTCACACTCTCACTCACTCACACTCTCTCACACTCTCACACTCACTCACTCACTCTCACTCACTCTCGCACTCACTCACTCTCACACACTCTCGCACTCACTCACTCTCACACACTCACACACTCACACTCTCACTTACTCACACTCTCTCACTCACTCTCACTCACTCACACACTTGAACTCACACACTCTCACACACTCACTCACACTCACTCACTCACACTCTCACACACTCACTCACTCACTCACACTCTCACACACTCACTCACACACCCTCACACTCACTCACACTCACTCACACACACTCTCACACTCACTCACTCTCACTCACTCACACACACACTCTCACTCACTCACTCTCACTCTCTCTCACTCACACTCACACTCACTCACTCTCACACTCACTCACTGACTCACTCACACACTCACTCACTCACTCACACACTCACACTAACTCACTCACTCACTCACATACTCACTCTCACACTCACTCACACTCACACACTCACACTCACACTCTCACTTACTCACACTCTCACTCACACTCACTCACTCACTCACTCACACTCTCACTCTCACTCACTCTCACACACTCACTCACACACTCTCACACACTCACTCTCTCACACACTCTCACACACTCTCTCACACACTCTCACTCACTCACACTCTCACTCACTCTCACTCACTCACACACTTGAACTCACACACTTGAACTCTCTCTCACTCTCTCTCACTCACTCACACTCTCACACACTCACTCACTCACACTCTCACACACTCACTCACACACACTCACTCACACTCTCACACACTCACTCACACTCACTCACTCTCACACACTCACTCACACACACTCTCACACTCTCACACACACACACACACTCTCACTCACTCTCACACTTGAACTCTCACACTCTCACTCACTCACACTCACTCACTCACACACTTGAACTCACTCACTCACTCATTAATTGTGTTTGTGTTGTCAGTCTTCACTCAGACTCCGATCCTTCAGGCTCTGCAGCACGTTCAGGCCAGCTGTGACGAAGCACACAAGATGAGGTATACACACACACACACACACACACACACACACACACACGGGCGAATGACATGACACCCGGTGCTGATGACATCACTTCCTGCAGGTTCAGCGACCTGTTTGCTCTGGCGGAGGAGTACGAGGACTCTCAGTCGAAGCCTCCCAAGTCTCGGCGTAAAGCTCCCGCCTCCTCGCCTCGCTCCCGGAAAGGAGCAGCGCCTCCCACCAACGAGGAGGAGAGCGGCTCCAGCAGCGCCTCGGTACGTATACACGACCCACTCGGGTCCTGGTCTGACCCGGGCTGACGTGGGGTTAGATGACAACAACAGTGTGTTCTGTGTTTCAGGAGGAGGAGGACTCAAAGCCCAAAGCCCCCAAGAGGAAGAGGAAAGGCTCGTCGGCCGTCGGCTCGGACAGCGACTGACGGACGCTCGGACCAATCAGACGCCGGACTGTCAGCGAACCCAAGAGAGGCCCCGCCCCCTCCCGACAACACGCACTGACCGCCATGGGAGGGGCGGGGCATCGGACACCATGAGACTGATGCTGTTTCCACGGAGGAGACCGTGTGGCTTCTATGTGGCGCTTCTCCCATGATGCACTTGGAGGAAACCACGAACTCTGGAAACCAGCAGTCACAGACTGATTTTAACAACATGATGATGAAATACGATGAAGAAGATGAGTGTGGTGGTTTGTGGGTACTTCTGACCCCCCTTTTTGTATTTTCTCTTTTTTTGGAGGGGGAGGGGGGGGGGCTTTGGACTCTTATTGTGGAGGATCTGGACTTCCTGCTGTTTTGAGCAGCTCCTTCCTGTCTGTCCCGCTGCAGTAAAATCTCCACGTCTGTTCATCATTTGTTACATTTTATCAGTGTCGACGTGAAAAACATAAAAAAATCAAATGGAGTTTGGTTTGTTGATCGGTTTATTTATTAGATCGGTAATCATTATTATCTTTATCATTATTATTATCATTATTGTCGTGGCAAAGTGACGAGGACAGAGGGTCAACTGGAGTTGCCAACCAGCGGGTCGTGTTTTAATAAGAACAAGCCAACATCAACAAGTTCAGCATATTGAAACTACTCCCAATGTACTGCTCTTCACAGATCACTCTTATAGTCAAAATTCACGCCTCCTTTTGCTACGTTCCACCAATCAAACCAGTCTGTTGAATCAAGGATCAGGACACATCTGGACTCCTAATTTGGGCAGGTTCCTATTTTGTTCTGGGCACACAGAACACAACTCCATGTACGGAGTTGTTTTGGTGCTCTTGAGAGATTAATCACTCTCTATCTGGTCCTGAGAATCATTTCCCAAAAACGCTGCTGAGAACCAGAATAACACGTTATGTAACTGTTTACGTGTGAGTCCAGATGCGTTCAGCTCAATTCGAGTTCAATTCACAGTTATATGATGATTTTCTTCAACATTATTATCGTCATTATTATTATTATCATTTTTATTAGTATCATCATTATTATTAGCATTATTATCATTATCATCATTATTATTATTATTGTCATTATTATTGTCAACATTATTATTGTCATTATTATCATCATCATTATTATCATCATTATCATTATTATTGTTATCATTATCATCATTATTATTATCATTGTCATTATCATCATTATCATTATTATTGTTATCATTATCATCATTATTATTATCATTGTCATTATCATCTTTATCATTATTGTTATTATCATCATTGTTATTATCATCATCATTCTCATTATCTTTATCATTGTTATCATCGTTATTATCATCATTATTATTATCATTATTATTATCATCATTATTATTATTGTCAACATTATTATTGTAGGAGCGGTCGGTCGATTAACGCGCATTCTCTCGTAGTGTCACTTCAAAACTTTCTTTTATTCCAGAAAAGCATCAAAAGCATACATGGAAGTCATCTTAAACAGAAAAACCCGCTTTGTCTCGTAATGCGGTTTCGTAATGCGGTTGAAAATAGTTCGCCCTTCCGCTCTCTAGTCGAACGAACACACCTGCACGTCCTCAGGTGAGGTCTACATAAAGAGTTAACGCCCCCTGACGTCATCATTGCGTCAGAATCATTTCGGCAGTAACATCTTAACAGGTTCAACAGTAAATCATAATTAGCATGGTTTGATGTACAAGCCTGACTATAATTTCCTTAAAAGTATAGAATGTACAGGTACAACACAAATCAGAGTAATGGCTTCTACAATTATTATTATCATCATCATTATCATCATTATTATCATTATTATCATTATTATTATCATTATCATCATTATTATCATCATTATTATCATCAATATCATTATTATTATCATCATTATCATCATGATTATTATCATTATTATTATTATTATTATCATCATTATCATCATCATTATCATCATTATTATCATCAATATTATTATTATCATCATTATCATTATCATCATTATTATTATTATCATTATTATAATTATTATTATCATTATTATTATTATCATTATTATCATTATCATTATTATCATCAATATCATCATTATTATCATCATTATCATCATTATTATCATCATTATCATTATTATCATCATTATTATTATTATCATCATTATCATCATTATTATCATCAATATCATTATTATTATCATCATTATCATCATTATTATCATCATTATCATTATTATCATCATTATTATTATTATCATCATTATCATCATCATTATTATTATCATCATTATTATCATCATTATTATTATCATCATTATCATCATCATTATCATCATTATTATCATCATTATTATCATCATTATTATTATCATTATTATCATCATTATCATCATTATCATTATTATTATCATCATTATCATCATCATTATCATCATTATTATTTTTATTTTTATTACAAACTTGCTTCTCCTCTTGGGGCTAAGCCCCCCCGCCCGTTCTTTGAATCCTAGAAACACTCATCGGGGGTATTAACGACCAATTCGAAGTGACAGAAGAATTGCTGAGTTTGTGTCCAATGCGCGGTCGCACCACAGTCGAGGATACTTTTCAGGAGCTGTGCGCCGCGATTGAGCGCGCTGGTTTACCGTGGAACAGACTGCTGGGCATCGCCACTGATGGAGCCCCGTCAATGACGGGCAAAACAACCGGACTGGTAGCGCTGGTACAAAGACAGGTAGAGGAGCAAAATGCAGATCCAGCAGTTCTGCACTGCATTATACACCAACAGGCACTGTGCAGCAAATGCTTGAGATATGAACATGTCATGTCTGTTGTCCTGAAATGTATCAATTACATCAGGTGCAGGAGTTTACAGCACACAGTTCAGGGCCTTTTAGAAGAGACTGAGTCAGCTCATGGTGATGTACTTTACTTTACTGAGGTGCGCTGGCTCAGCAGGGGGAATGTCCTGAAGAGATCTTTGGAGTTAAGAGCAGAAGTGAAGACATTCATGGAAGATGGCAGAATGGATGTTCCTGAACTTGATGATCCAAGATGGGTTCTGGACCTTGCATTGCTAGTGGACATAACACAGGAGCTGAACCTCCTTAACCTGAAGCTCCAGGGCCCTGGTCAGCTGGTCACAGCAGTCTATGAAAATGTGAAAGCCTTCTCCACTAAACTGAAATTGTGGAAAACTCAGTTTTCTGAAAAAAATCTCATTCATTTCCCAACATGCAGATGTGTTGTGGAGACGCCCAGCATCCAGTGGTGGATATGCCTGTGCTATTGAAAACCTACTGCAGGAGTTTGATCAGCGTTTTGCTGACTTCAAGGCACGCCGTGACACTTCTCAGCGGATGTGCAGAGAGTCCCAAGTATCTGAAAGCTGAATTCAGAGAGGCTCAGGGAAAACCGGACATGACTGGACAGTTTATGAGAGAATCACCTCCATCCTTCCCTGAGCCGACAAAAGTGTTCAGTCGGGTAATGTGCCTTTTTGGAAGCACATATCTGTGTGAGAAAGGTTTCTCGACTATGAACTTGAATAAATGCTCGTACAGGTGCAGGCTTAGTGAGGCCCATCTTGAAGCTGTACTCTGGGTTTCTACTGCGACCTCGATCAGGACAAATGTGGCTCAGCTGTGTGAGCAGAAGAAAGAATAAGAAACCATTTTTATTGTCATATACATTTTTACACATACACATGTCTGGTGCAGGTGTCTGGCAAGAAATAGAATAAAGTACAAATGTATTCAGGGATTGCAATTGTTGGTTCAAGTACAAAGTTTCAATAAGTTATAAAAAATGGGGCAAAAGAAAAAAAGTATTTGCACTGTTAAAAACTAATATAAAAATGTAGAGAAACTGTTGGCTGCATTGTTTTGTTAAGTATGGTGAAAATATGTTAGTATTGTAAAAATAAAAATGTTCCAAAATATTGCGCTTTCTTGTAGTACT
The DNA here is from genome assembly GCF_949748355.1 of Melanostigma gelatinosum. Taxonomy (NCBI): domain Eukaryota; kingdom Metazoa; phylum Chordata; class Actinopteri; order Perciformes; family Zoarcidae; genus Melanostigma; species Melanostigma gelatinosum. The sequence goes on along the minus strand of NC_136650.1, from coordinate 23,547,662 downwards.
TGAACGTTGAAGTGGCCCTCCTATGAGATGACGATACAGCAGCGGCCCCGAGCCAGATAGAGTTTGAGACCTCTGCTTTAAGATGTTCATGTCCTCACATGAGGACCACGTCTGGATTGTGATCAAGACTCTAATCAGTGTGATTGGATCCACCTGCTGCTGCTGATGAAAACCAGCAGACGGAGTCAGACCAGAGACCAGAGACCTTCTCCAGACTCGGGTAAGTGGACTCCAGTGATCCAGATTTGTTTTTGATGTTAAACCAGTTCTGTGGTGGAGTCAGGGTGTAACGGAGCTAAGAAAAGGGGCTCGGAGTCCTAAACCTGAATCAACGATCCAAGATCTCTATCAGAAGAACTCCAGATGGAGAACTGATCCTTCATGGACCGTAGAGTCATTGTTTATAAATATAGATTTAATCTATTTAACGTCATCAATGAAGGACCTCTGGTTCCTCTCCTTCACTCAGCAGAAATTTTTATTTTATTTTATTATAGTTTTTTTTATGTTTTAACTATGCTTTTTACTATGTTTTTACTATGTACTGGCTCTGTGGCACTCTGAGATTTAAAAAAAAAAAAATGAAAAGTGCGACACAAATAAAATGTATTATTATTATTATTGTTGGTGGAATGCTGCTAAGGATTACTATTGTTATCCTGTTTCTTTATTCAACTTCTATTTCTTCCGTGCCCCTCTTCTCCTCCTCCATTTTTTAAGCTACAGAAACCGTTCAACTATTAAAATGTTCAGCTCTTTCACCAGAGGTCTGCTATGACTTTTTATATTTCTAACCTTTAAACTTTTTGAATTATTAAGCTTTTTATTTTCAATGGGATCTCTATGGAGAACATTTTCAAATGGCTTCAGGCACACAGGTGTTTGCGATTGAGCCAATTAGTGATGTTGATAAACACACAGACTCACAGACACACGCGCACATACACTCCTCTCCCTCTCTCTCTCTGTGTCTCTCATACAGTCATTCAGGTCTTAGGGATCTTTAGAGGTCTTTCCCCCCCTCCTCCACCCCCCCCCCCCACACACACACATACACACACACACACACGCCCTTTTTAAAATAAAAGCCCCACAGAATGAATCCTAACTGAAATGCTTGTGATGAGCCTGAATGCTACTCATACTTATACTGCGAATAATACTTCTACTACTACTACTACTACAACAAATATCACTGCTGCTGGAATTCTTTTAAGCTACAGAAACCGTTCGAATATCAAAATGTTCAGCTCTTTCAGGAGAAGGGTGACATAACTTCATATTTGTAATCTTTCAACTTTTTGAATTATTCAGCTTTTTGCAATTCTTTTTAAAATTGTATATATATTTTCAGCAATGTTTTTGAGATTCATTTCAGCTTTCAGCATTCCAACGCATTTTCAGCAGGAAATGCATTTTCTAGTTATTATTATTATTATTATTATTATTATTATTAAATAGTCCAATATTTCATGTGTGGGCGGTGCTATACTGGGCGTGGTTGTATAGGTGGGCGTGGCTGTACGGGCGTGGTTGTATAGGTGGGCGGTGCTATGCTGGGCGTGGCTGTACAGGTGGGCGTGGTTACTGATGCTCTCCTCTCAGGTCTCTCCCTGTCGTCATGTCTGCCGTTAAATCGTCTCTCCGGAGTCGGGTTCTGACTCCTCAGCGGATCCCGAGGTTCATCATCCCGTCTCGTGGTCCACTACTCTTCCTGTCTCCACGGCTCCACCAGAGCTCTCCGGACCGGACCGGACTGCTGTTGGACCAGGACCAGGACGAGTCCTCCCGCAGTCTTCAGACCAGACCTCGTCCTCACCACTCTGCCCCGTCAGAGTCTGTGGACTCGGACCCGTGGACCTGTGCCGCCATGTCTCTGGTCCACGTGGAGAAGAAGACCACGTCCTACGGGTTCTGTGCCGCTCTGGCTCAGAGCCCCTGCAGCCGCCGGAGGGAATCCCTGTTTCACCGGAACAAACCGGTGACCGTTACTGTGACCGACCCACAGGACCTGGTGGACACTGGTCCTGGTGCTGGTCCCGGTCCCGACAGGTACCGGATTTGTCTGCAACCCGCTAAAGCTCTTGGCCTGCAGGTAATGTGTTATTATTGTTTATTATAAGTAATATTATTCATGATTAGATGTAAACTGACATCTTGTCTTTTCTCTTTCTTCTTCATCAGTTGGTAGAAACGGTAGAGCACAATATAAAATAATACCTTCTGTTTTATTTATTGAAGGTGAGGAAGATGAAGATGAAGAGCTCCGGAGGAGGCCACGCCCCATCTGACGTCACATGACTCACTGAATCAGCTGTCTGAGGGACTTTTAGTCAAGTTCACTACTTTTATTTACACTTTGATTACGTAAATATAGAAGTGATTTATTATATTTCTTTGTTTATAAGTTGACACTATTTGTATTGTTTTATGAATAAAATCTGATTTTCTCTGAAACTGTTTTTATTGGTGCAGCAAATGTTCACTTTAGAGAGTCTGTAGAGGGAGTCTGTACAAACTATTCTGCATTATTTATATTTATTAGTGTGTATTTATTCGTCTGGTATGTGTTTACATCAGACTGTAAATAATTTATTCTATTGCCTTCACTTTTATTTTGAAATATTCTTATTTCCGGGTCTCCTATCTCTTTTTAAACAAAAACGGCATTGATAAACAATCTGCTTCATTTAAGTTTGGTTTTGTAGTTTTTGGATTCAGAAACAAAAACGAAATGTAATTAATTTGACTTTAAATTAAAATAGTTATTTTGTCTTAAACTATATAAGTACCAGACATCCTGATCCACACTCCAGACCAGCA
>NC_136650.1:23472339-23539839 GCF_949748355.1 Melanostigma gelatinosum | reverse complement strand
GGACGGGTCGGAAGAGCTTAAGGACGGGTCGGTAGAACTTAAGGACGGAAGGGTCGGTAGAGCTTAAGGACGGGTCGGTAGAACTTAAGGACGGTCGGTAGAGCTTAAGGACGGGTCGGTAGAACTTAAGGACGGAAGGGTCGGTAGAGCTTAAGGAAGGGTCGGTAGAACTTAAGGACGGTCGGTAGAGCTTAAGGACGGGTCGGTAGAACTTAAGGACGGAAGGGTCGGTAGAGCTTAAGGACGGGTCGGTAGAACTTAAGGACGGTCGGTAGAGCTTAAGGACGGGTCGATTGAACTTAAGGACGGACGGGTCGGAAGAGCTTAAGGACGGGTCGGTAGAACTTAAGGACCAGACCAGCATTGGTTAGTTAGTGGAATGTCAGAACTGAAGGTCTAGTATATTCTGTATTTGAATAAAAACAAGTTGTTGATATGTAGAATTGATTATTGATTCATTGTGTCTGTCAGCCTTTGCCTGAGTCGGAGGACGAGGTGGGTCTGATGGCGTATCGGACTCGGTCCAAGCGTCCTCTACGTGACGTCCCGCTCGGCCGGCTGGAGGCGGAGCTCCGAGCTCCCGACATCACACCTGACATGTACGAGTCCAGCTCCGCCCACGAGGACAGGGACTGGACCGATTGGCTGAGAGGCCTGATGACGTCAGACATGGAGAACGAAGGTGTGCGTGCGTGGCTCACCCTGATGCTGTGTGAACACTACGAGCAACACTGCCACCTCTTTCTTTCTGTGTCATACACTTTGTTCTGTGTCACTCTACCAGAGGAGTGTGATGATGAAGATGATCCAGAGTACAACTTCCTGGCCGACACCGATGAACCCGATGTGGAGGATTACCGTGACGACAAGGCTGTCCGCATCACCAGTCAGTGTGCACATCCTCATGTGATAGTCATTGTTTTTAAACATGTTAGATCAGTTAATACTGACGGTCTGTCGTGGTGTTTGTCCTGCAGAGAAGGAGGTGACTGAGCTGATGGAGGAGCTGTTTGAAACGGTGAGTCTCTCCAGTCTTCACGCAGGATGGGCTTAGCTTAGCATAAAGACTGGAAACAGATGGAAACAGCTAGCCTGGCTCTGTCCAGAGGTAACAAAATCCATCTGCCAGCATCTCTAATGCTCACTGATAAACAGTCAGTAGAACTTAAGGAACGGTCGGTAGAGCTTCAGGGCGACTCGTCCCTTTCACGCACCTTCAGCTGCTGGTGTTTGTGTTTCAGTTGAAAGAAGACATGGTGGCGGGACAGGAAGTGGAAGATGAAGGCCACGAGGAAGATGAGGAGCCTCAGGAGGAGTGTGTTCAAACGCACACACCTCAGGAGCAGCACGACTTGTATGTAACACACAGCAACACAATAACACAACAACCAACACACACCGACCCTCTCTGCTTTCATCACAGAGGACCGGGAGACGAGGAGGACGAACCAATCACAGAGCTGCGTATGGTGAGGCAGCAGGTGGCGTTTATGAGGAAGAGACGGCGGCTCGGACTGACACACTCCAACACACACAACCCAGAGCTGGACACACTGAAGCTGAGCGGACAGCAGAGGAGCCGCCTGCAGCAGCAGCTCCAACAGGTACTAATACTTGTGTGTACATGTAGAACAAGTACACACTAGTTTGTGTGTATATGTGTGTGTGTGTGTGTCACTCTACCAGTGTGTGTGTGTGTGTGTGTATATATGTATATATATATATATATATATATATATATATATATATATATATACATGTATCTCATGTCCTCTTGATGGCTGGTTGCATACATGAGGTTAAAGCACTCATAATGATATGAGTGTTATTAGTACAGCAGCACATCATTACTGTAGAACATGATGAAGGTGGATCATGATGAGAACAGAGAGAATCACACACTATTGATCTTCACTGCTTCAGTTGATTGAATTGTCTGATGATGAATAATACACACACACACACTGATCCGCCCACACACACACATTCACACTGCTAGTTCTACATGTGATCTACACACACATGTACATACACACATACAGTACATGATGCATGAGGCATACAGCACATATGTCCTCATATTAATGAGTATCAGTTAGATCCTCGTTGGGCTTGTTTTTATTATTATTCTGAAGAGTTGAGATCATTATTGTCGCTGTAGATCTCATTGGATGATGCATCATGAAGTCTACTGCCAGCAGCACATAAAGACATGTCATGTGATTGGTTGGGCTGATGAGGCATTAAAATGAGCCGATTCATTTCCAACACTGACGCATTGAACGTGTCTGATGTGTTGCCGTGCTTCTTGTCTCGTCCTCAGCGGTGCCGCTGTTATATTTTGCTGTGATTACGGTCTTGAATTCCTCATATGCGTTCATGATCATCTCCTGCTCGTCAGCGGAGAACAAAGAGGCTCTTTCTTTGACTTTATTTGCTATTATACTGTTATAACGACAGTTCGTTATAACAGTTATAATGAAAATCGTGGTTTCGGTGATCGGCGCTTCTCTGCGAATCGCCATCTTAACGTGGTGGAGGAGTTTGAGTGGTTCAGTGATCCTGGGAGCTATGTTGTCCGGGGCATTAGCCCCTGGTAGGTTCTCCCAAGGCAAACCGGTTTCAGGGGAGAGCAGGGCACCCTCCCGGAGCCAGACCCAGGAGGGGAGCTCGTAGGCGAGCATCTGGTGGCCGGGCCTTCGCCCATGGGGCCCGGTCGGGCTCAGTCCGAAGCAACACCATGGAGCAGCCACCCTGTGGACCCACCACCCGCAGGGACAAGCATCGGGGTCGGGTACAATGCAGACCGGGCGGCGGGTCAGGCCGGAGGCCTGGGCGAGCCGATCGCCACAGCATAGACTAGCTCTACGGACGTGGAACTTCACCTCGCTAGCGGGGAAAGAGCCGGAGCTGGTGCAGGAGGTGGAGCGATACCAGCTAGTTATAGTTGGACTCACCTCCACACACAGCGCTGGCTCTGGAACCAAGCTCCTGGAGAGGGGTTGGACTTTGTCCTTTTCGGGAGTTGCCCAAGGTGAGAGGCGCCGGGCGGGAGTGGGGAGACTCACGAGCCCCCGGCTGAGCGCCGCTGTGTTGGAGTTCTCCCCGGAGAACGAGAGGGGCGCCTACGGGTTGCGGGGAGCAAGGCTCTGACCGTGGTTTGTGCTTATGCACCAACAGCAGTTCGGAGTATCCGGCCTTCTTGGAGTCGGTGGGAGGGGTCCTGGAAAGGGTGCTGCCTACCGACTCCATAGTTTTCCTGGGGAACTTCAACGCTCACGTGAGCAATGACGGAGAAACCTGGCGGGGGGTGATTGGGAGGAACGGCTTGCCCGATCTGAACCCGAATGGTGTTTCGTTATTGGACTTCTGTGCTTGCCAAGGTTTGGCCATAACGAACACCATGTTCGAACATAAGGTGGCTCATAAGTGTACCTGGTACCAGAACACCGTAGGCCGGAGATCAATGATCGACTTTGTAATCGTATCATTTGATTTGCGGCCGTATGTCTTGGACACTCTGGTGAAGAGAGGAGCAGAGCTGTCAACTGATCACCACCTGGTGGTGAGTTGGATCAGATGGCAGGGGAACCGGTTGGAAAGACCCGGCAAGCCCAAACGTGTAGTGAGGGTGAACTGGGAACATCTGGAGGAGGACCCTGTCCGGGAGGTCTTTAACTTCCACCTCCGGAAGAACTTCTCACACATCCCGAGGGAGGTTGGGGACACGGAATCCGAATGGGCCATGTTCAAAGCCTCTATTGTGGACGCGGCCACTAGGAGCTGTGGCCGGAAGGTCATCGGTGCCTGTCGTGGCGGCAACCCGAGAACCCGGTGGTGGACACCGGAGGTGAGGGAAGCCGTCAAGCTGAAGGAGACCTTCAAGGCCTGGTTGGTTCTCATCAGGGGGGGGGGGACTGCTGACCCGGACGGGGGACATCGTCGGGCGGTGGAAAGAGCACTTTGACGAACTCCTAAACCCGACCAACATGTCCTCTGCAGAGGAGGCAGCACCTGAGGATCTAGGGGGGGCTCACCCATATCCCTGGCAGAGGTCGCTGAGGTAGTTAAAAAGCTCCTTGGTGACAAGGCGCCGGGGGTGGATGAGAGCCGCCCTGAGATGCTGAATGCGCTGGACATAGTTGGGCTGTCCTGGCTGACACGCCTCTTCAGTGTCGCATGGGGGTCGGGATCAGTGCCCATGGAATGGCAGACCGGGGTGGTGGTTCCCATCTTCAAAAAGGGGAACCGAAGAGTGTGCTCAAATTACCGGGGTATCACACTACTCAGCCTCCCGGGGAAGACTTATACCAGGGTGCTGGAAAGGAGGCTCCGACCGCTTGTCGAACCTCAGATTCAAGAGGAGCAATGTGGATTCCGTTCCGGCCGTGGACCAGTGGACCAGCTCTTTACCCTCGCAAGACTACTGGAGGGGTTCTGGGAGTTTGCCCAACCAGTCTACATGTCCTTTGTGGACTTGGAGAAGGCTTTCGACCAGGTCCCTCTGGGGTTCTTGTGGGGGGTGCTGCGGGAGTATGGGGTGCCGGACCCATTACAATGGCCGATCCGGTCTCTGTACGACTGAAGTAGGAGCTGTGTCCGCATTCTCAGCAATAAGTCAGACACGTTCCCGGTGGGTGTTGCCTCCGCCAGGGCTGCCCTTTGTCACCGGTCCTGTTCGTGACTTTCATGGACATATCTAGGCGCAGCCTGGGGGCGGAGAACGTCAGATTCGGGGGTCTCTGGATCGCCTCTCTGCTGTTTGCAGATGATGTGGTCCTGTTAGCCTCCTCGGATCGTGACCTCCAGCATTCACTGGGGCGCTTTGCAGCCGGGTGTGAAGCGGCGGGGATGAGAGTTAGCACCTCCACATCTGAGGCCATGGTTCTCTGCCAGAAACGGGTGGATTGCTCCCTCCAGGTGGGGATGGAGTGCCTACCTCAAGCGAAGGAGTTCAAGTATCTCGGGGTCTTGTTGACGAGTGAGGGTAAGATGGAGCAGGAGATGGACAGGCGGATCAGTGCGGCTGCAGCAGTAAAGCAGGCGCTGCACCGGACCGTCTTGGTGAAGAGGGAAAGCTGTCAATTTACCACTCGGTCTACGTTCCTACCCACACCTGTGGTCACAAACTCTGGGTCGTGACTGAAAGGACGAGGCCGCGGCTACAAGCGGCCCAAATGAGCTTCCTCCGTAGGGTGGTCGGGGTCAGGAGCTCGGTCATCAGGAGGGAGCTTGGAGTCGAGCCGCTACTCCTTCGCGTCGAAAGGAGTCAGCTGAGGTGGTTCAGCATCTAATCAGGATGCCTCCTGGACGCCTCCCAATGGAGGTTTTCCAGGCACGTCCAACTGGGAAGAGACCCGGGGAAGACCCAGAACACGCTGGATGGATTACATCTCCCAGCTGGCCTGGGAATGCCTCGGGATCCCCCACAATGAGCTGGAACATGTTGCCGGTGAGAGGGAGGTCTGGGTCGGCCTGCTGGACCTGCTGCCACCGCGACCCGACCCCGGATAAGAGGAGGGAAATGGATGGATGAATAGATGGACGCTTCCCCCTTTAAAAGTAGGACGGGCACGCGCAATTATCCTGATTGTCTGGTTCGAATTAACGAGGCTGTTTGAGAGGATCAGCCTCGGAGAAACCGAGATTGTCTGACTTCAATCATCGGGTTAATTTAAGCTGCTAATAGGACATTTGATCGACTTAGTTGAACCACGTACGAGGAACGGGGCCCTGATGTGTTTAAAGTGTTTACACCAAATGTTGTTGACCTTTTGTTCCTATAGCAGTACTTTCAAAATAAAAGTGCACAATACACTACTTTTGAATTAATTATTGAACTTTGTGATTAAAAATTGTAATCGTTGCCCAGCACTATAAATATATATATATAAATACAAATACTTTCTCCGTCTCTCAGCACGTCCAGCTGCTGACTCAGATTCACCTGCTGAGTTCACCTGTAGTCAAACTGAAGAGTGAAGCTGAGACCAGCAGACAGTTCCTGGTAACACACACACGCTGACTGGTCTCACACACACACACTCACACACACACTCTCACACACACGCACACACACACACACACTCTCGCTCTCGCTCTCGCTCTCGCTCTCTCTCTCGCACGCACGCACGCACGCACACCCCCTGACTGGCCTCACACACATGCTGACTGGTCTCACACACACACACTCACACGCACACTCTCACACACACACTCTCTCTCTCTCTCTCTCTCTCTCTCTCTCTCTCTCTCTCTCTCTCTCTCTCTCTCTCTCTCTCTCTCTCTCTCTCTCTCTCTCTCTCTCTCTCTCTCTCTCTCTCTCTCTCTCTCTCTCTCTCTCTCGCACGCACACCCCCTGACTGGCCTCACACACACCCTGACTGGTCTCTCTCACACACACACACACACACTGACTGGTCTCTCACACACACACACACCCTGACTGGTCTCACACACACACACACACGCACACACACACACTGACTGGTCTCACACACACACACACACTGACTGGTCTCACACACACACACACACTGACTGGTCTCACACACACACACACACACTGACTGGTCTCACACACACACACTGACTGGTCTCACACACACACACACACACTGACTGGTCTCACACACACACACACACTGACTGGTCTCACACACACACACTGACTGGTCTCACACACACACACCCACCCTGACTGGTCTCACACACACACACACACACACACACACACCCTGACTGGTCTCACACACACACACACGCACACACACCCTGACTGGTCTCCGTGTCTCCTCAGTTTGAGTTGGACCTGTTGGCTCAGAGAGGAGAACTCTTGATGTCTTCAGGACATCCTGGTTTCTGCAGCGTCTTCAGAGCCTCCAACCTAAAGGGGGCGCTGCTGCTGCTGGAGGAGCTGCAGGAGACCCCCATCAGATACCAGCAGCAGGTCCACCCACCGGACTCCAGAGGACACAGTGAGTCCACCTGCTCTCACTTTCCATCCATCCATACATCCATACATCCATACATACATACATAAAAAAACAACAACAAGAGGATGACAAGAACAGTGGGATAAAAGCCAGCAAACATCCTATAGTCAGTGCACCTCTATGCTGACATTCACCCTAAACACATTTAAACACACGGATCGGGAGCGAGCGAAGGACTTTGAAAGTTAGCAGAAACATTAACGTGAGACAACATCCGGTTTCTTCCGACGAACATCCGGTTTTCAGAATAAGATGCCAACAAAGTATGAATTATATTCACATTAAGTATGAAACATGCTGCCTGCATCTCGTGAACCAAATGTTATTGCCCTTTTGTTCATATAGCAGTACTTTCAAAATAAAAGTGCTCAATACATTTTTAATCTGTAAAAATTGTAATCGTGAAAAAAAAATGTAATCGTTGCCCAGCACTAATATATACATATATATTTATATAAAAACTGTTGTAGAACCCACTTTAAAACAACTGTGTGTGTGCGTGTGTGTGTGCGTGTGCGTGCGTGTGCGTGCGTGCGTGCGTAGTGCGGCGTTTCCCCGTCCTCCCAGCTGAACTCTCCTGGATCTTCTCCACTCGTCTGGTCTTCCTTTACCCAGAGCTGCTGTCCTCTGCTAGTCTGGACCCAGACCTCTATTGCCCCCGCAGGACCGCTGCTTTCACTGCAGCTGAGGACTGGTACTACACACACACACACTCTCACACACACACGCACACACACACACACACACACACAGAGACGCACTCACACCATTACGTTACAGTCATTCAGCAGACACAGTTTTGGGGTGAAGTGTGTCGCTCAAGGACACATCGACGTGTGATTGGCGGAGTCACCAGTGAGTGACAGCAGCATAGATGTATTGACCATGTCCGTGTGTGTGTGTCCTCAGCCTCCTGGTTCTGGGCCTCAGGAACATGGAGGGCTCACGTGACCCTACTAAGCTGGTGTCTCAGTTCCTGGTGAGGAAGACTCTGGTCCAGGTCCGCCGGAGAATCCTGCACTGCTGTAGACCTGGTTCACCGGACAACGTCGTCAAGGTAACGCTGGACTCTGCTGGACTCTGCTGGACTCTGTTGGTCTCTGCTGGACTCTGTTGGTCTCTGCTGGACTCTGTTGGTGTCTGCTGGACTCTGTTGGTCTCTGTTGGACTCTGCTAGACTCTGTTGGTCTCTGCTGGTCTCTGCTGGTCTCAATGTGACCTGATGTCCTCTGCAGGCCTTCAGGTATCAGCGGGTCCTGTGGCCGATGCTGGTGTCCTGCCGGCAAGTGGACCCGGCAGAGCGGCGCCCCCCAGTGGAGAGAGAGGAGGAGGCCATGCCCCTGTGGCTGCTGGTACGTCACTTCTTGTTGGTCTTTCACATGAAAAGCCTAGATATAAAAACTGATGTTTTGAACCTTAATTTAACTCTCGACTCGTGTATTTTATTTTGAAGTGGATCCTGTTTGTTGTGCTATCAAGTTTTCTTTATCGTCTGAAACATTTTTATTGTGAAGCTTCATCAACAAACAAAGTCAAAATAAAACCATAACAATCTTATTGTTAATAAATAAACTGCCCCCCCCCCCCCCACCTCAAAGAGGAGCCTTCCTGCCATCTACACCGCCATCAAAGACTATACCAGCCCGTCTGGCTCCGCCTCCAAGGCCCCACCCCCCTGTCAGACTCACCTAACCCTCCTCCGCTCCTCCTGTGACACCTACAGCTTCCCCCCCGGCACCAGGTACCCCCCCCGCCTCCCCAAACGTCTAGACTTCAGACGCATCGGCTTTGTGCTGCAGCAGCCCCTCCCTGACAGACAGACAGGCTCCTCCCCCGTCTCTGACAGACAGACAGGCTCCTCCCCCCTCCCTCACAGACAGACATGCTCCTCCCCTCCTCGAGTCCTCCTCCGTCGCCTCCTGAACAGGACCGACACCCCTGCTGACATCAGTACCGCCTCATCTGTCTCCATGACGATCAGAGAGCGAATCAGACGCCACTATCAGACCCTCACCAGCCTGAGGAGGAAGTCTTCACCTGAAGAACTGAATGGGGGAGGAACCAGGAGCCATGAAGAGGCTGTAACTCCTCCCACTGAAGGCCACGCCCCGGATTATATAACCAGGACCAATGCTGAAAAGGAGGAGGAGAGCGAGGTCCTCCTGGTTCTCTCTGACTCTTCACCCAACTCAACAGGAAGTGAGGAGGCAGAGTCAGAGAGGGAACAGGAAGTGACATCGACGCCATGCACAGCCGATAATGATGATGATGATGAGTCCTTCCTCCTGCTGCAGGTCTGAAGTGTTTTAGATTTCATATTTTATACACGTCTATAAAAAACACATTCATGACACTGTCTGTGTGCAGGAGGCTTCAGGTGATGAAGACGATCAGAGACAGACTGAGGATGACGAGGTGTTTGCTGAGGACTATCTGCTCAGAGTGAGACCCGTCTGGTTCAGTAACTGTGTGTGTGTCGGTGGATGCCGTCTGTCCTGACTTCCTGTTTCTTGACTTCCTGTTACCTGTCCAGGTGTGTGAGGCGGTCCAGCTGTCCCCGGGCGTCCCTGACCAGCTGCTCCAGGTTCTGAACCGGTGGTCCTCGTCCTCAGCAGAGCTTCTGTTCGGAGGTCTGAGTCGAGTTCTTCGTCCGTGGCCTCAGCTGCTCAGAGACTTCGCCGCCTTCCTGAACCGCCAACAGGCTCGCCGCTGTGGGCTGGTGGGTGACATCGCTGTGACATCATCGCTGTGACATCACGGTGCTCCACAGACCCTCACTCTTCTTCTGTGGTTTTGTTCCTCAGCTGACGGAGCAGCGGCTGTTTGAACGCAGCCGGAGGTTTCTACGGCGACTGGGGCGGAGCCTGGGAGAAGACTCCTCCCCCTTCTGGCAGGTGGTGTCGGTGCTGCAGGGAAGCTCCACCCCCTCACCTGAGGACATGGTCAAGGTGTTTCTCTCTCCGTTTGGATCAGAAGGTTGAGTTTGAACTGAAGAATCGAAATGTTAAATAAATCTTCTCAGATCTCGTCTCTCCTCAGACGACACACACACCTGCACCGGGAATTCTGGGAGTTCTTCCAGCAGCTTCACGGCTCAGAAACGGACTTCGTGTCCCAGAATCCTCCTCTCCATGGCAACGGGAAGAGAGTGGCGTGTCGGGAGTCAAAGGAGGCGGAGTCAGAGCAACCGGTCTGCGCCAAAAACATGTCGATGACGTCGACGGGAGAGAAAGTGGTGGAGTGGACACGGTGAGAGACCGAGAGACAGACTTGTCTCCTGGTGAATGGACTCCTTCTCTCTAACCTCTAACTCTTCCTGTAGTGAGGCGGACCGCTCCATCCTGACAGCCTGTCAGCAGAGAGGAGCCAATAGGAAGACATTCAGACAGGTCTCCTCCCACCTGGGGAACAAGACCGCCCAACAGGTGAGAGGGGGAGGGGCTTCAGCTTCTTCTTCTGTAAACATTAATGTTAATTAATATCCCTCCAGGTGAGAGGGGGCGGGGCTTCAGCTTCTTCTTCTGTAAACATTAATATGTTAATTAATATTCAAACAGGTGAGCCTCCGGTTCTCAGACCTGGTGAATCTCTTCCACTCCGCCAACCTCCAGAAGTCCACTTCCTGTTCCTCAGAGGACTGAACGCAGGCCCAATCACGGTGGAGAGCTGACACTCTAGAGGCGTCCTACATCAGGACGTTTGATCCCATTAGAACCTTCACCCAGAACCACTGGAGGGTTCAGGGGGTGTGGTCTCGCGGAGTCACTGTGAGGACAGGGGGTGTGGCCTCAGTGAGTCAGGGGACGGAGTCACTGTGAGGACAAATGACATTTGAATCATTTAGTTTCCAGTTATTTTATTTGACAGAGTGGATGTTTACAGATATTATTTATGTTTGTTAAAGAAAACAAAGATTAAAAACCACTAATATTCCTGAGTGTCAGTCTTCCCATGATCCACCAGGGCTGAACACTCCCATGATTCCTAGCGGCCTTAATGAATGTGTTAGTGATGATTTTATAGATTTTATTCATGTTGAATGTGAATGAATAAAGCATTGTTACGTGTTTCTGTCATTTTATTTATTTAGATACAAAAACACAATTTTATATATATAATCAATGATGGAACCATTTTACAACTTGTCTTGTTGTCGTAACTACTTTTAATACTTTTTATTCATGTCATGTATAAGTAATGATTTTCAATTTATCTTGCATATAAATATAATTTATTATTTGTCTTAAAAATTCTTTCTTACATTTTGTACAATCACACTGTTATTCGTTCATTAAACGACATCGTACATCCAAAACTCCAGTAAAAAGCCCGGTGAGAAGAGATAAGGATTGAGAAATGAAAAACATGGCACCTTGCCCTGACTTCCAGTTTACCAGCTTCAATTTCCACCACACAGCCAAACACAATGACTTCAGCCCTCAGAGACGCGTCGTCTTCCAGTCTGGCCAGCAGTTTCTCCAGGGTGAACCCCTTCCTGGGCATCACGACATCGCGCCCCCTCAGACAGGAAGTGGGACAGAGGTGTGTGTATATAACGTTATATATATGTGTGTGTGTATATATATATATGAGTGTATATATATATATATATACATATATATATATATACATATATATATATATATACATATATATATATATATACATATATATATATACATATATATATGTATATATATATATATGTATATATATATATACATATATATATGTATATATATATATATGGATATATATATATACATATAGGTACCAATGAACGGCTCTAGACCAATTAGAGAGCGTGTTGACGTCCCGCCCTTCATGTGACAGCTGGCGGGATGGTCAAGTTTCACAGGTGGGAACCGGAAGCAGTAATCCTGCCTTCACAGTAAAAGCATCAGATAATCGCGGACGTATCTAAATACTCAAGCGGGACAAAGATGCGCCGCAAGACTAGTTTATGGCCTCACATACCTCTCATACCCAGAAAGACTCGCCAGCCTCAACTTGCCAACACTAGAATTTCGACGCCAACGAGCCGACATGGTTCAAACATTTAAGATACTGAAAGGAATCGACGGCGTACAGTCTGACAGATGTTATGTATGTGGCAATAGTATGTTCACGAAATCCCTTAGCACCACGACGAGAGACCACGACCTGAAACTACAGGTACAACACCAGCCTGGTCCACGGAAACCTTTCTTTGCAAGCAGAACAACACCGGTATGGAACAGCCTGAGTCAAGAACCAGTCAGTGCCTCCTCAGTTTACGCATTCAAGACCAGCCTAGGGAGAGAATGGCAACATCATCAAAGCCTACACCAATACATATTCTCCTACTAGTTCACCGTACAGTCTCACGTATTGCGTTAATACAATTAACAAACCTTGAGACTCAACGAATTTCGGATGAGGATCAAGCCACCACCTTGGTAAAGGGTCTCACTACTCTAACGGGTATATAAATGAGAGCCACTACGCAAGAGTTAAATGTGACGTTGCATTTGAGAGGTTAATCATTTTTTCACTGTTGAACTTTAACTCAGCTCGACACGGACACGTCTTTTATTATGGAATCTGTGACCGGAAGCGTGACTCGCGCGGACCCCTATGACCGTGAGTGTCGCGCGGAGGTTCAGTGTTCATCGGTCACGGTCTACTAAACATCTCCCATCATTCCTCGTTTCTTTCCAACATGGCGGCCGCCATCCGCCTCCTTCCCGCCGCCGTCACGCTCGCGCTGTTGTCTTGTTTTCCCTCCGCGGTGTCCTCGCGCAGAGACGTGCTTGAGCTCGGTGACGCGGACTTCGACTACCTGTCAACGGGGCACGAGACCATGCTGGTGAAATTCTACGCTCCATGGTAACGGTTAGCTTAACATAGCTAACGTTAGCTCATGAGCAGATATTACCGTGTTGTTATATTGTGATGTAATAATGGCGGACATTCATCCTCTCCTCCACTCATCCCTCTGTCCTTCCTTTCCTTACCTCCCCTCCTTTGTTTCCCCCATCCTCTGTTTCCCTCCTTCCTTTCTCCCCTCATTTCTTCCTCCCTCCCTTCCTTCCCTTCCTTCCTCTCCTCTCAGGTGTGGTCATTGTAAGAAATTAGCTCCAGAGTTTGACAAAGCAGCAACGAGACTGAAGGGAAGCGTCCAGCTGGCCAAGGTAACATCTTCATCACCTTCATCATCTTCATCAAACCTGTCTCACAGAGTGTTGACGTTAACAATAAGTCTGTCAATACATACAATCCTGTCTCACCTGTCTCTTCCTGTCTAAGGTGGACTGTACAGCTCACTCAGAGACCTGTGGTCGTTTCGGGGTCTCTGGTTACCCGACCCTGAAGATCTTCAGGAACGGAAGAGACTCCGCCCCCTACGACGGACCTCGTAGCGCAGGTAAACAAAGAAACAAACTCAAACAAACAAAGAAACAAACATGTTTATTGAACAGGTGTGTATGTGTGTTCAGATGGGATCTATCACTACATGAAGAAGCAGACCGGACCAGACTCAGTTCACCTGAAGACTGAAGAAGACCTCCAGACCTTCATCACCCACTACGATGCCAGTGTCGTAGGTTGGTCACGTGTTATTCCTACGTTATGTCACCTGACACGCTGTCACATGATGTCACCTGACTTAACGTGGCGTTTGATGTCAAGTTACTTTATGTGACATTACTTCGCTTTCATTATGAAGTTACCTGTTGTATCATAACAAGCTAGAAGCTAAGTCATGCTATGCTACCTAGCGCCTCCTGTGTGGTTCTATGACCTGTGTGTTTCTGTGTCTCAGGTGTGTTTTCAGGTGCAGATGGAGCTCATCTGTCAGAGTTCCTGAGAGCTGCAGCTCTGCTGAGAGAACAGTTCAGATTCGCTCACACTGCAGATCTGAAGCTGGGGGAGAAACACGGAGTAAAGTCAGAGTGAGTAGAAACACTGATCCTCATGGACTTCTTCAGCAGGTGCAACCTGATCAGAACCTCAAGCAAAGCTCTACTTGTATCAGGTGACGAGGATGTAAGTTGCACCTGCTGAAGAAGGACTTGAGATGTGGCTGAAAGCTCCAGGAATGGCTCAGTAAGCTGGAGTTGCTCTGTCACGTTGCTCTGTGTCGCCGCTCTGTCAGGTTGCTTTGTCACGTTACTATATGAAGTTACTTTGTGTTGCTTTACTTCATGTTACAGGGCAGCACATTTGTTCATGTGAATTGATGTTATATTTTTGATTTATTTTTCAGGGGTGTGTTGTTGTTCAGACCTCCCAGACTGTCCAATAAGTTTGAGGAGAATGTCGTGGTCTTTCAAGATTTCCTGACCATCGGGTCTCTGAGACGCTTTATCAGAGATAACATGTAAGACTCTCATTCGCTTCAATATAGTTTGATCACAGCAGCATCTAGTGGCTAATACAGGAACTGCTTGTCTCTCTCTCTACCTGTCGGTCTGCAGTTATGGTCTCTGTCCTCACATGACTGTGGAGAACAGAGATAGTCTGAGAGTTCGTGACCTGCTGACAGCGTACTACGACCTGGACTTCCATCGCAACATCCGCGGGTCCAACTATTGGAGAAACAGGTAACGCGCATGCACAGGTAACGCGCATGCACAGGTAACGCGCATGCACAGGTAACTCGCATGCACAGGTAACACGCATGCACAGGTAACGCGCATGCACAGATAACGCGCATGCACAGGTAAACGCGTACACAATCTCGACCACCCTTGTGTCTCGTTGCCAGGGTGATGAAGATGGCGTCTACATTTTCTAGGCGTGGCCTGACATTCTCTGTAGCCAATAAGAAGGACTTCCTGTTTGAGCTGGAGGATGACTTCGGCCTCGGGACATCAGACGGGGGGGAGCTGCCGTTCGTCACCATCCGGACCAAACTGGGCCACAAGTACACCATGAGAGAGGAGTTCACGTACGTAACCAGGCCAAACCAGGCTAATGTAATATACCACGTGTTGGGCCAATCAGATCTGTGATGACTCTTTTACATGATGTTTCAGTACTCAGGTTATTGATTGTTGTCTCTGTGTTTCAGGAGAGATGGTCAGTCTTTGGAGAGGTTTCTAGACGATTATTTTGCAGGTCGACTGAAACGTTACATTAAGTCTGAACCGGTACCTGAGAGAAACACGGCTGCTGTGAAGGTGAGAATAAGACTTTTATCCTGATATGATCAGCATCTCTCAGGTCTGATTTCTAACTCTCTGACCCTCTGACTCTCTGACCCTCTGACTCTCTGACTCTTTGACCCTCCTACTCTTTGACTCTTTGACCCTCTGACTCTTTGACCCTCTGAGTCTCTGACCCTCTGACTCTCTGACCCTCTGACTCTGACTCTTTGACCCTCTGACTCTTTGACTCTTTGACCATCTGACTCTTTGACCATCTGACTCTTTGACCATCTGACTCTTTGACTCTCTGACTCTCTGACTCTTTGACCCTCTGACCCTCTGACCATCTGACTCTTTGACCCTCCTACTCTTTGACTCTGACCCTCTGACTCTTTGACCCTCCTACTCTTTGACTCTCTGACCCTCTGACTCTCTGACCCTCTGACTCTTTGACCCTCCTACTCTTTGACTCTCTGACCCTCTGACTCTCTGACTCTTTGACCCTCTAACCCTCTGACCCTCTGACCATCTGACTCTTTGACCATCTGACTCTTTGACCATCTGACTCTTTGACTCTTTGACCATCTGACTCTTTGACCATCTGACTCTTTGACCATCTGACTCTTTGACCCTCTGAGTCTCTGACCCTCTGACTCTCTGACCCTCTGACTCTGACTCTTTGACCCTCTGACTCTTTGACTCTTTGACCATCTGACTCTTTGACCATCTGACTCTTTGACCATCTGACTCTTTGACTCTCTGACTCTCTGACTCTTTGACCCTCTGACCATCTGACTCTTTGACCCTCCTACTCTTTGACTCTGACCCTCTGACTCTTTGACCCTCCTACTCTTTGACTCTCTGACCCTCTGACTCTCTGACCCTCTGACTCTTTGACCCTCCTACTCTTTGACTCTCTGACCCTCTGACTCTCTGACTCTTTGACCCTCTAACCCTCTGACCCTCTGACCATCTGACTCTTTGACCATCTGACTCTTTGACCATCTGACTCTTTGACTCTTTGACCATCTGACTCTTTGACCATCTGACTCTTTGACCATCTGACTCTTTGACCCTCTGACTCTTTGACCCTCTGACTCTTTGACCATCTGACTCTTTGACCATCTGACTCTTTGACCCTCTGACTCTTTGACCATCTGACCCTCTGACTCTTTGACCCTCCTACTCTTTGACTCTCTGACCCTCTGACTCTCTGACTCTTTGACCCTCCTACTCTTTGACTCTCTGACCCTCTGACTCTCTGACCCTCTGACTCTCTGACTCTTTGACTCTCTGACCATCTGACTCTTTGACCATCTGACTCTTTGACCCTCTGACTCTTTGACCATCTGACTCTTTGACCATCTGACTCTTTGACCCTCTGACTCTTTGACCCTCTGACTCTTTGACCATCTGACTCTTTGACCATCTGACTCTTTGACCATCTGACTCTTTGACCATCTGACTCTTTGACCATCTGACCCTCTTGACTCTTTGACCCCCTGACCTTTGACTCTCTGACCTTGCAGGTGGTTGTTGCAGAGTCTTTTGATGACGTCGTCAATGATCGAGAGAAAGATGTTCTGATCCAGTTTTACTCTCGGTCCTGTTCACACTGCAAGAAACTGGAGCCGGTCTACAGAGAGCTTGCTGAGACAGTAGGTCATCATCATCATCATCATCAGAACATCTCTGTAGGACCACATGTCCCATCAGCCCTGTTACTTCTTTATTGTAACTAAACACTGAGGATATCCAGTGGTTTAGGGTTCTAGTGGCTCCAGTGGTTCTAGTAATCCATGATATTCTCAGGACCAGAGTCCAGAAGCTCCTCTTCTGGTCCTGGTCTCCGTGATGTAACGAGGACTCGTCTCCGGTCTCCGTGATGTAACGAGGACTCGTCTCCGGTCTCCGTGATGTAACGAGGACTCGTCTCCGGTCTCCGTGATGTAACGAGGACTCGTCTCCGGTCTCCGTGATGTAACGAGGACTCGTCTCCGGTCTCCGTGATGTAACGAGGACTCGTCTCCGGTCTCCGTGATGTAACGAGGACTCGTCTCCGTGATGTAACGAGGACTCGTCTCCGTGATGTAACGAGGACTCGTCTCCGTGATGTAACGAGGACTCGTCTCCGTGATGTAACGAGGACTCGTCTCCGTGATGTAACGAGGACTCGTCTCCGGTCTCCGTGATGTAACGAGGACTCGTCTCCGTGATGTAACGAGGACCCGTCTCTGGTCTTCGTGATGTAACGAGGACTCGTCTCTGGTCTCCGTGATGTAACGAGGACTCGTCTCTGGTCTCCGTGATGTAACGAGGACTCGTCTCTGGTCTCCGTGATGTAACGAGGACTCGTCTCTGGTCTTCGTGATGTAACGAGGACTCGTCTCTGTCTTCGTGATGTAACGAGGACTCGTCTCTGTCTTCGTGATGTAACGAGGACTCGTCTCTGGTCTCCGTGATGTAACGAGGACTCGTCTCTGGTCTCCATGTCTTTATGTCTTTGTGTCTCCATGTCTTTGTGTTTGCATGATGGAACGAGAACTTGTCTCTGGTCTCCATGTCTTTGTCTTCTGGTCTCTGGTCTTCGTGATGTAACGAGGACTCTTCTCTGTCCTCAGCTGTCATCTGATCCAAACATCGTCATCGCCAAGATGAACGCCGCCGACAACGACGTCCCGCTGGGATACGACGTCCAGGGGTGAGAGCGGTTTACAGCTGGACAGGGATCAGGTCTTCATTCTGGTCTCTCTGAGGGATCAGGTCTTCATTCTGGTCTCTCTGAGGGATCAGGTCTTCATTCTGGTCTCTCTGAGGGATCAGGTCTTCATTCTGGTATCTGTGTCTCTGCAGTTATCCCACCATGTATTTTGCTCCAGTGGGGAAGAAGGACGAGCCCATCAGATACGAGGTGAACACACACTAGCTGTAGCTGGGTCTCAGTTCAGGGGCTGCATCCTTCGGAGGACCCAGCGTTCGCGGTCTACGTGGGCGGGACCGCGAAGGCTAGACCGCGTGTGGTCTCCGAAATGAGACGGCCTACGCTACAGAGGACTTCCTGTTTGCGTCAACAGCTGTTCCCGTCCCCTAAAATCCCTGCTTCTATCTATCTGTGTGTATGTGTATATGTACATATATATTTATTAATGGCTCTTTGTGTTCACGACTCGTTTTGTCTTCAGGGGGGTCGAGAGCTCAGAGACTTCCTGAAGTTCCTGAAAAGCGAGGCGAGTCACCGCCTGGTTGTCGGCGGATTGAAGACTGAACTCTGACAGGTTTTCATCCAACCAGCTGGTCAGGACCTGAAACGGTCCAATCAGATTCCTCCGCTATCATGGTGCCATCGGTGACATCACCGATCTGCCTGCTGAATGGTTTTTTTAAATATATTTGTTTCTGTTTGGAGATGTTTACGTGATGGACTTAGGGGTCTTTTGAAAGGCATTCTGGGAAACATAGTAAAACCAGGAGTACGACAGAGTTTAACAAATCTGATAATAATTGATCAGTTTATCTTACTTTTTCAAATCAGGTGATTTGTTTGTATTTGTGAGAAGTTAGTTTGGGCTTTTTACAGTGTAAAAATAAACAGCGTCGTCTAGCGCAGCGGTTCCCAAACACCGGGCCGCGGACCGGTACCAAATGATCCACGGCCCGGTACCGGTCGCACAGAAAGAATAAATATTATATTATTTCCGTTTTATTGATTATAAGAGTATGAAAGAAGTTTTATTTTGAAAAATTACCGGATTCTCTCCCAATTTCATCCGCCTGTGGCTCTTGACATGCCAAGACGCTCGTCTCTGTCACGTGATACGCTACCTCAAAAATTAAACCCGCAAACTAGCGAAAATGAGTAAAACACTTTTGGAGCGCTTCTTTGCAAAGAGGAAAGGCCACTAAGGAGACAGAAGAAGAGCTACAAGAAAGCTTCATCTAACAGACATCAGGAGTCTGATTAAATAGCAGGAGTGATTCTGACCCGCTAAACCCGCTCTGCAGAACATGTGTCCACAGAAGATCAGCTGCTGGAGATTGTAAATGACGGCGGCCGTTTGAGACAACAACTCTGCTGGTGTTTGATTAAAATCAAGGCTGAATATCCTGAGATCACCACTAAAGCACTGAACACCCTGCTTCCACTTCACACATCCTCTCTGTGAAGCAGGATGTTCTGCAGTGACGGCAATCTAAACTAAACGGAGTAGATAAACTACAGACTGGACATGAGGAACAGACTGCTGGTGTCATTGTCTCCCGTGACCCCAGATGGACCGTCTCGTTGCAGAGAAACAAGCTCAGCGCTCCACTGATTCGGCCTTATTGTGAGCTGTATTTTTTATGCATTTTATATTTGTTTTCATGCTGATCGGATCATTTTATTTCGTCGTGTTTCACACCTTGAAGGCCGATCCGTGAAAATATTGTCTTTCATGAAACCGGTCCGTGGTGCAGAAAAGGTTGAGGACCACTGGTTTAGAGGACGTTCATCAAACGATCAATCAATAAATATATCTTTATTTCTTGGTTGTTTCATCATGTTTTTATTCAGATAAATTGATTTCATTGCGTGTTTTTTTTATTCATATAAATGGGTTTCATTGCGTGTATTTTATTTATATAAATGGGTTTCATTGCGTGTATTTTATTTATATAAATGGGTTTCATTGCGTGTATTTTATTTATATAAATGGGTTTCATTGCGTGTATTTTATTTATATAAATGGGTTTCATTGCGTGTATTTTATTTATATAAATGGGTTTCATTGCGTGTATTTTATTTATATAAATGGGTTTCATTGCGTGTATTTTATTTATATAAATGGGTTTCATTGCGTGTATTTTATTTATATAAATGGGTTTCATTGCGTGTATTTTATTTATATAAATGTGTTTCATTGCGTGTATTTTATTTATATAAATGTGTTTCATTGCGTGTATTTTATTTATATAAATGTGTTTCATTGCGTGTATTTTATTTATATAAATGTGTTTCATTGAGTTTTTTATTCATATTAATTGGTTTCATTGCATGTTTTTTATTTATAATAATTGATTTCATATTTTTGTGTATTTTAATATTGGCAGAGCTTCTTTGTATATTTAGTATTTAATACAACTTCATGATTTAATATCATAATAAAGTTTTAATCTTAAATCTGTGATTCTTCTGAACTTATTATGTGACGATATTTTTTCCTATTAAAATAATAAATATCACAACGAACAAAACTAAATTATACTTCATTAAATCTAGAAGTGTAAATATAACATGAATACACACTTAAATCAATAAAACGTGATAAACATGTTAAAGTGTCTTCAGTGAGAAGTATTTCTAATAAATACTGTATAAATGTATATTATATTTATTATCGAAATCCTTAAATATGTTTTTAACACAAACTAAACTAACAATCTATAATATACTAAAATATATATACAATATAATATACTGTAATATACAATATATATATATCAATATATATTAATATAATTGATATTAATATGTATAATATATTAAGATTTAATGTAATGTTATATATTAGAATATAATATATATTAATAATAATAGAAAGACAATCATGGACCATCTTGTTGGTTTTCATAGAAGGCTGATCTTAGTTTTAAGTCATTGATTCTATTAGTGGATGCGCCTGTCAATCATATCGAATCCTCTTAGCTGATTGGTCAGGCTCGTGGTTGTCTTCCCGCCCCAGCGGGTTGATCCATCCCTCTTCTCGTGCTCCCAGAACCTTCCATTCCGAAAACTGTCCTGCACTCGCTGTCAAGATGATGGGCCAGCAGGTTTTAGTGCTCAGTAAGTAAAATAAATCATTTAAATAAAACATTATAACGTCTAAAGTCACGTTTAACCGCGGGACTCAACATGGCGGCCGGTGTGTAGCCGTTAGAGACACAAAGGAGACATGTGCGAGGCTAGCTAAACCTAGCCGGTGTTAGCATCGTGTCGTATGTTCTAAATCGTGGCGAGACATGCTAAAGCTAAGCTAACACACCGTCGTTACTCGACATTAAAATGCTGCTAGGTCGTCAGCTAACGCTAATGCTAGCTTCATCATAGCTTCATTATGACGCGTGTCTCGTTCCAGACTCCGTTAACTTTTTACTCATTTTTATCAAGACAACGTGTAAATCACGACTCGTGAATAACGCCTTTTAATTTGGGCCTTTATTTAACGGTAACGACTCCTCTTATTTAAATATATGTAAACGGACCGTAATGCTAACCGTTAGCATTAGTAACTTTTACGCTATTAGCGGCGTGACTGCACCGTTGAGACTGAATGGGGTTCCTCTAAGCTAAGCTGACATTAGCATGCTGTCCGGGTCGCAGTTTTAATTATTTTGTTCAGGCGGCCACGCCCTCAGTGATCGATCACGTGTTCTATCGATCACAATGATGTCTGATGTTTAAATGCTGCGTATTCATTCTAAAGATGAAGTCTTCTGATACTAAACATTATTGATCAGGGCTCCTGATCCATTGATGACCTCATCAGCTCATATTTATTGATTAGTTACTTCCTGTTTACCTGCTTCAGCTGATGTATTGATCTCTCATCACTGAATGTTGAGACTCGATAGACTTTAAAACATGATGGTTTGTTCTCTTAAATTAGTTGTATGGTCCTCTTGCCATCAGTACTCTGTTTGTGTGTTGTGGTCTCACTTCCTGTTTCTTGTCTTTAGACCACAACATGAAGAGAGAGTCAGGACGTAAAGTCCAGACCGGGAACATCAACGCTGCCAAGGTGGGTCCAGCTGAGGGTCTCAACACGGGGCTCAGGGGCCCCGCGAGGGTCTCAACACGGGGCCCCTGAGCCCCGTGTTGAGATTTTACTTAAAACATGAAAGATTCATCAAGAATTTCAAGAAATACACACATGTACGCAAGCAGGTGTGTGTGTGTGTATACATTCATACATACATACATACATACATTCATTCATTCCTAAAGTTGTTAAAACGTATGAAGTGGTGCTTGAACTGGTGGAGGAACCAGTGATGGTGCTGGTTTAATGGTCACAGTGATGATGAAGAGTGTTTGTGTTTCAGACCATCGCTGATGTCATCAGGACCTGCCTCGGCCCTCGGGCCATGATGAAGGTCAGACCTCTCACTCATCAATAAGGCCGTCTGTAATAACTGGTTTATAGCTGCATCATGTTTATTGATCAGTGTGTGTGTGTTTCTCTGTGTGTAGATGTTGCTCGACCCTATGGGAGGTATCGTGATGACCAACGATGGAAACGCCATCCTCAGAGAGGTGAGATAGACGTGTTATGTTATTACCAGTGAGATAAAGTGTTATTACCGGTGAGATAGTGTTATTACCGGTGAGATAAAGTGTTATTACCGGTGAGATAGTGTTATTACCGGTGAGATAAAGTGTTATTACCGGTGCGATAAAATGTTATTACCGGTGCGATAAAGTGTTATTACCGGCGAGATAAAGTGTTATTGCCGGCGAGATAAAGTGTTATTGCCGGCGAGGTGAACGTGTCTTCATGTCAACAGATCCAGGTCCAGCATCCTGCAGCCAAGTCCATGATCGAGATCAGCCGCACACAGGACGAAGAGGTGGGAGACGGGACCACGTCTGTCATCATCCTGGGTGAGTTCTGTCGTGTAAGAGTACTATTGGTAGTAGTAGTACTATTAGTCGGAGTAGTACATGACTGTGTGTTTGTGTGTAGCCGGTGAGATGCTGTCTGTAGCTGAACAGTTCCTGGAGCAGCAGATGCACCCGACGGTGGTGATCAGTGCCTACAGACAAGCTCTGGAGGACATGCTGGAGACCCTGAAGGACCTCAGGTACACACACAGACCTCCATGTTGTGTGTACATAGTGTCTTCATTGGTTGAACCATCTGATTGACATTTGACCTCTTGTCCTCAGCTCCCCCGTGGACACGTCTGACCGCTCCATGATGCTGAAGATCGTCCACTCCGCCATCAACACCAAAGCTCTGAGCCGCTGGTCTGAACTGGCCTGTGGCATCGCTCTGGACGCCGTCCGCACCGTGGAGCTGGAGGACAACGGACGCAAAGAGATCGACATCAAGAAGTACGCCAAAGTGGAGAAGGTACGACTTCCTGTCTGCCTCTCTGAGGGTGTTATTGTTCTTCGTTGTGTTCAAGTTCCTGTGGTAAACGTCGTTGTTGTGTTCAGGTTCCCGGGGGGATCATAGAGGACTCTTGTGTGCTCAGAGGAGTGATGGTCAATAAAGACGTCACTCATCCTCGGATGAGACGTCTCATCAAAGAACCTCGGATCATCCTGCTGGACTGTTCTCTGGAGTACAAGAAGGGGGAGAGCCAGGTACCAACAATAACAATAATGATAACAACAAAAATAATAACAATAATAATAATAATAATGTTGTGCGTTAGACTGACATAGAGATCAGTAAGGAGGAGGACTTTAATAGAATCCTGCAGATGGAGGAAGAATACATTCAGCACATCTGTGAGGACGTGATCCGCCTGAAACCAGACCTGCTGTTTACTGAGAAGGGGATCTCAGGTAAACACATTACACACACACATTACAGTTACACACACACATCACACACACATCTAACTGTTGGTGTCTCCTCTCAGATCTGGCTCAGCATTACCTGATGAAGGCAAACATCACCGCCATCCGCCGGGTGAGGAAGACTGACAACAACCGCATCGCCAGGTAAACATGGAGCAGCCAATCAGCTCTCAGCAGACTCATGGAGCAGCCAATCAGCTCTCAGCAGACGCATTGAGTAAACTGTCTCTCCCTCAGGGCGTGCGGGGCCCGTATCGCCAGCCGGACTGACGAGCTGCGTGAGGAAGACGTTGGTACTGGGGCGGGTCTGTTTGAAGTGAAGAAGATCGGTGACGAGTATTTCGCCTTCGTCACCGAGTGTAAAGACCCGAAAGCCTGCACCATCCTGCTGAGAGGAGCCAGCAAGGAGATCCTGGCTGTACGAAATCTTAGTATTCATTTATTATTCATTCATTTATAACTGCTTTTGTCTGTTTCGCTGTCACTTCAACTGCTTTTGTCTGTTTCGCTGTCACTTCAACTGCTTTCGGCTGTCACTTCAACTGCTTTCGGCTGTCACTTCAACTGCTTTCGGCTGTCACTTCAACTGCTTTCGTCTGTCAATTCAACTGCTTTCGGCTGTTTCGCTGTCACTTCAACTGCTTTCGGCTGTCACTTCAACTGCTTTCGGCTGTTTCACTGTCACTTTAACTGCTTTTGTCTGTTTCGCTGTCACTTTAACTGCTTTTGTCTGTTTCGCTGTCACTTCAACTGCTTTTGTCTGTTTCGCTGTCACTTCAACTGATTTTGTCTGTTTCGCTGTCACTTTAACTGCTTTTGTCTGTTTCGCTGTCACTTCAACTGCTTTTGTCTGTTTCGCTGTCACTTCAACTGCTTTTGTCTGTTTCGCTGTCACTTCAACTGCTTTTGTCTGTTTCGCTGTCACTTCAACTGCTTTTGTCTGTCACTTCAACTGCTTTCGTCTGTTTCGCTGTCACTTCAACTGCTTTCGTGTCACTTCAACTGCTTTCGTCTGTTTCACTGTCACTTTAACTGCTTTCGTATGTTTCGCTGTCACTTCAACTGCTTTTGTCTGTTTCGCTGTCACTTCAACTGCTTTTGTCTGTTTCGCTGTCACTTCAACTGCTTTTGCCTGGTTCGCTGTCACTTCAACTGCTTTCGTCTGTCACTTCAACTGCTTTCGTCTGTCACTTCAACTGCTTTCGTCTGTTTCACTGTCACTTTAACTGCTTTCGTATGTTTTGCTGTCACTTCAACTGCTTTTGTCTGTTTCGCTGTCCCGGACTTTAACTGCTTTCGTATGTTTTGCTGTCACTTCAACTGCTTTTGTCTGTTTCGCTGTCACTTCAACTGCTTTCGTCTGTCACTTCAACTGCTTTCGTCTGTTTCGCTGTCACTTCAACTGCTTTCGTCTGTTTCGCTGTCACTTCAACTGCTTTTGCCTGGTTCGCTGTCACTTCAACTGCTTTCGGCTGTCACTTCAACTGCTTTCGGCTGTTTCACTGTCACTTCAACTGCTTTTGCCTGTTTTGCTGTCACTTCAACTGCTTTCGCCTGTTTCGCTGTCACTTACCCTACCTTACCTTACCCCTGACGCTTCCTTTCCTTCAGGAGGTGGAGAGGAACCTCCAGGATGCCATGCAGGTGTGTCGTAACGTGTTATTGGAGCCCTTCCTGTTGCCTGGAGGCGGAGCTGTGGAGATGGCGGTGTCTAAACGTCTGATGGAACGTTCTCGCTCTCTGACCGGTGTTGATCAGTGGCCCTACAGAGCTGTGGCTCAGGCTCTGGAGGTGATCCCCAGAACCCTGATCCAGAACTGTGGGGCCTCCACCATCCGAGTGCTAACGTCACTGAGGGTACAACTTTATTTATAACTTTATCTACAACGTCAATAACTTTATCTACAACGTCAATAACTTTATCTGTAACGTCAATAACTTTATCTGTAACGTCAATAACTTTATCTGTAACGTCTATAACTTTATCTGTAACGTCTATAACTTTATCTGTAACGTCTATAACTTTATCTGTAACGTCTATAACTTTATCTGTAACGTCTATAACTTTATCTGTAACGTCTATAACTTTATCTACAACGTCTATAACTTTATCTGTAACGTCTATAACTTTATCTACAACGTCTATAACTTTATCTGTAACGTCTATAACTTTATCTGTAACGTCTATAACTTTATCTGTAACGTCTATAACTTTATCTGTAACGTCTATAACTTTATCTGTAACGTCTATAACTTTATCTGTAACGTCTATAACTTTATCTGTAACGTCAATAACTTTATCTGTAACGTCAATAACTTTATCTGTAACGTCTATAACTTTATCTGTAACGTCAATAACTTTATCTACAACGTCAATAACTTTATCTGTAACGTCAATAACTTTATCTGTAACGTCAATAACTTTATCTGTAACGTCAATAACTTCATCTACAACGTCTATAACTTTATCTACAACGTCTATAACTTTATCTGTAACGTCTATAACTTTATCTGTAACGTCTATAACTTTATCTGTAACGTCTATAACTTTATCTGTAACGTCTATAACTTTATCTACAACGTCAATAACTTTATCTGTAACGTCAATAACTTTATCTGTAACGTCAATAACTTCATCTACAACGTCTATAACTTTATCTACAACGTCTATAACTTTATCTGTAACGTCTATAACTTTATCTGTAACGTCTATAACTTTATCTGTAACGTCAATAACTTTATCTACAACGTCTATAACTTTATCTGTAACGTCTATAACTTTATCTACAACGTCAATAACTTTATCTGTAACGTCAATAACTTTATCTGTAACGTCTATAACTTTATCTGTAACGTCAATAACTTTATCTGTAACGTCAATAACTTTATCTGTAACGTCTATAACTTTATCTGTAACGTCTATAACTTTATCTGTAACGTCAATAACTTTATCTGTAACGTCTATAACTTTATCTGTAACGTCTATAACTTTATCTACAACGTCTATAACTTTATCTGTAACGTCTATAACTTTATCTGTAACGTCTAACTTCATCTGTAACGTCTATAACTTTATTTATAACGTCAGTCAATACCTAACTATTGATGGTGTTGAGTACTTATTGATTGTCTCTTCAGGCCAAACACACTCAGGAGAACAGTGTGAACTGGGGTGTGGATGGTGAGACAGGCTGTCTGTCTGACATGATGGCTCTGGGCATCTGGGAGCCGCTGGCTGTCAAAGCTCAGACCTACAAGACGGCCGTGGAGGTCGGTACACTCATGTACTGATATTAATATTAATGATTGAATCACATACTTCTCACTGTAACTCTGTCTC
This sequence comes from Melanostigma gelatinosum, assembly GCF_949748355.1. Classification (NCBI taxonomy): domain Eukaryota; kingdom Metazoa; phylum Chordata; class Actinopteri; order Perciformes; family Zoarcidae; genus Melanostigma; species Melanostigma gelatinosum. The sequence continues at coordinate 23,512,806 of NC_136650.1, read as the reverse complement.
TACCTGTCTGTTGTTCAGACGGCCATCTTGTTGCTGCGCATCGATGACATCGTCTCTGGTCACAAGAAGAAAGACAAAGACGGTCAGATGGGAGGACAGGGAGCCGAGTAGATCCACTGCAGAACCACATCAGAACCACTCCAACAGTCTGCCTGTTTGTCTAACTGTCTGCCTGTATGTGTGTGTGTGTGTGTGGACCAGACGACTCACTGAAACTCAATAAATAGTCAAAGTTAGAAACTTGTTTGTTTTTATTTCTGATACATTGAAGTCTTTGTGTTGAGTTCTCTGATGATACTGAGACCTGAATCTCATCAGCACTAGGGTTGCACGGTGTATCGATACTAAAAAGGTACCGCGGTACCTGTACGTTAAAAACGATACGATTTTGCATATTTTTAGCATCGATACTTTATTAAAATAGCGCGATCAGAGCGCTCTGGCTGCTCCGCTCCCCGTCATGCTGCCTTTAGGCATTGGCTGCAAGGGGGCGGGGCTACACAGATCTCACAGCAACAGGCAGAGAGTGATCACAGGGGAGACATGCAGGAGCTTTTGCCGACCGTTCTCGGCTTGTTGGAAAACAAGATGCCAGAAGTATCATCTGGAAGTACTTTGGCGATATTGCAGACAGTGAAGGAAAGCCCACTGACCTCCAGAGACCCGTCTGTGAAACGTGCTTCAGACCAGTGAGGCAACACGTCTAACACGGCAAAGCACCTTTCAGACAGACGCCCCCGACCTTTAAAGAGGTCAAAGAACGACGGGTCAGCAAATGTGATGATAAACATGAACACCCCCGAGCTCACCATAGACAGCTAACACGAGCAGCCTGAGCCTCGTCTGACAACAAGCCGATATGATCATGAGGTCACAGTGCACACACACGTGCACTAAATGAAACACAATTGATGCAACATGGCTCCATGCTGGTGGAGCCTGAGGGTGGATCTTCAGCTAATTATTTTTAGTTCAGGAAAAATAATAATTCCATGAATTAAGATAAAATATGAAGTGAAAACATCAAACTCACTATGCAGTAAATGAAGCATTGTTTATCCACCCACTCCCACAGTCAGTCAGATGGCAGCAGCAATCACGGCACCATGTAGTTTATTAATATCTTGCTGTAGGCTGATGCTAATATTAATGCCATTTGTGAAGTGTTCAAAAAGCTGGGCAGGAACAAGCCGGTAAAAAAGGAACCGTACAGATGTTTTGTTTATTACTCGTATAGATAAATATAGCAGTATCGTATCGTATTTGTGGTATTGTATCGAATTCTGGTATCGTATCGTAAGTACTGTGATACTTATGGCAGGTATCGTATCCAAGTCATTTTGGTATCGTGACACCCCTAATCAGACCTGAACCTCATAAGATATCTTATGTTCCACCTGTCATGAACCAGCTGATTAATAGTTAATATCTCGTAAATGTTTACATGCGTTTAAACATCAATGTGTTGATCAAACCCTCGTAATGTCCTCCTGATTGCCTTTTGTCCTCTGGGGTCAGAAATGATAAATTATCGACACCCACCTCTGTGTTTCAACTTCATTCCAACTCATTACCTGACGTATAAACACGTCAACATTTAACCCTCCTGTTCCCTTCACATGGACACCTGCTATCCTGGGCTCATTTTGACCTCAGCCATTTAAACCTCAAGAAAATGATTAGAATTAAAATTGCTCCTCAAGTTTATGTGTCAGGTACTTTATTTGTTGACTACCTAAATAGCCCTTTAAATAAAACATGTTACCCAGTCGTCCCCATTCAATTAGGAAAAGTCATTAAATATGAAGCAAAAAAAATGTCTCATTTATTTAGAGACGTTAAACATTGAATGAATACGAGGATAAGGTGGCTCTTATTTTAATAACTTTATATTATCTATAATATTGCGTCATTTATTAGTTATTAAACTTTGTGTCGGTTGTCATTCAAAACAAGAAGTCTGATAGAAACTTTGTATTAATATTAATAGCAAGTCACATCTAAAATGTTTAAAACATTTAAATAAATATAATCAGTAACAGAAGAACAACAGATTAGATTGTTGTAATATATTATATTTATTTAAATGTATTCAATGTTAAAACGTTATTTTTTCTTTATTGATCGTCACACTGTGAATGTAAATGAATCATTTTGGTAATAAAGTATTTTTTTAATGGGTCAGCTGACTTGTGGAGGATGGACCCGCCCTTCCCCGCCTCTGATTGGGTCGTCCTCGTTTCCGGGCTTAGAGTGAGAGTTGGTGAGCCAATGAGAGGCAGACGAGGGCGGGTCCTAATTGATTTTGTCATGTGACCTGCTCCGCTGGGTCACAACAAAGATGGCGGCTACAGCGAAGAGACGGAGCTGCGGAGTTTCTTCTTCTTCCTCTCTCGTTTTTCTGTTTTCTGTTTTCAGTTTGTGTCAAAGTTCGTTCAGCGGAGAAACTTCCAGAAGAAACGTGAGAAAATATGATAAACTCCTGAAATTTATATTTAATAGTCAGTGAAAGAAACCGGAAGTGAAACACTTATTTTGTTTTTATATTTAACAAAAATCAAAACAACTAATCTGACTTTAATGTCGATCATTGTTTAAAATACATCATTTTCAAATTGTATTTATTTTCATTTGAAACCAGAAAAAAATACAATTAAACAAACTTTAAAAAGCAGATTAATGACGTCACGTTCCACAGGTCAGAACACATCAATGTTGTTTTTATTTATTATAAATTATAGAAATAAAACATAAAAGTGAGGTTTTACTTTCAATAATTTAACTTATAAATAAGTGCAGCAACAAATCAAAGTACATTTACAAGTACTTTACTGAGAGGTACTGGTACTTTAATGAGGAGTACTAGTACTTTACTTTGAGGAACTGGTACTTTACTTAGAGGTACTTGTACTTTAATGAGCAGTACTAGTACTTTACTTTGAGGTACTGGTACTTATTATTATTATTATTAGGACATATGTAGGTTCTATATTGTTTTTGGTCAAAGTGGATCCCACTTTTATAACTTTATGTACTTTTGGTTTTTAAGGATCTTATTTCATAAACTGATCACATGCTTTGATTTCAGATATTTATATTCTTAAAATACAGTTTTTAATGCAGGTCTTTGGTGGTATTAGTACTTCTACTGCAGTAAAGGACCTGAATACTTCTCTCACTACACGCATCTGTAAATGTATGAAATATGAGAAACATTAATGACAAACATTTAGACTCGACAGATGAACATTTTATGTGTTTGTTTCTTCATGCGAGTCTGTTGAATTCAGTAAAATGATGAAATAGAAATTCTTCAACGATGATTAAGAAAGTTCCTGTCCGCCTGTCTGTCTCTTCTTCTCTCCTCAGTTGACGGTAGAGTTGAACCCTGGTTCGTCCTCATTGCCCTCCGGTGGTGACCTGCTGCACGTGAGAGCCGTAGGAGTCAACGACACGCTGCACTTCCTGTTCTGCAGCCAGGGGGCGCCGACGCTGCTGCTGGTCCACACCAACTCTTCTTCTTCTACCGTGGAGGTCTGTGCGCTTCTTCTTCTGCCGTGGAGGTCTGTGCTCTTCTTCTTCTGCCGTGGAGGTCTGTGCTCTTCTTCTTCTGCCGTGGAGGTCTGTGCCCTTCTTCTTCTGCCGTGGAGGTCTGTGCTTCTACAGTGGAGGTCTGTGCTCTTCTTCTTCTGCCGTGGAGGTCTGTGCTCTTCTTCTTCTGCCGTGGAGGTCTGTGCTCTTCTTCTTCTGCCGTGGAGGTCTGTGCTCTTATTCATCTGCCGTGGAGGTCTGTGCTCTTCTTCTTCTGCCGTGGAGGTCTGTGCTCTTCTTCTTCTACCGTGGAGGTCTGTGCTCTTCTTCTTCTGCTGTGGAGGTCTGTGCTCTTCTTCTTCTACCGTGGAGGTCTGTGCCCTTCTACAGTGGAGGTCTGTGCTCTTCTTCATCTGCTGTGGAGGTCTGCTCTTCTTCTTCTACCGTGGAGGTCTGTGCTTCTACAGTGGAGGTCTGTGCTCTTCTTCTTCTGCCATGGAGGTCTGTGCTCTTCTTCTTCTGCCGTGGAGGTCTGTGCTCTTCTTCTTCTGCCGTGGAGGTCTGTGCTCTTCTTCTTCTGCCGTGGAGGTCTGTGCTCGTCTTCTTCTACCGTGGAGGTCTGTGCTCTTCTTCTGCGTGGAGGACTGTGCCCTTCTTCTTCTGCCGTGGAGGTCTGTGCCCTTCTTCTTCTGCCGTGGAGGTCTGTGCTTCTACAGGAGGTCTGTGCTCTTCTTCTTCTGCCGTGGAGGTCTGTGCCCTTCTTCTTCTGCCGTGGAGGTCTGTGCCCTTCTTCTTCTGCCGTGGAGGTCTGTGCTCTTCTTCTTCTGCCGTGGAGGTCTGTGCTCTTCTTCTTCTGCCGTGGAGGTCTGTGCTCTTCTTCTTCTGCCATGGAGGTCTGTGCTCTTCTTCTGCCGTGGAGGTCTGTGCTCTTCTTCTTCTGCCGTGGAGGTCTGTGCTCTTATTCATCTGCCGTGGAGGTCTGTGCTCTTCTTCTTCTGCCGTGGAGGTCTGTGCTCTTCTTCTTCTACCGTGGAGGTCTGTGCTCTTCTTCTTCTACCGTGGAGGTCTGTGCTCTTCTTCTTCTGCTGTGGAGGTCTGTGCTCTTCTTCTACCGTGGAGGTCTGTGCTCTTCTTCTTCTGCCGTGGAGGTCTGTGCTCTTCTTCATCTGCTGTGGAGGTCTGTGCTCTTCTTCTTCTACCGTGGAGGTCTGTGCCCTTCTACAGTGGAGGTCTGTGCTCTTCTTCTTCTGCCGTGGAGGTCTGTGCTCTTCTTCTTCTGCCGTGGAGGTCTGTGCTCTTCTTCTTCTGCCGTGGAGGTCTGTGCCCTTCTACAGTGGAGGTCTGTGCTCTTCTTCTTCTGCCATGGAGGTCTGTGCTCTTCTTCTTCTGCCGTGGAGGTCTGTGCCCTTCTTCTTCTGCCGTGGAGGTCCTTGCTCTTCTTCTTCTGCCGTGGAGGTCTGTGCTCTTCTTCTTCTGCCGTGGAGGTCTGTGCTCTTCTTCTTCTGCCGTGGAGGTCTGTGCTCTTCTTCTTCTGCCGTGGAGGTCTGTGCTCTTATTCATCTGCCGTGGAGGTCTGTGCCCTTCTTCTTCTGCCGTGGAGGTCTGTGCTCTTCTTATTCTGCCGTGGAGGTCTGTGCTCTTCTTCTTCTGCCGTGGAGGTCTGTGTTCTTCTTCTACCGTGGAGGTCTGTGCTCTTCTTCTTCTACCGTGGAGGTCTGTGCTCTTCTTCTTCTGCCGTGGAGGTCTGTGTTCTTCTTCTACCGTGGAGGTCTGTGCTCTTCTTCTTCTGCCGTGGAGGTCTGTGCTCTTCTTCATCTGCTGTGGAGGTCTGTGCTCTTCTTCTTCTGCCGTGGAGGTCTGTGCTCTCCTTCTTCTGCTGCAGAGGTCGACCAGTAGAGTTAAAGTGGCAACAATGTGTTTTTATTAACAAATAAATACTATTTTTACTATAAGTATTCAATAAAACATAACCTGGACAGTGTGGATACCAGAGAGACAAAGAAGAGACAGACCTGAACAGATCCTACTCTGGAGCCTTGGTAAAGTTAGTACTACACTAAACTAAGACGTTTTATGACGCACTATACTATGTTTTTCTCTCTCAGGTGAACTGGTCTCAGTTTGAGGCTCGTAACATCAGCGGCAGCCTGAAGGTGGAGCCAGCGAGCAGTATCCTGTACAGCTCGGCTGTCGTCTTCAGCAGGGTCAGAGACTTCCACCTTAAACCTACCAACACCAGCCAGTCCACCTTAAATCTACCAACACCAGCCAGTCCACCTTAAACATTTAATTTGACTCATTAGTAACACGCATGTAACTGTAGTTCTATGATGGAGAATGAATTACACATTTAGTTTGTATGAATGTGAGAGTAAAACCTTTACTTTGGGAACTGAACTCTTTCCTGTTCTCTCAGCTGTTGGAGTACGATGACATGAACGACACAGCCGATCCGACCTCTGACCTCTTCCCTCCGTACGAGCTGCAGGACTTCACCTGGTCTCGTCTCAACCTGTCGGGTCTCAGCGCTCTGCTGTGCGGAGCCGCCAAGACCTCCAGCAACGGGTCGCTCTGCCTGCAGGTCAAATGTGAACCTGTAACAACGTTTATTATAGTTTGAGATTAATTATTAAAACATAATCTTTATGTATTTTTCTTCTTCCAGCTCTCTGCGTTTGAGTCAGAAGGGCGGGATCAGTCCTGGCCCCGCCTCCTCCACACGGCTAACTCCTCCCAGTTACGGGTGTGGCTTGATGGTGTGTCACCGCGTGCGCCTCGTTCGAGGTTCCTATTGGAGCTGCAGGCGGTGGGCGGGACCTATCCTCTGAGCAGAGTGGAGGTTCACCGATCGATCGACGACGAGTTCACGCCGTCAATATTTAAGGTGATGAAGAATTCAATCAATAGGAAGTTAAACTGCTGAACCGCAGAAACTAAAAGCATGAACTAAAGAAAGTACAGACCATCTCACCGGTATGAGGTGACGTTAGAAAGTGACCAGTATGAAAACAGAAGAAACCTCAGGAGCTCAACATCCTCCAGGATGAACAGAAGTATAAACATGATGAATCCGTCTGAGGAGAGCAGCACTAACAGCTGCTTTAACCCGGTTGACTTCTCAGGTGTCTCAGTGGGTGTCCTCGGTGAACGGCAGCTCTGATGTTCTGGGTTTCCTTCAGTGGAAGCCGGTGTCGTACCGGCGGTCCGACCCGGCTCTGGAGTTCGCCACGCCGTGCCGTCACTCCGACCCGCGGCCTCAGAGCGGCGAGGAGGTGGCGGCGGCGTCCGGTCTGATCCGAGCGTTCTACGCAGAGCCGCAAACGTTCGGACTCAACGTGAGCTTCGGCCTCGCGGGAGAACCGTTCTACAACAGCACCAAGTTCTTCAGCTGGTCCGTTTGATGTTAAATGTTTATTCTATTTGAATTGTTTTGTTTCTGATGAACAGAGTTAAAGCCTCTTTACCTCCTTCAGGACGGTGCTGCTGGGCGCCGGTTCTCCGCCCGTCGACTCCTTCTCCCCGCTGGTTCTCGCTGTGATGGCGGTCGGTCTGGGAACTCCCATGATCCTCCTGTTGCTGGGCGGAGTCTGCGTCTGCGTCCGTAAGAGGGCGACGGCCTACGAGCCGATCAACTGACGGCTGATCGGAGGGTTTAAAACTCAACGGTTTTATTGTTTATAAGACTCATTGAGTCTGATGACATCAGAGTCCAGCTGACCAATAAAGGACCCAGGAAGTGTTTTTTTTTATATATATATCTATATATATATATATAATATATAAATATATATATAATCAGTATTGCTTGTATTACCCTAATGAACGGGTTCGAAAATCAACACGGACATAAACAAAGTATGTTGAAAATGTTTCGTGAGTGAAACGTGTTTTTAAAGTTTCACTGATCATGAATAAAGTTGAATCTGTTGATTCACTGTTTGTTCCAGTTTTACTTCAATAAGAAAACGTTAACGTAGTTTAACTTCCTGTTTGTATATTTCTTCGAGAACGACGTGAGACTGTCGAGGTTTATTTTAAATTCTTACTCTCGTCAGTTTATTTTGTCAGAAACAAAAAAACTGTCAAACTATGAAATGAAGACACGCGACTCCTGCTGATGCTGCGTTCAAAGACACTCAGACATTTGGCCGTCAGACTGCTGAATGAAACAATAAGCAATAAGAGGATCAATTAACCGATTCAGATATATCTCTGGATCCATAATCAGTTAAATTTTCACTTAATTTCATGTTGATTCAAAATGCTTTTTTTTTTTATAAGGAACTGAAATTCAGACTTTCCATCAGATTGAACTAAATATTGAGAATTCAAATGTAAAAAGCTGACAGAATGTAATTATAAATTACTTTAATCTTTTCAGCATTAAAATTAAGATTTTAACACCCATCGAGTTCCTCAATAAACATTTCAGAAAACATAACTACAACTTTTGAAGTTTTAATAAGTTTCATTGTGATCACAGTTCAAACAGCTGGTTGGTTTTTGCGCCTCGTTACGTCTCAATGAAGACAACAAACAGTCCCGTTATCTGCAGGTTTGGCTTTAGTCCTGATCCCTGATAGATCTTAGAGTCTGGATCAGGACAAAAGACTCTCGGTCCTGGTCTCCTAGATGGACTCAATCTGGCGGCGGACTTTCTCAGAGGCGAGACGGTCGAGCCAACGCTGACGGACGACCACGAGGACGGCGAAGACGGCCGTCAGAGCCAACATGGCCGCCTCGAACTTCCAGAAGAGATGGTCCTCCATCACTGCAGAGCGACAGCTGGGGGGGGGAAACAGTAGAGTTCAGTAAACAGACGGTAGAGTTCAGTAGAAAGACGGTAGAGTTCAGTAAACAGACGGTAGAGTTTAGTAAACAGACGGTAGAGTTCAGTAAACAGACGGTAGAGTTCAGTAAACAGATGGTAGAGTTCAGTAGAGAGACGGTAGAGTTCAGTAGAGAGACGGTAGAGTTCAGTAGAGAGACGGTAGAGTTCAGTAGACAGACGGTAGAGTTCAGTAGAGAGACGGTAGAGTTCAGTAGAGAGACGGTAGAGTTCAGTAGAGAGACGGTAGAGTTCAGTAAACAGACGGTAGAGTTCAGTAAACAGACGGTAGAGTTCAGTAAACAGACGGTAGAGTTCAGTAAACAGACGGTAGAGTTCAGTAAACAGACGGTAGAGTTCAGTAGACAGACGGTAGAGTTCAGTAGAGAGACGGTAGAGTTCAGTAGAGAGACGGTAGAGTTCAGTAAACAGACGGTAGAGTTCAGTAGAGAGACGGTAGAGTTCAGTAGAGAGACGGTAGAGTTCAGTAGACAGACGGTAGAGTTCAGTAGAGAGACGGTAGAGTTCAGTAGAGAGACGGTAGAGTTCAGTAGAGAGACGGTAGAGTTCAGTAGAGAGACGGTAGAGTTCAGTAAACAGACGGTAGAGTTCAGTAAACAGACGGTAGAGTTCAGTAAACAGACGGTAGAGTTCAGTAAACAGACGGTAGAGTTCAGTAAACAGACGGTAGAGTTCAGTAGACAGACGGTAGAGTTCAGTAGAGAGACGGTAGAGTTCAGTAGAGAGACGGTAGAGTTCAGTAAACAGACGGTAGAGTTCAGTAAACAGACGGTAGAGTTCAGTAGAGAGACGGTAGAGTTCAGTAGACAGACGGTAGAGTTCAGTAAACAGACGGTAGAGTTCAGTAAACAGACGGTAGAGTCCAGTAAACAGACGGTAGAGTTCAGTAAACAGACGGTAGAGTTCAGTAAACAGACGGTAGAGTTCAGTAAACAGACGGTAGAGTTCAGTAAACAGACGGTAGAGTCCAGTAAACAGACGGTAGAGTTCAGTAAACAGACGGTAGAGTCCAGTAAACAGACGGTAGAGTTCAGTAAACAGACGGTAGAGTTCAGTAAACAGACGGTAGAGTTCAGTAAACAGACGGTAGAGTTCAGTAAACAGACGGTAGAGTTCAGTAGAGAGACGGTAGAGTTCAATAAACAAACCTCTTGTGCTCGTCTCGGTTGGATCGGGTGCAGTTGACCCTTTCCACGTATCCCGTCAGTTCGCAGGACGACCACGACCTCTGAAACACAATAACAACAACGTTAGCATCTTTGCTGCAGTCAGCTGTTACACAACAATAACGTTAGCATCGTTACAGCAGTCGGCTGTTGCACAACAATAACGTTAGCATCTTTACAGCAGTCAGCTGTTACACAACAATAACGTTAGCATCGTTACAGCAGTCGGCTGTTGCACAACAATAACGTTAGCATCTTTACAGCAGTCGGCTGTTACACAACAATAACGTTAGCATCTTTACAGCAGTCAGCTGTTACACAACAATAACGTTAGCATCTTTACAGCAGTCAGCTGTTACACAACAATAACATTAGCATCTTTACAGCAGTCAGCTGTTACACAACAATAACGTTAGCATCTTTACAGCAGTCAGCTGTTACACAACAATAACGTTAGCATCTTTACAGCAGTCAGCTGTTACACAACAATAACGTTAGCATCTTTACAGCAGTCAGCTGTTACACAACAATAACGTTAGCATCTTTGCTGCAGTCAGCTGTTACACAACAATAACGTTAGCATCTTTACAGCAGTCAGCTGTTACACAACAATAACGTTAGCATCTTTGCTGCAGTCAGCTGTTACACAACAATAACGTTAGCATCTTTACAGCAGTCAGCTGTTACACAACAATAACGTTAGCATCTTTGCTGCAGTCAGCTGTTACACAACAATAACGTTAGCATCTTTACAGCAGTCAGCTGTTACACAACAATAACGTTAGCATCGTTACAGCAGTCGGCTGTTGCACAACAATAACGTTAGCATCTATGCTGCAGTCAGCTGTTACACAACAATAACGTTAGCATCTTTGCTGCAATCGGCTGTTACACAACAATAACGTTAGCATCGTTACAGCAGCCAGCTGTTACACAACAATAACGTTAGCATCGTTACAGCAGTCAGCTGTTCACTAAGTAAGCCTGCAGACGAGATCATTAAAAGCATCACTCACGCTCTGGAAGGCGTTACACTGTGAACACTCTGTCGTCACCACAAAGTCCTCCTGCAGCCAGCATGGGGAGATCAGTTGTTTCACTGCTGGATGACAAGAAGAGGGAGGTCAGAGTCCTGAGTCCTTTCTGCTGCCGTTTGAAGATAGTTTCTGATTGGTTCTCACCTGTTCTCTCTTCACTCAGCAGAGCCGCTCCAAACACCCTGAAACACAACAACATGTTAGACACAACAACAACAACAGACTGACCTCTGACCTAACGGAGTTGTACCCCAAACCGGACAGTTTTTAGCTAATGTTTCAATACAATTCACTTACAATGTTGATAAAAATGATCGTGTAATGTTTTCAGTTGATTTAATGGTGTTAAACTGAAGTTAAACTTCGTACCTTTCAAACGAAATATTGTTGTAATTATTACAGTTAGCTTTGCCTTTACCAGAGTCGTTAAAACGATGCTAACACGGGTGAATTAGCCGTGCACTGCTCTTGGCCTAATCCGTACAAACACGTTGTAAACACTGGCTGCTGCTGGTTTTTTGGGGATATTCGCTTGTTCGAGGGTCGCAAAAATGACCATCAATGCTGTCAACACATCTGGGACCGTAGTTCCCTCCTTCACAATAAGATATCACGCTTCAACAACTCCAAATGATGCAATAAAAGCTCCTTAATTTCCGTTTGAGCTGTTTTAGCGTCGCCCGAGCGTTCTTTCTGCTTTCTCTCATCAAAGTCACTTTCCTATAGTATTTAGACATATAAACGTCCATATATATTCATGAAATTTGACACATAGATTATTTGATATGTATGAATTAATATTATTTACGTATGGTTGGCGATCGCCGAAGAAAATGACAGCGTAATGACCGGAAAGGGCGTCACGACGGAATCGTTCGAGACAGGCCAATAGCAGCTAGCGCCGACCGAGGCAGGCCATCGTTACGTTACAGACTGACCTGAGGGAGACGAGGCCCCAGAACAGAGCGTGGAGGACGAGGACTCGAGGCCGACAACAGACCACAGGGATCCGACAGTCGCTCTCCATCAGCCTGCTCCGCCACCAGGACGACACCACCGCCACCCTGGTACTGGTTACTGACTAGTTAGTGACCAGTTAGTGACTAGTAAGTGACCAGCTGTTTGTCGGTTCCGTAAGTCGGTTCAGCCGCCGTCCGTCTACATGGTGATCTTACTGAAAGTGTTTTAGGGCTCCAGACTGAAACCTGAAAGACAAAACAAACAAACATAAAACTGATCAATAACAACAAACAAACTTCAAAGCAACATCTTTCTGTTTGTTATATTTCAGTAAATGCTGATAATGCGCTTTATTGTTTCCTGTGATGTTTTCTGATAAAGGTTATTGCGCTATAGTACCCCGCCCCCCCCCCCCCCATACAGGACGAGATGGATAACGTTACATATCATGTGTTGTAGAAAAGATGACTTTCACCCTTCGTCTTCATTTATTCAGGAACAAAGAGAGATGTTAAAACCTTTATTACATTAAAGGAACGACCTGTAATGTAGCTTTAGCTTAGCACAAGCGCCCCCCTCCACCAACATGTCGCGAACAATAGCTGACGTCATATATGTAATATTCCTCTGATGTTCGTTTTCTAATATAACACTTTCTCTCTGCTGTTTTCGTCAACCGTTAGCAGGGCAGCTAACAGGCTAACAAGCTAAGCCAAACTATCTCTACTAAACTGAATGACGACTCACGCGATGTTTGACGTCAGTAACTATTTTACCGTGACGTGTTTTCACACAACGGCGTATTAATAATTTACGAGACTCTCGCTGAGAAAACAATCCGGATAATGCTAACAGTTAGCATGCTAACGTTAGCTAGCTTAGCTCCCGGTCTGAACACTCACCGTGATCCGCTGAAACAGCCGCGATCTTTAAATCAACACATGAAGTGAAAAAGAAGAGACCGTAAATAAACAGACTGACCGTTAAAGCTATCGGTGTTCTGACGTCATCAGACAACTGGTACCAAATCTGTCCTGAAGACGCGAGACCGACAGGTTAGCATGCAGCTGCTGCTTCTACTTCTACTTCCTGTTGTTGTTATTCTACTTCTGGTTAATTTTTCTTCTTCTTTAGTCTAGTGGCGGGGTACAAACCATGGGTGAAGGTTTATGTCGCCCCCTAATGTTAATTTCTCATAAATAATAATAATGATGCTGAAAATAATAATAACAACAATAATAAAAATAATAATAATAAATATTATTATAATTATAAAATTAAATATGGATCAAATGCATCATGTTTATTACATAGTGACCTCATGTTTATTACATAGTGACCTCATGTTTATTACATAGTGACCTCATGTTTATTACATAGTGACCTCATGTTTATTACATAGTGACCTCATGTTTATTACACAGTGACCTCACTGTGTTGATGATTTAAAGAGGAAGTGATCGTTTCAGAGACTGTGAACAAAGAAGTGTGAACACCTGGAGCCCCGCGGACAGAGACACACCTGGACAGCCAGAGTCTTCTGACTCCGCCCCTGCCAACAGAACTTCTCCCGGTTACACTGAGAGACAGAAAGAGAGAGAGAGAGAGAGGGAGACAGACCAAGACAGTGATGTAACTCTACATCACATGTTTAATCTACATGATGTAACTCTACATCACATGTTTAATCTACATGATGTAACTCTACATCACATGTTTAATCTACATGATGTAACTCTACATCACATGTTTAATCTACATGATGTAACTCTACACCACATGTTTAATCTACATGATGTAACTCTACATCACATCTTTAATCTACATGATGTAACTCTACATCACATCTTTAATCTACATGATGTAACTCTACATCACATCTTTAATCTACATGATGTAACTCTACATCACATCTTTAATCTATATGATGTAACTCTACATCACATCTTTAATCTACATGATGTAACTCTACACCACATGTTTAATCTACATGATGTAACTCTACATCACATGTTTAATCTACATGATGTAACTCTACACCACATGTTTAATCTACATGATGTAACTCTACATAACATATTAATCTACATGATGTAACTCTACATCACATCTTTAATCTACATGATGTAACTCTACATCACATCTTTAATCTACATGATGTAACTCTACATCACATCTTAATCTACATGATGTAACTCTACATCACATCTTTAATCTACATGATGTAACTCTACATCACATCTTTAATCTACATGATGTAACTCTACATCACATCTTTAATCTACATGAGGTAACTCTACATCACATCTTTAATCTACATGATGTAACTCTACATCACATATTAATCTACATGATGTAGCTCTACATCACATCTTTAATCTACATGATGTAACTCTACATCACATCTTTAATCTACATGATGTAACTCTACATCACATCTTTAATCTACATGATGTAACTCTACATCACATCTTTAATCTACATGATGTAACTCTACATCACATCTTTAATCTGCGTGATGTAAAGCTACATCACATCTTTAATCTACATGATGTAACTCTACATCACATCTTTAATCTACATGATGTAACTCTACATCACATCTTAATCTACATGATGTAACTCTACATCACATCTTTAATCTACATGATGTAAAGCTACATCACATCTTTAATCTACATGATGTAACTCTACATCACATCTTTAATCTACATGATGTAACTCTACACCACATGTTTAATCTACATGATGTAACTCTACACCACATCTTTAATCTACATGATGTAACTCTACATCACATCTTTAATCTACATGATGTAACTCTACATCACATCTTTAATCTACATTATGTAACTCTACATCACATCTTTAATCTACATGATGTAACTCTACATCACATCTTAATCTACATGATGTAACTCTACATCACATCTTAATCTACATGATGTAACTCTACATCACATCTTAATCTACATGATGTAACTCTACATCACATCTTTAATCCAACATCCTGAGCTGTGATGTTTTTACCAGGACGGTGATTCTGCGTCTCTTCAGGCGTTGACACAGTCCAGGAAGTCGACTGACTCCGTTCTTCTTCAGAGAAGTGACGACATTTGACTCAGAAATCTTAACCTGACAAACAGAAAGAAATTATTAAAAGAACATTTAAATAATTAATATTTATGAATGACAACATGAAAGCAACTCAATTTACAAGCTTGTCTTTCTCCATCACTATCGTGAATCTTCCTATTCTCCATGGTGTCCCTCATGGTGTCCCCATAGTGTCCTCCATGGTGTCCCTCATGGCATTCCCCATGGTGTCCCCCATGGTGTCCCTCATTATGTCCCCCATGGTGTCCCTCATTGTGTCCCTCATTATGTCCCCCATGGTGTCCCTCATTGTGTCCTCCATGATGTCCCTCACAGTGCCCTCATGGTGTCCTCCATGACTCACTCACTCTTGGAGTTTTGTGTTTCTTGATATTTGATCATCTTGTCAAGTGATTTTATATTTTTGTAATTTTTATTATGAGAAGAGTTCCTGAGTTCCAGCTGGTCACACACACACACACAGATTAAACTTCCTCCCAGCATGCACCTGTCCTACCTGCAGCCGAGGTGATGTTGGCGTGAAGTCGGGCAGACTGCAGTCAACTCTCTGCAGACAGACGCAGCCAATCAGCAGCAGACCCACGGCACACACCTTCAGCTTCATCTGTCAATCAATCAGTCAATCAATCAATCAATCAATCAATTATGTGTTCATCCACAGCCTCTCTCTCTCTTCTTGTTCTGTGAGAGTAAAAACAGAACACACCGGAGACTGAAGACGAACAATAATCCTCTTAGTCTGGTTTAGGAGTCACATGACCAGACTATGACGTCACACTGATCTCCTCCAATCAACAGGTGAACAATGTTCATTTGAAGACAGCAGGAGAAGAACTCGGGAGGACCAGAGGACAGGAGGACGGGAGACTGACAAGTCAAGACTGATTACAGGTCAGTCCAGCAGGTGGTGGTAACATTACATCGTTTCCAACTGCCATAAGAAGAAGCAGAAAAACAAAAACAAAGACACCAGAGAGGATATATTTTAATGTATTTTAAAGTAACAGGAATAGTAGAAAGAATGTAATTTTTTTTTTATTTTACTGCTAAACAACTGATCCACACTCCAGTCCAGCAGGTGGCAGTAATGTACTTTAAAGCTGTTTGCCAACCGCCATTAAAACTCAAAGAAGAAGAAGAAGAAAACTGTGAGCAAAGTAGAAGCGAGATGGCGGAAAGCAGCTCGAAGGCCTCCGATAAAGAGAGAGACAAGACCCGGATCAACATCGGCCCGGTGTTCCCGCGATGGAGAGCCCTCCGAGCGGCTAAAGGGCTCCAGCTGGACTCGGATCTGGCTCTGCTCCTGCTCGATGCGTGAGTGTGTACTCGACCTGTGTACATGTGCACGCAGTACGTTGTAGTACTAGCAGTAGCGACGGTGTCCCGGTGTAGCTGTGTAGCAAATGCTAACCTCCAGCTAGCAGCTCAGCTAACGTGTGCTAACCCGGAAGTATTACCGTGAGGCCAACGTTAGCTCAAGCTAGCGGCTAGCATTGCTAACATGAAGGCCCAATCCCAGCGTCCCCCCCTAAACCCTCAAACCCTGAACCCTCAAGTCTTACTGACGTCACCTGGTGAGTGTGAGAGGCTGTGAGGGCTTGAGATGGTGAGAATATGAACGGGACAGCACTTTGCTGCAACATCACGTTACCATGAAAACCACAACATATGGTTGTGGAAAAACACAAAATATGATGTATAGTTGTGTTTTACTTCTATTATAGTTTATTAATGTAACAGTAACAAATAGAAGACATGAACATTTCATCTCTGCAAAGAGAAGCAACAGTAAAGTAAATCCAATGTTGCTTCATGTTGTGAGTCATGTGACATAACGAGCTGCTGTTATTCACCACGAAAGAATAAAGACTTGTAACCAATGAGCATTCAACTCTTTGTGGAACACTGAACTCTCCTCACTGACTCCATGACTTTAGCTCTGCTTTGGTTCTCGAGTCTGAGTCCATAAAAACAGACATCAATGGTGTATCTGGGTTCAACGAGTTCTACATAGAAACCTCTGGTTCTCCATTTGGTTTACATAGTTTCAGTCTATTTCCTGGTTCACTTCACTCACAAGAAGAAGTGAAATGTGTCGATCTGTTACCTTTAATCCAGAAGGTGTCGGTCACATTGTTTACATATTCAGCTGCTGAAGCTCCGCCTTCCTCACCACAACTCTGCTAGCATTTAGCATATAGCTTAGCTCAGCCTTCCTCACCACAACTCTGCTAGCATTTAGCATATAGCATAGCTCAGCCTTCCTCACCACAACTCTGCTAGCATTTAGCCGAGCATAGCTCAGCCTTCCTCACCACAACTCTGCTAGCATTTAGCCGAGCATAGCTCAGCCTTCCTCACCACAACTCTGCTAGCATTTAGCATATAGCTTAGCTCAGCCTTCCTCACCACAACTCTGCTAGCATTTAGCATATAGCATAGCTCAGCCTTCCTCACCACAACTCTGCTAGCATTTAGCCGAGCATAGCTCAGCCTTCCTCACCACAACTCTGCTAGCATTTAGCATATAGCTTAGCTCAGCCTTCCTCACCACAACTCTGCTAGCATTTAGCATATAGCATAGCTCAGCCTTCCTCACCACAACTCTGCTAGCATTTAGCCGAGCATAGCTCAGCCTTCCTCTCCACAACTCTAACTCTGCTAGCATAGCTCAGCCTTCCTCACCACAACTCTGCTAGCATTTAGCATAGCTTAGCACGTAAACAAGACAACGTGTATTATGTCTGTTGTGTTCAGGGGCATCGGTTAAGAACGGACAGTGTCACAATTATTACGGGCGACCACAACAATGAGAATCAAGTTTTCTGCAGTCATAATCGTTGAGAGAATCGCAATGCATCTAAGAATCGATTATTCTTTTTTCCCACAGCCCTAAAATAATTATGAAATGTTTGTATTATAACTGAATATCATGAAAATATGTTTAAAACTCTAAATGTCGCCAAAACAAAATCATTTAGTTCAGTCTTTTTAGTGAAAAACAAACTATCAAAGCATCATTAAACGTGAGTCTCTTCTGGTGTAAACAATGTGTGTACTAGTACAACAATACTCATCACTTCTGACCCTCTGCCAGTGTGTACTGGTTACCAGTTCATGCAGCATACCGGTTTTATTTTCCAGATAATCACTTTTTATAAACCGCCACACAGAACAATGGTGTTGAGAGTTGACTCTTAACAGCGTTCCCTTCTCTCTCATGGTTAGAACCGTTTCTTATAACAAACAACTAACTCTCTTTAATTGGGTCAAACAATGCGACACACAAACAATTTGTAAAAGTAAGAAGTGAACGACATGCTGGGTAACGTTATAGCGGCTAGCTAGCAGCATAGCAGTCTGTTAGCAGCAGAGAGAGGCGGAACATTCAAGAACTTGTGTCCAAGAGAAGAGCTGTGTTATTATGGATCCCACTGCTCTTCTTGGTAAGATATGTGCAGCGTCTGTGCTCCCGCATCTGCAGATGCGGGTAACCTGATTTTGTTCAGGTCCTGTTTGCTGACCCCCCCTAACTACTAGAAGTAACTTCAACCAGTTGTCTCTACCTCAACCAGCTGTGCAGGACGAGTCTTACTAAGAAGAGCAGTGGGATTCACAATAACTCGTCAGCTTGGCACCAAACGGGTTGGAAGACGGAGAGTTTTGCGATTGTGGCCGCGAAGCCGAAGGGTCGGCCGTTGCGTGAAGAGGCATTTGTTCATCTGATGTTACGAACGCAACAACAATCCACCTATGAAGGACACGGCCCCGCTACAGATGGGTTAGAACAATTAAAACACGAGTCGAGGTATAAAATACTTGTAATACTACTGCTATCCCAACATTATACCAACTACAACGACAGACCTGTGGACCTTAAAAGGGCCTAAACATTTTACTTGTATTTATTTCAACAAGATGAAACCTGGTCTTGAGAACTCTTGTCCTGTTTCAGATATGAAAAGGGCCCTTTGGCATCAAGTCCATGGAGGACTCCTCGTTTGGGAGTTGATCATCCTGTGGTTTCGGTGTCTGGTCGGTAAGGACTCTAATCTCTCAACCTGTGTAACCTTGTTTCTTTTTCTTGCCTAACATGTCCCCTTCAATTTGGTACTTGTGTTTTTCTGTCTGGTCCTTCAGTTTGGGAGCCGCTATGGACACCAGACCAAAGCACGACGAGACGATCCACGACGTCCCGGAGAAGCTCGGACCTGAAGAGATGCAGCTTCCTACCGAGCTTCACAAAGTGCTGCGCGAGGAAGACATCGTCGGTTCTCGCGCGTCCATCGTCTACGAGGAGAGTCTTCGTCAGCTGGCGACGCTGCTTCACCTGCCGGTGAAACGCTGTCGCTACCGGATGTCCACCGGGCTCATGTGCTTCGGCCTCCCCCCGTTTGAGTGTCTCATAGAACAAAGCTGTACTGCCTTTGTAGTTGAATGGGTGAGTCTCGCAACCTAATCACCTCAATATCATCGGCAGAGCAGTCCATCCATTGTCTGTCTTTGTCCACTATCTTTTTAACCACTTCCTGTTCAGGTTTGTCCTCGTGGTCACGTTGTCTGGAGCTGGACCTCACAGCCGACCTTTAAGTTCGGGATGTTGGCGGGCGACTTCATGCTCGGGACGAACATCCTGTTGAGCGGGAACAACTACAGTAAAGTGGCCCTCCTGTTCCGCTTCATGAACATGGGAGTCGTCAGTCCGGCCACCTTCTCCAAGATCCAGGACACCTACTGCGTGGACACGATCCGGGAGTTCTGGATGGAGAGGAGGTCCGAGGGCGTTCAGTGGTTACAGGGCAAAGATGTGGTCGTTGTAGGTGAGTTTGGAACAGCTGTAGTTATGTCGTCACCTTTATTGAATAGATAGATAGATATGTACTTTATTTATCCCCAGGTGGAAATTTGTATGTGAATTGAACAGTGAACAGTTGATGGACAACGCAACAGTTTTTTTTTGTTCTAATTATGATTTGTTATCTTTTTAGGAGGCGAAAGGAGCGATTCACCAGGTATGAAGTACACTGTGAGAAGTTTTATGAATTATAAAGGCCACAAAGCGTTGCATTTAACATTAGTACTGCACTTAAGTATAATTCTGAGGTACTTTACTTGAGTATTTCCGTTGTGTGATACTTCTACTCCACTACATCTCTGAGGGAAATATCATACTTTGCACTTGAGGGCCTCTTACCAGTTGAACAAGGAAAACCGCTGTAGGAAGGAGTCCAGGAGGATCCTGATCAGATGCTTAATTGGCCCCTTTTTAAACTGAAGGAGCAGCGTCTCTACTCTAAGCTCCCTCCAGATGTCCGATCTCCTCTCTCTATCTCTAAGGCTGAGCCCAGACCCCCTACAAAGGAAGCTAATTTCAGCCGCTTGTAGCCTCGATCTTTCAGTCACTTCTCAAAGCTCATGACCACAGGTGAGGGTCTGAACGTAGATGGACTGGTAAATCGAGAGCTTTGTCTTTCGGTTCAGCTCCCTTGTCACCAAAACAGTCGAGTACAACGTCTTCATCACTGCTGACTTTGCTCCGAATCACTTGTGCATCTTACTCTCCATTTTACCATCACTGGGGAACAAGACCCAGAGATACTTTAACTCCCTTTCTTGGGGCAGTGACTCACTACCAACCCAGAGGGTACAATCCACCGTTATCTGGCAGAGAACCACAGCCTCAGACTTGGAGGTCCTGATTCTCATCCCGACCGCTTCACACTCGGCTCCAAACCGCCCCAGATGACCTCACCTGGAACAGCAACACCACTGCACTGGCAAAGAAGGCCCAGCAACGCCTGTACTTCATCAGGAAGCTCAAGCGAGCAGGAGCCCCCCCCCCCATCATGCTCTCATTCTACCGAGGCGCCACTGAGAGCATCCTCAGCAGCTGCATCACGCTGTGGTTCGGAAGCTGCACCGCCTCCAACCGCAAGAGCCTGCAGCGCATTGTGAACTCTGCCCAGAGGATCATCGGAGTCTCACTCCCTACACTACAGGACATTTACAACACCCGCCTCACCCGCAAAGCACTCGGCATTGCGGGTGACCCCACCCACCCCTCCAACAGCCTCTTCAGCCTCCTGCCTTCAGGGAGAAGGTTCCGCAGTCTCCGTTCGAGCTCTACCCGGCTGAGGAACAGCTTCTTCCACCAGGCGGTCAGGATGCTGAACTCTCTCCCTCCCTCTCTCCTCTCGCTCCCCCTCTCTCCCCCCCTGCCATCTCTCCCCTGACCTCTCTACCCTCCCCCTCACCCACCTTTCCCCACTGCCTCAAATGGAACATACCAGGACATCTACTCCCCCTCACACCCCTTCCCTCATCCAGCACCAGTCACTTTTTCTATTTATTTATTTTAATTTTTTATTCTCTGCTGCTACGAACAAATACCCCCCTCACACACCCTTCCCTCATCCAGCACCAGTCACTTTTTATTCTCTGCTGCTACTTGTTAATCCTTTATCTAGGCCCTTATGTTCTTAACTTTATTCTATTTTATTCTATTATATGTTATATGTTCATGTCTATATTACACTGTGGGACTGCGAGAAACGGCATTTCGAATTTTCTGTATGCATAACACATGTGGAAACTTTGACAATAAAGTGAACTTTGAACTTTGAACTTTGAACTTTGAAGGTCACGTTCTGAAGGATCCAATAGAACCACATCATCTGCAGAGATGCGGCCCCCAAACCGGACACTCTCCTGCCCCAGCTGGGCCTTGAAATCCTGTCCATGAAAATCACAAACCGGATCAGTGATGACAGACGACCCTGGAA
Source organism: Melanostigma gelatinosum (assembly GCF_949748355.1). NCBI lineage: Eukaryota > Metazoa > Chordata > Actinopteri > Perciformes > Zoarcidae > Melanostigma > Melanostigma gelatinosum. The sequence continues at coordinate 23,491,364 of NC_136650.1, read as the reverse complement.
ACATGTTTGACTTTGTCAACCACGGTACCCCATATCCATGTCCTTTTTGACCACCTCAACATCCTCTGCCAGACGCATGGATGAGTCCTCCATCGAGTCTTCAAACTCTGCCTCCTCCACGAAGATGTCTTGGTCACGTTTAGGAGCTCCTTAAAGTGTTATTTCCACCGTTCAACAATATCCCCAGTCCGGGTCCGTAGTTCTCCTCTGTAAAACTCGGCCTGAGACAAGCCCTGCATTCCCTTTTTGAGTCGTGCAACGATTTGCCAGAGCTTCCTTGAGGCCAACTAAAAGTCCTTTTCCATGGTCTCCCCGAACTCATCCCACACCTGGGTTTTTGCTTTGGCAGCTGCAGCCTTTCTGGCCAACCGGAACCTGTCTGCTGTTTCCAGAGACCTAGCCAAGCCAGGAAGGCCTCCTTCAGCTTGACAGCTTCCTTCACTGCTGGTGTCCATCAGCAGGTTCTGTGCCTGTCGTAAGCTTCTGACCACGACACCTAGCAGCTGCTTTGAACATGGCCTGCTCGGATTCCATGTCCCCAGCCTCCCCAGGGATGCAAGAATTCCTTGAGGAGTTGAAGACCTCTTTGACAGTTCACCCTCACAACACGTTTGTGTTTACCAGGGTCTGTCCGGCAGCCTCCCCCACCATCTGATCCAACTTCCATTGTTCTTTTTGGGATCACAGTGTAGACACAGAATGTTTTGTTATCTGTGGTAACGTCTGTGACATTGTCCAGGTTCGGCTCTCCAGATAAGATATCGAAGTCTGTGCAAAGACTTTGCATTCTTCAGTCTGTGCATTGGTAGATTTAACCAGGCTCGGAGCTCTTATGTCCTCCGGCAGGTTTTTGATGAGTGATCCGAGAGGATAGGCCTTTCTACACTGGCATTGAAACCAGAGTAAGATAATGTCTGGTTGCTTCTCTCCCAAGACGGTTGGTTTTTGTAGGTGATGAGAAGTTTGCCCAAGAACATTAGCGCCAATGATAAAAGTTCCAAGACATCATGTAGTCTCGTCTTGAAAATGGGGCACACCGATTGTTCACAAAGAGCCGGATCAAAAACAAGGCAGGTCAACTGAGATGTAGTGAAGTAGAAGTATTAAGCAGCATAACAAGTAAAGTAGTACTTTAAGAAGTTCCTTTTAAGTTGTACTCTGGTAAATATACTTAGTTACGCAAACATTCCTCCATGTTACTGCTAATAGATAACTCCACAAAGCAGCTTTAATGTAAGGAAGTGTGGGTTTACTTTAACATCTTTCTCTCTGTGTTACAGTTTTACATTCAGATGTACGAAAAGTGATCGTTGTTAAAGAAGAGCAGCAGGAGTGGAGCTCCAGTCTGGACCAGGAGGACCCAGAGCCCCCACACATTAATGAGGACCAGGATGACCCAGAGCCCCCACACATGAAAGAGGACCAGGATGACCCAGAGCCCCCACACATGAAAGAGGACCAGGATGACCCAGAGCCTCCACACATTAAAGAGGAACAGGAGGACCCAGAGCCTCCACACATTAAAGAGGAACAGGAGGACCCAGAGCCCCCACACATTAAAGAGGACCAGGAGGAACTCTGGACCAGTCAGGAGGGAGAGCAGCTTCAAGGTCTGGAGGAGGCTGATATCAAGTCCTCATTCACTCCTGTGAAGAGTGAAGATGATGAAGAGGAAGCTCAGTCCTCACAGCTTCATCAAAGACAAACTGAACAGATGGAAACAGAAGCTGATGGAGAGGACTGTGGAGGACCAGAACCAGATCCTGATGAGGAGACTGAAGACTCTTTTGAACCTGAGACTGATGACTGGAAGGAGTCTAGAGAACCTCAGTCAGGTTTAAACTCTCTCAATAATGAGGCAGTTTCTGTCAGTGATTCAAGATGTAGTGCTGGAGAGAAACCATTTGGCTGCTCAGAGTGTGGGAAAAGATTTGGAACCAAGACGTATCGAAAGATTCACGTGAGATCTCATACAGGGGAGAAACCTTTCAGCTGCTTGTCATGTGGTAAAGGATTCACCCGGAAAGTTTTGTTGCAGTTACACATTAAATCTCATACAGGAGAGAAACCATTCAATTGCTCAGTTTGTGGTAAAAGTTTCACACAAGCAGGAAGTCTGACACGCCACATGCCCCTCCACACAGGGGAGAAAAGATTTAGCTGCAGTGTTTGTGAAAGAAGATTCACTTGGTACACCAGCCTTAAAACACATAAATGTGCGGGTCAGCCGTCCTCACAGCTTCATCAGAGACAAACTGAGGAGAACAGAGAGGCAGAACCTCCAGCCTGCAGCTCAACTGAACACAAGGACTGTAGAGGAACAGAACCAGCCAAGACCTCAGATCCAGATAGACATCCAGAACCAGATACTGTTGACAAGACTGGAGACTCTTCTGAGACTGATGACAGTGAGGATGATGACTGGAAGGAGTCCAGAGAACCTCAGGCAGGTTTAAATGCTTCGAATGATTCCAGATGTGGTACTTGTGAGAAACCATTTAGCTGCTCTCACTGTGGGAAAAGATTTGGCTTCAAGGCACATCTGAAGCGACACACAAGATCTCATACAGGAGAGAAACCATTCAGTTGTTTGTTCTGTAAGAAGTCCTTTGCACAAAGTGATAGTCTACAGAAACACATGAGAATCCACACGGGAGAGAAACCATACAGCTGCTCACTGTGCGGTAAAGCCTTCAGTGAAAACGGAAATCTGAAAGTACACATGAGATCTCACACAGGAGAGAAACCCTTCAGCTGCTCGGTTTGTAAGAAATCTTTCACAAAGAGTGATAGTTTACAGAAACACATGAGAATCCACACGGGAGAGAAACCATTCAGCTGCTCAGTGTGTGGGAAATCTTTCAGTGAAAGTGGAAATCTGAAGAGACACATGCGACTCCACACAGGAGAGAAATCATCCAGCTTCAGAGCTTGTGACTGAAGATGAATATTCACTTGGTTTTATCAGCTCAGAAACGTTAAGTGTTTCTCATCGGATTAGATCAAGATAGACACCCAGAACCGGATCCTGGTGACAAGACTGGAGAATCTTCTGAGACTGATGACGACTGGAAGGAGACCAGAAAACCTCAGTCAGGTTTACACTCTCTGAACAATGTGTCTTTCAGTCGTCTGAAATATATCTTCTGTCAGTGAGGGGGAAAAGTTTGGCAACAAGAAAAATCTGACGGTGCACGTGATGATTCACACAGTAGAGGAAACATTTCAATGCACACTTCTGAGGCAAAAGTTAGTGCGTCGAATGTCTATTAACTTCAAATAACGTTCTCAAAAGACCAGAATGAGGTTCAAACAAGAAGTCCTGTTCGTGGTCATTGATGGAAGTCTTACCTGATATGAAACACAATTTGTGTATTTATTTTATATGAAGACAAATGTGCCCGAAAAATTAACATTAAAAACTGTTAAGTATAAAATGTTTGGTAAGATTATCTTTATTTTATAGATATTTTGAGTTCGGCTGTTTGCTTTGACACATTTCATTCTGACACATTAAAGTTTGACATATTAATTAAATGGGAGAGAGTTTTTGTATCAGAAGTGAAACAAGTCTGGACGAGTTTTATCAACGAGGGACAAACATTGTGATAGTCGCTGTTGTATTTCCCTTGAATAAGTAACCTGAACCAGTCCCAACTATAAACCTGAACCAGCCCCAACTATAAACCTGAACCAGCCCCAACTATGAACCTGAACCAACCCCAACTATGAACCTGAACCAGCCCCAACTATGAACCTGAACCAGCCCCAACTATAAACCTGAACCAGTCATAACTATAAACCTGAACCAGCCCCAACTATAAACCTGAACCAGCCCCAACTATGAACCTGAACCAGCCCTAAATATGAACCTGAACCAGCCCTAAATATGAACCTGAACCAGCCCCAACTATGAACCTGAACCAGCCCCAACTATAAACCTGAACCAGCCCCAACTATAAATCTGAACCAGCCCCAACTATGAACCTGAACCAGCCCCAACTATAAACCTGAACCAGCCCCAACTATGAACCTGAACCAGCCCCAACTATAAACCTGAACCAGCCATAACTATAAACCTGAACCAGCCCTAACTATGAACCTGAACCAGCCCTAACTATGAACCTGAACCAGCCCCAACTATGAACCTGAACCAACCCCAACTATGAACCTGAACCAGCCCCAACTATGAACCTGAACCAGCCCCAACTATGAACCTGAACCAGCCCCAACTATGAACCTGAACCAGCCCCCAACTATGAACCTGAACCAGCCCCAACTATGAACCTGAACCAGCCCCAACTATGAACCTGAACCAGCCATAACTATAAACCTGAACCAGCCCTAACTATGAACCTGAACCAGCCCTAACTATAAACCTGAACCAGCCATAACAATGAACCTGAACCAGTCCCAACTATAAACCTGAACCAGCCCCAACTATGAACCTGAACCAACCCCAACTATGAACCTGAACCAGCCCCAACTATAAACCTGAACCAGCCATAACAATGAACCTGAACCAGTCCCAACTATAAACCTGAACCAGCCCCAACTATGAACCTGAACCAGCCCCAACTATGAACCTGAACCAACCCCAACTATGAACCTGAACCAGCCCCAACTATAAACCTGAACCAGCCATAACTATAAACCTGAACCAGCCCCAACTATAAACCTGAACCAGCCATAACTATAATCCTGAACCAGTCCCAACTATAAACCTGAACCAGCCCCAACTATGAACCTGAACCAGCCCCAACTATGAACCTGAACCAACCCCAACTATGAACCTGAACCAGCCCCAACTATAAACCTGAACCAGCCATAACAATGAACCTGAACCAGTCCCAACTATAAACCTGAACCAGCCCCAACTATGAACCTGAACCAGCCCCAACTATGAACCTGAACCAACCCCAACTATGAACCTGAACCAGCCCCAACTATAAACCTGAACCAGCCATAACTATAAACCTGAACCAGCCCCAACTATAAACCTGAACCAGCCATAACTATAAACCTGAACCAGTCCCAACTATAAACCTGAACCAGCCCCAACTATGAACCTGAACCAGCCCCAACTATGAACCTGAACCAACCCCAACTATGAACCTGAACCAGCCCCAACTATGAACCTGAACCAACCCCAACTATGAACCTGAACCAACCCCAACTATGAACCTGAACCAGCCCCAACTATAAACCTGAACCAGCCCCAAGTATAAACCTGAACCAACCCCAACTATGAACCTGAACCAGCCATAACTATAAACCTGAACCAGCCCCAACTATGAACCTGAGCCAGCCCCAACTATGAACCTGAACCAACCCCAACTATGAACCTGAACCAGCCCCAACTATAAACCTGAACCAGCCCCAACTATAAACCTGAACCAGCCCCAACTATGAACCTGAACCAGCCCCAACTATAAACCTGAACCAGCCATAACTATGAACCTGAACCAGCCCTAACTATAAACCTGAACCAGCCCCAACTATAAACCTGAACCAGCCCCAACTATGAACCTGAACCAACCATAACTATAAACCTGAACCAGCCCTAACTATGAACCTGAACCAGCCCTAACTATGAACCTGAACCAGCCCCAACTATAAACCTGAACCAGCCCCAACTATAAACCTGAACCAGCCATAACTATAAACCTGAACCAGCCCTAACTATAAACCTGAACCAGTCCCAACTATGAACCTGAACCAGCCCCAACTATGAACCTGAACCAGCCATAACTATAAACCTGAACCAGCCCTAACTATAAACCTGAACCAGCCATAACTATAAACCTGAACCAGCCCCAACTATAAACCTGAACCAGCCCCAACTATAAACCTGAACCAGCCCCAACTATGAACCTGAACCAGCCCCAACTATGAACCTGAACCAGCCCCAACTATGAACCTGAACCAGCCCCAACTATGAACCTGAACCAGCCCCAACTATGAACCTGAACCAACCCCAACTATGAACCTGAACCAGCCCCAACTATAAACCTGAACCAGCCATAACTATAAACCTGAACCAGTCCCAACTATAAACCTGAACCAGCCCCAACTATGAACCTGAACCAGCCCCAACTATGAACCTGAACCAACCCCAACTATGAACCTGAACCAGCCCCAACTATAAACCTGAACCAGCCATAATTATAAACCTGAACCAGCCCCAACTATAAACCTGAACCAGCCATAACTATAAACCTGAACCAGTCCCAACTATAAACCTGAACCAGCCCCAACTATGAACCTGAACCAGCCCCAACTATGAACCTGAACCAGCCATAACTATAAACCTGAACCAGCCCTAACTATGAACCTGAACCAGCCCTAACTATAAACCTGAACCAGCCATAACAATGAACCTGAACCAGTCCCAACTATAAACCTGAACCAGCCCCAACTATGAACCTGAACCAACCCCAACTATGAACCTGAACCAGCCCCAACTATAAACCTGAACCAGCCATAACAATGAACCTGAACCAGTCCCAACTATAAACCTGAACCAGCCCCAACTATGAACCTGAACCAGCCCCAACTATGAACCTGAACCAACCCCAACTATGAACCTGAACCAGCCCCAACTATAAACCTGAACCAGCCATAACTATAAACCTGAACCAGCCCCAACTATAAACCTGAACCAGCCATAACTATAATCCTGAACCAGTCCCAACTATAAACCTGAACCAGCCCCAACTATGAACCTGAACCAGCCCCAACTATGAACCTGAACCAACCCCAACTATGAACCTGAACCAGCCCCAACTATAAACCTGAACCAGCCATAACAATGAACCTGAACCAGTCCCAACTATAAACCTGAACCAGCCCCAACTATGAACCTGAACCAGCCCCAACTATGAACCTGAACCAACCCCAACTATGAACCTGAACCAGCCCCAACTATAAACCTGAACCAGCCATAACTATAAACCTGAACCAGCCCCAACTATAAACCTGAACCAGCCATAACTATAAACCTGAACCAGTCCCAACTATAAACCTGAACCAGCCCCAACTATGAACCTGAACCAGCCCCAACTATGAACCTGAACCAACCCCAACTATGAACCTGAACCAGCCCCAACTATGAACCTGAACCAACCCCAACTATGAACCTGAACCAACCCCAACTATGAACCTGAACCAGCCCCAACTATAAACCTGAACCAGCCCCAAGTATAAACCTGAACCAACCCCAACTATGAACCTGAACCAGCCATAACTATAAACCTGAACCAGCCCCAACTATGAACCTGAGCCAGCCCCAACTATGAACCTGAACCAACCCCAACTATGAACCTGAACCAGCCCCAACTATAAACCTGAACCAGCCCCAACTATAAACCTGAACCAGCCCCAACTATGAACCTGAACCAGCCCCAACTATAAACCTGAACCAGCCATAACTATGAACCTGAACCAGCCCTAACTATAAACCTGAACCAGCCCCAACTATAAACCTGAACCAGCCCCAACTATGAACCTGAACCAACCATAACTATAAACCTGAACCAGCCCTAACTATGAACCTGAACCAGCCCTAACTATGAACCTGAACCAGCCCCAACTATAAACCTGAACCAGCCCCAACTATAAACCTGAACCAGCCATAACTATAAACCTGAACCAGCCCTAACTATAAACCTGAACCAGTCCCAACTATGAACCTGAACCAGCCCCAACTATGAACCTGAACCAGCCATAACTATAAACCTGAACCAGCCCTAACTATAAACCTGAACCAGCCATAACTATAAACCTGAACCAGCCCCAACTATAAACCTGAACCAGCCCCAACTATAAACCTGAACCAGCCCCAACTATGAACCTGAACCAGCCCCAACTATGAACCTGAACCAGCCCCAACTATGAACCTGAACCAGCCCCAACTATGAACCTGAACCAGCCCCAACTATGAACCTGAACCAACCCCAACTATGAACCTGAACCAGCCCCAACTATAAACCTGAACCAGCCATAACTATAAACCTGAACCAGTCCCAACTATAAACCTGAACCAGCCCCAACTATGAACCTGAACCAGCCCCAACTATGAACCTGAACCAACCCCAACTATGAACCTGAACCAGCCCCAACTATAAACCTGAACCAGCCATAATTATAAACCTGAACCAGCCCCAACTATAAACCTGAACCAGCCATAACTATAAACCTGAACCAGTCCCAACTATAAACCTGAACCAGCCCCAACTATGAACCTGAACCAACCCCAACTATGAACCTGAACCAGCCCCAACTATGAACCTGAACCAACCCCAACTATGAACCTGAACCAACCCCAACTATGAACCTGAACCAGCCCCAACTATAAACCTGAACCAGCCCCAACTATGAACCTGAACCAGCCCCAAGTATAAACCTGAACCAGTCCCAACTATGAACCTGAACCAACCCCAACTATGAACCTGAACCAGCCATAACTATAAACCTGAACCAGCCCCAACTATGAACCTGAGCCAGCCCCAACTATGAACCTGAACCAACCCCAACTATGAACCTGAACCAGCCCCAACTATAAACCTGAACCAGCCCCAACTATAAACCTGAACCAGCCCCAACTATAAACCTGAACCAGCCCTAACTATAAACCTGAACCAGCCATAACTATGAACCTGAACCAGCCCCAACTATAAACCTGAACCAGCCATAACTATGAACCTAAACCAGCCCCAACTATAAACCTGAACCAGCCATAACTATAAACCTGAACCAGCCATAACTATAAACCTGAACCAGCCATAACTATAAACCTGAACCAGCCCTAACTATAAACCTGAGCCAGCTCTCTATTAGGATAATATGGTACTATAAGCTCCTTAAGATATGATGGTTTCTTACCAATCAGGGCTTTGTAGGTGAGAAGGATTTATTGTACAGGGAGTCAGTGCAGAGAAGCTAATACAGGAGTAATATGATCTCTTTTATTAGTTTTTGTTCGTACACGAGCTGCATTATTCTGAATCAACCGGAGAGATTTAAGAGACTCATTAGAGCAGCCTAATAATAAGGAATGACAGTAATCCAGTCCAGAGGTAACAAATGCATGAAGTCATTTCTCTGCATCTCTTTGAGACAGGATGTGCCTGGCTTATTAAATGTCACGTAGGTGAAAAAAGGCAGTCCTAGAAGTTTGTTTCATCTGAGAGTTAAAAGACAAATCCTGATCAAAGGTAACTCCGAGATTCTTTATGGTGCTGCTGGATGCAGAACAATAACATTTAGAGAAACAATATCATTGGATCAATTCCTCGTAGAATAATGTTTAGTCTGAGTTTAACATCAGGAAGTTGCAGGTCATCCAGGTTTTTATGTCCTTAAAGCTGTTTGCAGTTTAGTGAGCTGTTTGGTTTCATCTGGTCTGATCGGTAGATATAATTGAGTATCATCTGCATAACAATGAAAGTTTAAAGTGGTTTCTGATAATATTGCCTAAAGGAAACATGTATAAGGGGAACAAGATTGGTCCAAGCACAGAACCTTGTGGAACTCCATGACTAACGTTGGTGTTCATCGAGGTTTCATCGTTTATAAAACTGAGATCGATCTGATAAATGGGACTTAAACCAGTTTAGTGCGGTTCCTTTAATACCAATCAAATGTTCTTGTCTCTGTAACAGGATGTAATGATTAATGGTGTTGAACGCAGCACTAAGGTCGAACAAGACCAGAACAGAGACAAGTCCTTTGTCTGATGCAATTAGGTCATTCGTTATTTTCACCAGAGCTGTCTCATAAGAATGGCTAAACATGTGACACACAGAGCAGGAGAGGTAGAGAGAGAAGCCATCGCTAGCTGCTAAGCTAAAGTACGGTAGTTAATGTTGGCAGAACAGAACAACGTGTAAACAACTGTTGTATTAAGCAAGAAGTCGCTGAAAGAGGAAGCGAGCTATGAGTGTTTAAATGTACAGCAGATAATTAGTAGCCGCTTGTACTGAAGAATATCACACAATTAACTTGGTTTAGCCGGAGCTACGAAAGTACGCTGTCAGACAACAGATACACTGGCGACAGGAAGTGAGACAACACACGTCAGTCGTGATTTAATGTTTTACAGAAGATAACTCCTTCAACATCTTGATCAATAAACTCATTAATTTGTTATGGATAGACTTGTTTGTGACATAAAACAATAAATAAACATAATAAACATCAAACAGTTAATAACAGTCTTGAACCTTCTATGTTTTAAATATTGGACCAGCCTCTAATCTGGGGAAGACGGGACAGAGAGAAGTCCTCAGTGTCACTGTCGTTACCGGCAGAGGACAGAATATTGATACGGTAACAATAAATCTTCCCGAGCCTAAACTGAAGCAAATTAAACGATATTATCTTCAGCCTCTTGACACCAAAACATCCAGAAACAAGAAGAGCTTCTTCCTCCAGGACGTCACAACTAAAAGTCGACTCCGCCTCCAAATCGACTTCTGGAACATTTGAATGAGACGGCAGAGAAACAAGTGTAAATGCCCGTTATTTGATGTCATTGTATGCTCTGAAATATAATGTTAAACTAATGCAACACGTGCTTCAGTTTATTAAATCGTGTCATAACAGAAACCTTAACGAGTCTTACAGTATCAGTTATTCATCGTTTGTTCATGACATCATTATTATTGTTCGGATGATCGTTTCAACAACCAAGTCATCCGAATAGGGTCAAACAGCTGCGTATGGTATCATGGACTTTTTAAAAGAAGAGGCTTGTATACAGCAGTACACAGTGAATCATGGCCTCAGACTTGGAGGTTCTGACTCTCATCCTAAATGCTTCACATTTTACAAAACGTCTCAGTGCTGCTGAAGTTCACGTTCTGAAGGAGCCAACCGGACCACATCGTTTGCAGAGACAATTCTGAGGTCCCCAAACCGGACTCTCTCCTTCCCCCGACAAGAGGAAACCCTGGAGAAGGCCGACACCCACTGAGCCCAGAGGCCATTCAAACGGAAATGGCAAAAACGGAAATGGGAAAAAGGTACTCTTGTGGTTAAACACACTGTCAAACCTTATTTAGTGTTTGCTGCCGACTCTGAATCTTGTTATCGTGTTAACTTACAGCTAGCATAACATTAGCTTGATAATAGCATCACGTGAAATAGATTTTTTTGTGTAACATGTTTAGTTGACGTTCTATAATTGATTTGAACCTGAAGATGTCACTTGTATTCTAAAGTGTGCCGCCTCAATATAATACATTTTTATTATTCTAACGCAAAGCAAGAAACTGTCTGCAATGAACGAACAACAAAGGCTAAAGTTCAAGTTCTTTATTTTTATGACGCAAATAAATCAGAGTAGTCGATGGCTCATTAAATATGTACAACAAAGAAAATTGTTCAAACGAAGACATTGACTGGTTGCATTGTCTCGTCTCAATGAAGACATCTCCAACGTCAACTTTGCATCAAGTGTCTTAATTTACTGAATGATAACAGTCATCATCCATAAAGACTAATTTCAGTGTTTCTGTCTCATCATCAACACTGATTGGACATTAAAAAAAACCTCTCGGAACCATTGAAATACTGAACCTTAGAAAACATAGGAACTAAATTTACTACAACTAAAAACTAAAAAGTTTATGCCAGATCTACGGTGTTGCTCATATAAGAAGTTGTTATTTCCATGTATTCAGTGGAGCTGCTGGCTGGAGGCTCTTCTTCTCTGTTCTCGGTCTGATGAAGATGAAGCTGTGAGGACCGATGGCCGACACACTGATGGTTCCTGAGCTGGTCGTACCAGGTGAAACCTCGGTCACAAACACTGCAGGAGAACCTTTTCTCTCCGGTGTGATTCATCGTGTGATTCTTCAGTTGTGCTTTGGTTAGAAATCTTTTCTCACACACCGAGCAGCTGAACGGTTTCTTTCCGGTGTGGATTCCCATGTGTGTCTGTAAACTTCCCCTCTGTGTGAAAGACTTCCTACAAACTGAGCAGTTGAATGGTTTCTCTCCCGTGTGACATCTCATGTGCACCTTAAGAGATGAACGTATGTTGAAAGCTTTACCACACTGAGAGCAGCTGAATGGTTTCTCACTGGAAACTTCATTATTCAGAGAGTTTAAACCTGACTGAGGTTCTCTGGTCTCCTTCCAGTCATCACAGTCATCAGGTTCAGAAGAGGCTCCAGTCTTGTCATCAGTTTCTGGTTCTGAGTTCCTGTCTGGTTCTGGTCCTCCACAGTCCTCTCCATCAGCTTCTGGAGGTTCTGTCTCTCTGCTCTCCGCAGTTTGAGTTTGATAAAGCTGTGAGAAACAACGACCAACACATCTGTGGTTTCTCAGTGTGTTGTACCAGGTGAATCTTTGTTCACAATCTCTGCAGGTGTAGAATTTCTTCTTTGTGTGGACTTCCATATGTTTTGTCAGATATCTCCTCCATGCAAACTCTTCACCACAAGTTGGGCATCTGAACCGTGTTCGTCTCGTGTGGATCCTCATGTGTTGAACTAAAGACTCGCTGTCACTGCAGTCTGTGTTACACACTGAGCAGCGGAAAGGTTTCTCCCTTGAGTGACTTGTCATGTGAGAACGTAAGCTTTCCTGCTCGTTAAATATTTGACCACAAAGTGAGCAGCCGAACGGTTTCTCTCCGATGGGGGGGTTCTTGTGTGTCAGCAGAGTGAGACTGTCTTCAGATCTTTCGTGACATTCAGAGGAGCTGAAAGGTTTCATGTCAGTGTTACATCCTGGATCTCTGACAGAGACCTCCTCACTGTTCAGATGCTTCGGACCCGATTGAAGTCGATCACCTTCAACTCCGTCATCAGTCTTGGGTTCAGTTTCAGCCTCGTCATCAGAGCAGCTGAATGGTTTCTTCCTGCTATTAAATCCATCATTTACAGAGACATTTTTGTTTCTCTGGTACGTGAACCCTGACTGATGTTTCCTGGTCTCTTTCCAAAACTCAACGTCAACACTGTCATCAGGTTCAGAGGACGGTTCAGTCTTGACATCAGCATCTGGTTCTAAATATCTATCTGGATCCGAGTTCCTGTCTGGTTCTGTCTCTTTGTTCTCCTCAGTTTGTCTTTGATGAAGCTGTGAGGACTGCCGACCGACACATTTATGATCTTTGACCTGGTAACGCCAGACAAATGTTTCCTTACAAACACTGCAGCTGAATCTTTTCTCTTCTGTGTGACGTGTCAAATGTTTCTCTAAGTCTTCACTTTGTGGAAAATATTTCTTACAAACAGAGCATCTAAAAGGTTTCTCTCCTGTGTGAGATCTCATGTGTACCTTCAGATGTGTCTGTTTCCTAAATCTGTTCCCACACTCAGAGCAGCTAAATGGTTTCTCACTAGAAACTTCATTATTCAGAGAGTTTAAACCTGACTGAGGTTCTCTAGTCTCCGTCCAGTCATCACTGTTATCAGTCTCAGGTTCAGAAGAGTCTCCAGTCTTGTTATCAGGATCTGGTTCTAGATCTGAGTTCCTGTCTGGTTCTGGTCCTCCACAGTCCTCTCCATCAGCTTCTGGAGGTTCTGCCTCTCTGTTCTCCTCAGTCTGACTCTGATGAATCCGTGAGGACTGACGACCAACACATATGTGTCTTGTGATCTGTGAACACCAGGAGAATCTTTTGTTACACATACTGCAACTGAATCGTTTCTCTCCTGTGTGGACCGGCATGTGTTGTGTCAGGTGCCCCTTTCGTGAAAATCTTTTACCACAAACTGTACAGCTAAATGGTTTCTCCCCTGTGTGGATTCTCATATGTTCCTTGAGGGTTCCCTTGGTGCCGAATCCTTTCTCACACTCAGAGCAGCTAAATGGTTTCTTACCATCACTACACTTTGAATCTCCGACATGAACTTTGTTTAAACCTGACTGAGGTTCTCTGGTCTGCTTCCAGTCATCAGTCTCAGGTTCAGAAGAGTCTTCAGTCTCATCAGGATCCGGTTCTAGATCCGAGTTCCTGTCTGGTTCTGGTCCTCCACAGTCTTCTCCATCAGCTTCTGTTTCCATCTGTTCAGTTTGTCTTTGATGAAGCTGTGAGGACTGAGCTTCCTCTTCATCATCTTCACTCTTCACAGGAGTGAATGAGAACTTGATATCAGCCTCCTCCAGACCTTGAAGCTGCTCTCCCTCCTGACTGGTCCAGAGTTCCTCCTGTTCCTCTTTAATGTGTGGGGGCTCTGAGTCCCCCTGGTCCTCTTTAATGTGTGGGGGCTCTGGGTCCTCCTGTTCCTCTTTAATGTGTGGGGGCTCTGGGTCCTCCTGGTCCTCTTTAATGTGTGGGGGCTCTGGGTCCTCCTGGTCCTCTTTAATGTGTGGGGGCTCTGGGTCCTCCTGGTCCTCTTTAATGTGTGGGGGCTCTGGGTCCTCCTGGTCCTCTTTAATGTGTGGGGGCTCTGGGTCCTCCTGGTCCTCTTTAATGTGTGGGGGCTCTGGGTCCTCCTGGTCCAGACTGGAGCTCCACTCCTGCTGCCCGACAACCACTTTTTGCACATCTGAAGGTAAAACTGAAACACAGACAGAACATTTCTTTATGTGTAAGCTGCTCTGTGGAGTTTTCATCTGTTATTAGAGACACAGGAATGTTTGTGAGAAAATAAAGTATATTTACTCAAATACTTTCATTTATATATTTAAATTATTCATATTAATATTATTTTAACGAGTAGTAGTAGCTGCATTGTTGGTAACAGAGGTAAATAATAAATAGCAAAACATGTCACAATTATTAATAATTCAATTATGATCTATTAAACAATACATTAATATAAGAGAGTGATGTCACTCAGCTTACGCCATAAGACATCGTTAGTGTAGGTAACAGAATTAAAACATAAATTTAAGATGCCAACCAATTTTGGAAAACATCAATATCAATAAATTAGATCTCAATCTCAGGGTTGCTACGAAGTTCTTGTCACGGTGTACAGAGACATAATATTTCATATACACAAATCAAATGATCAAGTTCTTTCTAAACCCTTCGTTTCAAAATGTATTAAATATTAAAGTATTTTCTTTTAGAGTCTCTTTCTCTCAATAGTTGCTGGAACAGAGATCAACCTTCAGCGTCAAAGTGTAGAAGAGAGACGAGTCCTCTGACGTCTTCATCTCCTTGAGAACGCGGGTGTAAACCACTCCCACCTATCAACTGTCTTGATGATTTAATTTAACAGAATTAATACCAGTTACTTACATTGTCTAATTAATTCTTTATTCTGAACCCTCTAGAATAGACAGGCTGTTTGTCAGTGCTCATGTTGAGAGGAAAGTTGCCGGCAGAGTTGTCTATCATGAACTTTACTATACGTAACTTTTATGAACTCAGATGTTTAAATTTGGAGATTTGGTCAACTTAAAGCTTGCATAATTAATGCATAAAGACAAACAATATGTAGAGTGAGTCAGTAAAGTCAGATTAGTTTTGTATGAGAACAAACAACAAATGCACAGAAAACAGTTAAAAGAGTCAATTTGTGAATAGTTGAAAAATAGTGAGTTTGTTACTCTGGGTTAGGGTTAGATTGATGGGGGCTGGTGGGGCTGGTGGGGCTGGTGGGGCTAGTGGGGCTAGTGGGGCTGGTGGGGCTGGTGGGGCTGGTGGGGCTGCGTTCTTCCTGAAATCCACAACCATCTCCACTGTCTTTAGAGCG
Source organism: Melanostigma gelatinosum (assembly GCF_949748355.1). NCBI lineage: Eukaryota > Metazoa > Chordata > Actinopteri > Perciformes > Zoarcidae > Melanostigma > Melanostigma gelatinosum. The sequence goes on along the minus strand of NC_136650.1, from coordinate 23,475,702 downwards.
TTGAGCTCCAGGTTGTTCAGACTGCACCAGGTCACCAGATGGTCAGTCTCCCACCTGTAGGCGGACTCATCCCCACCAGAGATGAGTCCAATGAGGGTTAGGCCATATCCACACTAGTCCGTGTCTCGTTGGATGCAGAGTTGTCAAATAGAAACGATCACCGTCCACACGGGAGTTTCAGCATTATTCTCAAGTTGATCTGCAGCCACACGGCAGCCTTCGAAGGCAGACAGCACGTGACCATTAACGTGCACTGGGCATGCGCGTGATGGTGTAAACAGGACGTGGATTGATTGCTTAGTTAAAAAGCAGTTGGCTGCTGGTGTGGAGAAGACAATAAAGGACCTAAAACAACTTTCTATGGCTCCGGTTTCCTCCACTTACACAGTTCAGGGGGGAGAAAAGCAGCAGCAGAGGTGAAGAACAAGAGGACGCGGCCACAGAAAGAGTGGACCAGAGAAGACAACCCAAACAAGCCTCAGGCCCAACATTGTCCTCTGGGCTGAAGGTACCGAGCAGGTGGTTCTTACCGAGCTTACGGTACCCTGAGGAGAGAGCATGGACGAGGTCCATGAGGGCAAGCTCAATAAATAACAGGCCCTAATCTTCCAACGCCAACTGAAGGGTTGGAACCTGGAAGCTGCAGGAGCTTCGTATGGCGGTCGCTCTGGAAAGCTCTGGAGCTGCTGGGAACCAAGCCATGGAGGAGGGAGGGGTCACAGGTCACTGGGTCACAGATGATCCAGAGCAAAGTCCCTGTAAAGGTCAGCCCATTGAGATCACCTTCATCTCACCTGGAAGACCAGTGACGGCTAACAAAGTGATGAAGAGGTCCACGCGATGAAGAGGAACATGCGATGAAGAGGAACATGCGATGAAGAGGAACATGCGATGAAGAGGAACATGCGATGAAGAGGTCCATGCGATGAAGAGGTCCACGCGATGAAGAGGAACATGCGATGAAGAGGAACATGCGATGAAGAGGAACATGCGATGAAGAGGAACATGCGATGAAGAGGAACATGCGATGAAGAGGTCCATGCGATGAAGAGGTCCACGCGATGAAGAGGTCCATGCGATGAAGAGGAACACGCAATATATATAAATAGATATTGTCTTTATATTATGAACTGAATATTCATCCAGTGATGAAATAAATCAACAAGACTTTTTAAGTTTGAAGTAAAATATTCTCCAGTAACAGGTTGATCTGACATGCAGTGAATAAATGAAGTTATGTTCATGTTGGTCAATTAAGTTTGATTAATCAGGTAATAAAATAATCTCATGCTAATCAATAAACAAACCGTTAAAACATGGTTGAGTCCTGCAGCAGTAGACCTGAAGAGGTTCTGAAGATGTGTGAGGACTCACCTGGTTGTGTTTCTGGTGACTGGACCTCTGGGAGGAAGTCCACAGCATCATCAGACAGGTGTGGTGGAGGTCTCGTCTCCCTGGGGGGTCTCCGGTGGACCGGTAGCTCGGCTCTGACGTGGGTCTCCTCAGACTCCATCATCTTCAGTGATTACTGGATCGGGCTGGAAGGACCACCTGTAACAGAGGGACGGTTACCTGGATGAGTAGCTTAACACATCACTCCGGCTAGACACGCAGGAGGTCTACAGAGTGAACATCTTCTCCTGATGGAGGAGTGAGTGATGCTGGAGGTCTACAGAGTGAACATCTTCTCCTGATGGAGGAGTGAGTGATGCTGGAGGTCTACAGAGTGAACATCTTCTCCTGATGGAGGAGTGAGTGATGCTGGAGGTCTACAGAGTGAACATCTTCTCCTGATGGAGGAGTGAGTGATGCTGGAGGTCTACAGAGTGAACATCTTCCACTGATGGAGGAGCGAGTGATGCTGGAGGTCTACAGCGTGAACATCTTCTCCTGATGGAGGAGTGAGTGATGCTGGAGGTCTACAGAGTGAACATCTTCCACTGATGGAGGAGTGAGTGATGCTGGAGGTCTACAGCGTGAACATCTTCTCCTGATGGAGGAGTGAGTGATGCTGGAGGTCTACAGAGTGAACATCTTCTCCTGATGGAGGAGTGAGTGATGCAGGAGGTCGACAGAGTGAACATCTTCTCCTGATGGAGGAGTGAGTGATGCTGGAGGTCTACAGAGTTAAAGCTCTATGAACACAAACCTACGTCCAGCTCTCTCATGTTCTTTATGAATAGAGTGGAAGCACCACAGCCCGGAACATCTGCAATAAACAGAAATAACAAACCAACAGAGGGAACGATTTGATCAAATATCATCCTCTACATGATCACATGAAATATCCTCAAACGGTTTAAACGTTCTCAACGACAGAATCACACAGCGAGCTGCATTTCATTGGTCCGGTGACCTGGTGAGCTTTTTGGAGAAATGTCATTTGTTCTGTTATTTAATAGAAAACAGCCTAAAATATATCCATGGTGCCACCACAGGCCAAGGCGTCACAGACTGGAGGTGGAGCGGAACCAACTAGATGTAGTTGAGCTCACCTCCACGCACAGCACTGGTTCTGGAACCAAACTGCTGGAGAGGAGCTGGACTCTATCCTCTCCCCGGGGAACCAGAGGGTGGAGAGCGAGTCGCTGAGGGGAAGTCTGACTGTTGGTTGTGGCTACGCACGGCCTTACCGGAGTCTCTGGGTGGAGCTCTAGAAAGGTCTCCGACTGGGGGACTCCAGAGGTTCATGATCTGGACCCAAGTGGAGCTTTGTTGTTGGACTTCTGTGCCGGTCATTGATCGGTCATGTTGGAGCGTAGAGGATTCAGAAGCCTTCTTGGTACCAGAACACTCTCGTATCTTCAGGTCTGCCCACGTACATTTTGGACGTTGTTCTGCGTCTCCATTACCGTGTCGGGGGACAAATGTGTTTTCAGTCGTTATAGGCCGATAATAACACGAGTAGAAAGCAATAACCTACCTGGGGTCAGGAGCAGAGGCCACAGCCCTTCAGTGCTGCGATGACGTCTGAAGATGAAGCGGTTCCTCAAAGCATCGGATTCGTTCCATCGATGATTCATCTCTGAAAGAAACATCTCACAACTGTTTGTGTCTCAGTCATTTATAATCATCATCTGTATATTGTACCAACAACGTGATCATATCACGATTATTACATTATAGCATCCAGCAGTCGGTGTAGAAGTGTGTCAATCAGAGACAAGTCATGTTATTTTACAAGAAATATTTACATTTAAGAAGCTTTTTACTTCAAAGTGCTGAAACAATCGTAACAATATTAATATTCTGCATTCTCACTTTAACATCTCTGACTGGAGAGAAACAACGAAGCTGTTTGCAGGAGCTAGCTGCTAACGTTAGCCTGTAAAGCATATTGATATTGTCTCCAAATGTCCATCA
>NC_136650.1:23382339-23469839 GCF_949748355.1 Melanostigma gelatinosum | reverse complement strand
CCGAAGCTGAGGGATGAAATCAGCGTCCAGTAGTTTCCGTTGTCGCTCGTTCTGCTCTTTTGAACGAGAAAGTTCCTCCTCGTACTCTGCTATCGTTCTTTCAAACACACCAAATATCTCTTCAGCAGCCGCAGTTAGTCGCTGGTTGACGAAACATCTCAGCATTTGGACTTTAGACATTTTCACACAACCACACAAACTGCGTCACAAACTCCGTTTACTCTCATTAAACTCTGACTAGCGCTCTGTTGATCACTTCCATCCCCGCTAGCATGCTAAGCTAACTTCAATAGCTTTGTAGGCTACCGGGAGATGAGTCAGAGGAAACACGTTGAGAGAAAAGTCCATTCAGAAGGCTTCCGGGCTACAGCTTCCGGGCACATCCGCTGCTGACTTTCAGAATAAATGTCCGCAAGATATTACCAAATACTTTAAATCACAAGTATTATTGATGCATTTAGACATATAAAGGGGAATTGTTTATGTATCTGTATGTGTGTATTGTTTTTAAATGTAGTGTTGAAAAAAAGTGTTATGTTGTTAATTATATACACACACATATACATATATCGAGAGAGAAAGGGTCCTCTATAGGCTTTTATTTTGAATTTGCCCCCCGGAAATGATGGTTCATGTTTACGGAGCTTGACACCGGAGCAGTCCGCGGACAGAAGCCGTTTGTTAGAATCTAACGTTAAATAACGGCAGAAAACCGATGATTTAGTTCATTCAGCGAAGATGGACCGACACCGGAAACAACTAGCAGTAGTTTTAAAACCAGAAGCGAAGCTGCAGGGAGAAGGTTTGTCGTCCTCCTTCCGCTCTGCTAATGATGCTAAGCTAACGTTAGCTATAGCTCAACCATTCATCCACAGCCTGTTAGCTGCAGCTAGCTCCTCAAGCTAACGCGTTATTATCACAGGATCCATTGAGAGTTTGTGTTTACGATTTGATCTGTTTCTCAGTTGATTACATTACATATAATAGTTCTAGTAGTTACAGGAAGAATTACCTATCAATAACGTTATAATAATGTCATAACGCTATAATAACGTTATTTCGTCATAACTTAGTAATGTTCCTCCTTTAACTGGAAAATAAAATAAACGAGTCAGGTTTTTAAAACGGAAGACTACATATTAGCTCAGTTGTATTTCTTCTTATTACTAGTAATCACTAGATGTTATAACAAGAACAGAAGTGAAGTAAAACGATTAACTATTAATATATGATATAAATATGAATTACCAGCACAATTAAATCTTAAATCTTCACATCTGTTCAAGGTGGAGCTCTGATATGATGCTGGATAGTTTCATGAATCATATTTTTATTGAGTCAAATTTCAATCTGCAACGTAATCGGAAACATTGTCTGTCACATAAATGTAGTACTACAACGTTCCCCTCTAAAGTAGAAGTACACAGTAAGTCGTTTTTTAAGTGCTTTGGGGCTTTTTAAAGTTATTTCAGAGAACAATGAGCTAGAGCAGTAACATAATTCAATATTTTTCATATCCTAATAAAAATAATAAATCCATAGCTGGGCTTTTTTGTTTGAAGGCCTGGGTCCAGGTGGTCTACCCTTTAGAACAGTAACCAATAATTATATAACACAATCGATAATCATAACACGATTGATAATCATACAACACGATCGACAATCGTATAACATGTTCAATAATCATAACACGAAGATAATCATACAACACGATCGATAATCAAAAACACGATCGATAATCATACAACACGATCAATAATCATACAACACGATCGATAATCAAAAACACGATCGATAATCATACAAGACGATCAATAATCATACAACACGATCGATAATCAAAAACACGATCGATAATCATACAACATGATCGATAATCGTGCAACACGATCGATAATCGTACAACACGATCGATAATCGTACAACACGATCGATAGTTCTATAACACGATCGATAATCATATACACGCGCCTTATTTGCTACCGTCGACAGGCTAACAAACCCTCCAGTGTCGGTAGCTGCTGAACTCCAATCCACCTGGGCATGTAATCAATTTGCCTCCTTTTTTACTGACAAAATTCAGAAAATTAGACAAGCAGTCAGTGCCTCCACATCAACCACAGGATATGTGTTGTCCCGATCTCTGAATAACATCCATTCAAATATCATGACACAATTTCATTCAATCGACCGTAGAAGCCTAGAAGACATCATACAACATCTGAAGTCATCCTCCTGCTGCTTGGATATTCTACCAACACACTTTTTCAAAAATATTTCAAACTGCATGACCACTGATCTTTTACAAATTATAAACACATCCCTTCTCTCAGGTGTCTTCCCACAAGCCCTAAAAACTGCAGTTATTAAACCGCTCCTAAAGAAGGCTAGTTTAGACTCCGCAACGATGAAAAATTATAGGCCAACATCAAACCTCCCATTTTTAAGTAAAATAATTGAAAAAGCGGTTTTCCAACAGCTGACCAACTTCTTGACCGTAAATAACTGCTTTGATGTTTTCAAGTCAGGCTTTCGACAGCACCACAGCACTGAAACTGCTCTTGTTAAGGTTTTCAACGACATCCACTTAAACATAGACAATGGCAGAAGTTCAGTCTCAGTGTTACTGGATCTCAGTGCTGCATTCGACACGGTCGACCATGCCATACTCCTAGAAAGACTAAACATCTGGGTGGGACTCTCTGGCACAGCACTTAACTGGTTTGAATCCTACTTGAAGGACCGAGAATACTTTGTGTCTGTGGCTGATTACACATCAGAGCTGACTAAAATGACATGTGGTGTTCCCCAAGGTTCAATACTGGGGCCTCTTCTGTTCAACATCTACATGCTTCCACTAGCGCAGATTATGGAAAACAACAAAGTGCGTTATCATAATTATGCAGACGACACACAAATCTACATAACTATGTCATCAGGGGACTATAATCCCATACAAGGGCTGGGTAACTGCATTGAACAAACCAACAACTGGATGTGCCAGAATTTTCTTCAATTAAACAAAGATAAAACAGAAGTAATTGTTTTTGGTACCAAGGACGAACAATTGAAAATCACCGCTCAGCTTCAGTCACTGATGTTAAAACCCACAAACCAAGCCAGAAATCTAGGTGTAGTTATGGATTCAGATCTCAACCTGAACAGCCATATCAAGACAATTACAAAATCAGCCTCCTATCACCTGAAGAATATATCAAGGATTAGAGGACTTATGTCTCAACAGGATTTGGTAAAACTTGTCCACGCATTTATCTTCAGCAGACTGGACTACTGTAACGGTGTGTTTACAGGTCTCTGTAAAAAGTCCGTCAGAAAGCTGCAGCTGATTCAGAACGCTGCAGCTCGAGTCCTCACTAAGACCAGGAGGGTGGATCACATCACTCCAGTTCTGATGTCTTTGCACTGGCTTCCTGTCCAACAAAGAATTGACTTTAAAATCCTGCTGTTGGTTTACAAAGCACTGAATGGTTTAGGGCCAAAATACATCTCTGATCTGCTGCTACCTTATGAACCATCCCGACCCCTCAGGTCGTCTGGGACCGGTCTACTTTCTGTTCCCAGAGTCAGAACTAAACATGGAGAAGCAGCGTTCAGTTTTTCTGCTCCACATATCTGGAACAAAGTCCCAGAAAGCTGCAGGTCTGCTGAGACCCTCAGCTCATTTAAATCAAGATTGAAGACCTTTCTGTTTGCTGCTGCCTTTAATTGAACCACATTCAATGAATATATTAATCAATTTCCTGCATTTCTGCATTTTACTACTGAATTTTATTTCTTACACTGTTTCTTTAATTGTTTTTAAATCTCCTTTTCTTTTGCCTTATGTTTTGATGCTTTTAATGGTTTTATGTGAAGCACTTTGAATTACCTTGTTGTTGAAATGTGCTGTACAAATAAATTTGCCTTGCCTATAACATGATCAATAATCATACAACATGATCAATAATCATACAACACGATCAATAATCATACAACACGATCAATAATCATTTAACACGATCAATAGTCCTACAACACGTTCAATAATCATACAACACGTTCAATAATCATACAACACGATCAACAGTTCTATAACACGATCAATAATCCTATAACACGATCAATAATCATATAACACGATAAATAGTCCTATAACACGATCAATAGTCCTATAACACGATCAATAATCATATAACACGATCAATAATCATTTAACACGATCAATAGTCCTACAACACGTTCAATAATCATACAACACGTTCAATAATCATACAACACGTTCAATAATCATACAACACGTTCAATAATCATACAACACGATCAATAATCATACAACACGATCAACAGTTCTATAACACGATCAATAATCCTATAACACGATCAATAATCATAACACGATCAATCGTCCTATAACACGATCAATAATCATTTAACACGATCAATAGTCCTACAACACGTTCAATAATCATACAACACGTTCAATAATCATACAACACGATCAATAATCATACAACACGATCAACAGTTCTATAACACGATCAATAATCCTATAACACGATCAATAATCATAACACGATCAATCGTCCTATAACACGATCAATAGTCCTATAACACAATCAATAGTCCCATAACACGATCGATAATCATATAACACGATCAATAATCATACAACACGATCAATAATCATACAACACGATCAACAGTTCTATAACTCGATCAATAAAAATATAACACCATCAATAATCATATAACACGTTAAATAATCATACAACACGTTAAATAATCATACAACACGTTCAATGATCATACAACACGATCAATAATAATACAACACGATCAATAATCATACAACACGATCAATAATCATACAACACGATCAATAATCATACAACACGTTCAATAATCATACAACACGATCAATAATCATACAACACGATCAATAATCATACAACACGTTCAATAATCATACAACACGTTCAATAATCATACAACACGATCAATAATCATACAACACGTTCAATAATCATACAACACGTTCAATAATCATACAACACGTTCAATAGTCATACAACACGATCAATAATCATACAACACGATCAATAATCATACAACACGATCAATAATCATACAACACGATCGATAATCATACAACACGATCGATAATCATACAACACGATCGATAATCACAACACGATCGACAATCACAACACGATCGATAATATAACTTGATCAATAATCGTACAACACGATCGATAATCATACAACACGATCGACAATCACAACACGATCGACAATCATACAACACGATCGACAATCACAACACGATCAATAATATTGATGTTTCACGAGGCCTTTCTCACTTCCCAATTTGTACATCCTCGATTCCTTTCCTTGTCTCCTCAAGTCCTAATCCCACCCACTGGAGGTGGTCAGAGGAGTTAAGGACAGAGGAGTCAAGGAGGGAGGAGTCTGAAGGAGATGATTGGACGGATTTATTAGTCAGGATGTCATGAGATAAACAAAAATTTCAAATGTTTAGACGAAGATAATTCATAAATAATTTGTAAAATTACCTTTAAACTGATGTTTTGTTCTTTTAGTGTTTGAAATATGTCCACAGCTCTCAACATCACTACTGTCCCCTTAAGAAGAGTACCCGAGTAAATGTAATTCGTTACTTTCTGTTTCAAACATCCTCCTCTTCATTACTACCTGATGAAAGCAAGTGTGTTTCATCATCTGTCTGTGTTTCAGTTTTACCTTCAGATGTACGAAAAGTGGTCGTCGGTGAAGAAGAGCCGCAGGAGTGGAGCTCCAGTCTGGATCAGGAGGACCCAGAGCCCCCGCACATTAAAGAGGAACAGGAGGACCCAGAGCCCCCACACATTAAAGAGGAACAGGAGGACCCAGAGCCCCCGCACATTAAAGAGGAACAGGAGGACCCAGAGCCCCCACACATTAAAGAGGACCAGGAGGACCCAGAGCCCCCACACATTAAAGAGGAACAGGAGGACCCAGAGCCCCCACACATTAAAGAGGACCAGGAGGACCCAGAGCCCCCACACATTAAAGAGGACCAGGAGGACCCAGAGCCCCCACACATTAAAGAGGAACAGGAGGACCCAGAGCCCCCACACATTAAAGATGAACAGGAGGAACTCTGGACCAGTCAGGTGGGAGAGCAGCTTCAAGGTCTGGAGGAGGCTGATGTCAAGTTCTCATTCACTCCTGTGAAGAGTGAAGATGATGAAGAGGAAGCTCAGTCCTCACAGCTTCATCAAAGACAAACTGAACAGATGGAAACAGAAGCTGATGGAGAGGACTGTGGAGGACCTGAACCAGACAGGAATTCAGATCCAGGAGACTCTTCTGAAACTGAAGTCAGTGATGGGGACTGGGAGGAGACCAGAGAACCTCCGTCAGGTTTAAAGAACAGGAATGTGAGCGTTGGAGAAGTTCACCGTTCTTCTGTGGAACGGTCGTTCAGCTGCTCTGAATGCGGACAAAGATTCGGCCGGAAGCCGCATCTGAACGCACACATGAGGATTCACACGGGGGAGAAACCCTTCGGCTGCTCTTTCTGCGGTAAGAGATTCTCTCAAAAGGGAAACTCAATCAGTCACATGAGACTTCACACGGGGGAGAAACCTTTCAGCTGCTCCGTGTGTAAGAAGTACTTCAGATATAGCGGAGACGTCAGCAGACACATGAGGATCCACACAGGAAATAAAACACTGCACCAGATCAACAGTAACATTCACACAGAATCAGAACCAGCAGGGAACCCAGATCCCCAAAGTCTCTTACAACCGGACCCTGATGACAAACCCTCAGAACCGGAGACTGAAGTCTCTGATGACGGTTTGAAGGAGACTAGAGAACCTCAGTCAGATTCAAACTCTGACTTCGACTTTGAGCGATGTAACGCTGACAAAGAGTCGTTCAGCTGCTCAGAGTGTGGGACAACATTCTGCCGGAGGGACCACCTGATGAGCCACATGAGGACTCACACTGGAGAGAAACCATTCAGCTGTTCCGTCTGTCAGAAACGTTTCAGCTGCAGCGGGAACATCTTGGCACACATGAGGCTTCACACGGGAGAGAAACCCTTCCAATGCTCATTCTGCGACAAAAGTTTCAGCCAGAAAGGAACTCTGCAGCTACACATGATAATTCACACGGGAGAGAAACCTTTCGGTTGCCCCTTCTGCGACAAGAGATTCGCCCACAAGAGACGTATGGCGCTGCACATGTCGGTCCACACGGAGGAGAAACGCTTCGGCTGCAGCGCTTGTGATAAAAGATTCACTTGGTACACGCAGCTCAAAACCCACAAGTGTGTCGGCGAGTCGTCTCGGCGCCGTCAAAGTGAGAAAAAGTCTCCCGCCAAGGAATCGTTTGGCTGCACCGAGTGTGACAAAACATTCAGCCTGAAGGGAAACCTGAAGACACACATGAGGATTCACACTGGAGAGAAACCGTTTCGTTGCTCCGTCTGCGGCAAACGTTTTAAACAAAACGTTCATCTCATGGAGCACATGACGATTCACACGGGGGAGAAACTGTACAAATGTGATGTTTGTGGGAAAGGGTTCAACAAGAAGTCGCTCGTCAAAAACCACCCGTGTGTTTGATCCTTGTGTCCGATGTTGATTCATGGGTTCACATTTACAAAGACGAGTGACGAGTTTGTCTGCTGGTCGTGTCTTCAAGTTCAGAAGCTAACAGCTAAATAAAGATTTGAACTCCATTTATTGGGAAAACATAAATTATGAAATATTTTACTTGAAAACTAAATTATTTTTGTGGCCTGAATTCCATTCTGTAAATAAAAAATAAGTTTCTCAATATTAAATCAATGCTTTTGCTTTAATCTCTTTGTGTTTCTGTAAATTAATTTGTAATTACATTGTAATAAACAAAAAGCATCGCTATTATGACTGTGGTTGTATCATAATAATGTATTTATAGACTGATGAGCATCAGTTTGTAATTATGTAGCAATCATCACTAAATGTGACACTTTTGGACGTCATGATTATTAGTTGACAGTTATGTGTTTTGAATATCAATAAATGTAATCGTTATTTAAATTTTAAATTATAATAAATAAATTACACCCTCATGTTTCATTTCATGTGCTTGAATTTATTCTCTAACTGCAATTAAAAGTTATTTTATTCTTGAAATAAATCCACTTTCGTTTCTTCGTCCTTCACTGACCTTCATTTTGCAGTTAAATCATGAAACTGAACCTGTAGAGCAGAAACCAGAGGACAGTTCAGGACAGACCTGGTCCAGCAGGCCGGCCATGATACGAGATCAGCAGGCTGGAAGGACAAAACAAGACAAAGAAAGAGAGACATCAGACTCTGTGAAGCTGGAACCAAAAGGTGGTTTGAGAAACAAGTCTACTAAGATGTTAGGTGGAGAACTTCCCCACCAGGTTACAAAGTTTGTGTTTCACACCGCCCACGCAGGTGTTGTAGTCCAGTGATTCTCAACAGGTGGGTCGAAGTCAAATCATAGGACGATCTCCAAAAGAGAGAAATGACCAGAGAGACCAGAGTCATTAGACTGACGAGATAGACTCATAGAGGTGAATTCTTCAAACACTAATTTCTCTTTTTAGAAGAAGAGAAAATATAATATCGTGGCTTTTTCACTTCACCCTGAATGAACTGAATTTAAAGCTGCAGGGCAAAACAGTGAAAATTATTTTTCTAAAATGAATTTTGTTACGTAATTTATTTTTTAATCCAGCTGTTATTTTACTTGAAATGAGAAGAACATTTATTTATGTATTTCTATGTATTATTTAGAATCCATCCAGTTAAATTAGAAAACTGAGAATAATATTTGTTGAAATATAATTGATGTGTACTTTCTTTATCTGACTTGACAGTTGTTTACTACACAGACACGTTACTACTACTAGACTTCTTGAATATAGATAGACCCAAATGATCTACAACTACAACAGTGGTTCTCAACTGGTCTGGCTGCGGGAACCATCACCTCTTAATGACAAGCCGGGACCCACGACCCAAATGAGATAGATAGATTATATATATATATATCTCATTTGGGTCGTGGGTTTACTACACAGACACGTTACTACTACTAGACTTCTTCAGCCTCAGGTACTACCTGCTTGGGAGGGAGCTTGACCTCGGGTCCCTGACTGGATCCAGACAATGAAGGACCGGAACACCAGGGCGACTGGGGGAACCTTTTTATGTTCTATGTGCGGCTCAAAGTGGGCAAGAAAACTGTGACGAAGACTCTGTAACTGACTCATGAACAGCCATCCGGACATTATTCCCCTCTGAGTGCTCGCACCACAATCACTCTACGCTCACAACTTTACACTGCAGTAATGTAACATAGCTCAGTTTATTCATACTCCTCTCAAGTGTCGTGACGGTCTAATGGTCCTCCCCTCCACAGTCCCGGGGATTCCGACCCACAGGATCTAGAGAACTTAACGGGATCATAGGTTAAATTACCTTTTTGACTGGGAAATCGTGATTCAATGAATGTGTTTGTCAGAAGATCATTGGTTCAATCTAGGGTCGGTCAGACCAACAAGAGGGGCTGAACATTTAGTCTCTGGTCAGCAAGACTCAGAGACTAGACCAGAGACTAGGTAGACACGTCTCTTTTTTACATTTTTATATTCTTCTCTGCTGTTGAAAGGAAAGTTGTCGAAATGTAATCAGACGAAGAAGAGATCAAGCAGGCAACAATGTTGATCTTATTAAAAAGTATATTCATTGAACAGGTGAGGGACGGACACGAGATCTTAAACAGCCTTTCATACACTCGTCACACTCGTGTCCTGCTTCCTGGAATAAAACATGTGAAGTGATCAAAGGTTATCTGGTCTACGATTAACTCTTGCCGTCCTCTCCAAAGATCCACAATGACAAATGCAGAAATTAAACTTTAAGTTACACAAATTTATGAAAACGACATACAAAATATTGAAATTATTATATAAAGTTCTTATAAAACATAAAAACATTACAGAAGATTGTCCTCAGAGGACTGACGACCGACACACTTGTCTTTAGACGCGTTTACAAAAGTCTTTCATTACAAACATTGCAGTTTCATCTTTTCTCTCGTGTGGACCGCCATGTGGTGGCTCAGACTTCCTGGTTGTGTAAAACTTTTTCCACAAACGGAGCAGCTGAATGGTTTCTCTCCCGTGTGGATTCTCATGTGTCTCTGTAAACTTCCACTCTGCGTGAAAGACTTCTTACAGACCGAGCAGCTGAATGGTTTCTCTCCCGTGTGACATCTCATGTGTGTTTTCAGATTTCCCTTGAGGCCAAATCTTTTCCCACACTCAGGGCAGCTAAATGGTTTCTCTCCATCACTACATCTGGACTCACTGACAGAAACGTCATCATTATTCACAGAGTTTAAATCTGACTGAGGTTCTCTGGTCTCCTTCCAGTCAACATCATCATCATCATCATCATCATCATCATCACCATCACCACTGTCAACAGTCTCAGTTTCAGAAGAGTCTCCAGTCTTCTCATTAGTATCTGGTTCTGGATGTCTATCTGGATCTGAGTCCCTGTCTGGTTCTGGTCCTCCACAGTCCTCTCCATCAGCTTCTGTTTCCATCTGTTCAGTTTGTCTTTGATGAAGCTGTGAGGACTGAGCTTCCTCTTCATCATCTTCACTCTTCACAGGAGTGAATGAGAACTTGATATCAGCCTCCTCCAGACCTTGAAGCTGCTCTCCCTCCTGACTGGTCCAGAGTTCCTCCTGGTCCTCTTTAATGTGTGGGGGCTCTGGGTCCTCCTGGTCCTCTTTAATGTGTGGGGGCTCTGGGTCCTCCTGGTCCTCTTTAATGTGTGGGGGCTCTGGGTCCTCCTGGTCCTCTTTAATGTGTGGGGGCTCTGGGTCCTCCTGGTCCTCTTTAATGTGTGGGGGCTCTGGGTCCTCCTGGTCCAGACTGGAGCTCCAGTTCTGCTGCTCAGGGGGAACCTCCTCTTCACCAACGATCACTTTTCGTACATCTGAAGGTAAAACTGAAACACAGACAGACAGATGTTAAAGTAAACCTAAAAACATCTGTTAATTGAGCGTTTCGTGATGCGACTTTGGAATGTTTCTCCATATTGTCGTGCTCTGGGTATCATCAGCTGACACCGATACCACAATGCTTTCATGCAGCACTGGGAACAGAAAAGGATCCCAACAAAGTTGTCACTTATCTGGTGATAGCAATGAGCTTTCCTACTGTGGCAACGGTGTGTGGACGAAGCATTAAATTATTAAATTACACTCATTATGTTGCTGCTAGCTTATTCCACCATGCTTTCAACGTTACACTGGCAACTTAAAACAAGCCAACAGCTGACTGGTGGCCAGCAGGTCTACGGCCCCTCTGCCTCACTCGTCGCCGCTAAGAGACGACTTCACCAGGAGGAGAGGAGGCGGGAGGGTCCAGAGACTAGCTCGCTCCCATAGCAGTCTGCCAGCGGTGCAGGACTCTGCTAATACTATTGGCCCGTTGGTTGATGTTAACCGTCTCAGTAACATTCAGTCTGAGCGAGAGCGAGAAAGAACATATTGACAGAAACTGTCTTTTCTTCAGCCATTAAAAAAAAAATCGAACCGACAAAACTAGCTAGCGTGTTGAGAGAATTGTTGTGCCTCCACCTGAGCTCCGCCCACAAACATACGTTCCATGTTTCCTAACAGCTTATATATATATATATATATATATATATATATATATATATATATATTTATTATATACAGACAAGTATATATGGACGACAATTATTTTATCGCGCGTTAACTCCGTTTTTTTATTGTTAAGCAACATTTTTAACACAAGAACCGGGCAGCGAGCGGTGAACATCTGTTTGTGTGGCGTCTCTTCCTGCTGCTGCTGCTCATTATTGAACTTTGAGCATTACAATGAGATTAATCACGATTAAATATTGTAATCGTTGCCCAGCACTAATATATACACATATATATTATTCTGCATCATGAGTACTATGAAGTATATTTTGATGCTAATACTTTGGTCCCTGAGTTAGATTGTGAATGCCTGCAACAGTATTTTACACTGTGGTATTACTACTGAATATGGAATTTGGAAGTGAGAGTTCATCCTTATACCATCAAAATGAAAGATTTTCTTTTTCTTTTTTTTTACATACCAACGCCTGTCCCAGTGGGTGGCGGGGGGGTGGGAAGGAGGGGCCCAGGCCTATCGTCTGGGCGCTGGGTTCTCGTAGTCGAAGACAGTCTCTTCTCCACGATCTTGGCCTGCAGGTCTCCGATGTATCCGTATGTCTTCAGAGTCCTGACGGCGTACACGCTCCAGCGTCTGGTGTGTTTCCTGTACAGCCTTTTGAATCTGAAAACACGGCATCACGACAGTCTGAGCTGCTGCTGCAAAGAAGAAAAACACTCGGTGAAGAAGCGTTTCGTGAAACTCACTTCTTCTTGCCGTCATTCGTCAGCACAAGCGGTCTGTTGAGGTGGGAGTTGTAGTCCAGGGCGGCGAGCAGAACTCTGGCTTCGTACTCGGCCGGAGACAAAGCGAAGCGTCTGCTGGCGTACATGAGGACGTGGCAGTGGAATGGCTCCAGGTCAGCAGCGGACCTACGAGGACAATCCAACACGTTTCCAACGCGTTGGTCCAATATCATCACATGTCATGTGTAAAAACCGGACTACCTGAAGGTCAGGTATTTGTGCACGTCCCTCAGCCAGCGCTCGTTCTGCAGGATGTTCAGCAGAGCCGCGTGCGCCGCACAGCCGGCCCGGATCTCCTCCTTCTGGCCGAAGTCGTCCAGATGTTCGTGGTGGCAGCTTCCGGCGGACCAGGTGTGACGGCCGCCGACGTGGTGGATGATCCCGACCCAGAGGTCCTGAGAGGGAGAGAGAGAGAGCGAGAGAGTGAGAGCGAGAGAGCGAGAGAGAGGGAGAGAGACAGAGAGAGCGTGAGAGAGAGCGAGAGTGAGAGCGAGAGAGTGAGAGCGCGAGAGCGACAGAGAGCGAGAGAGAGCGAGAGAGAGTGAGAGAGCGAGTGAGAGAGAGAGCGAGAGAGAGCGCGTGAGAGAGACAGAGAGAGAGAGAGAGAGAGCGAGAGAGTGAGAGCGAGAGAGCGAGAGAGTGAGAGCGAGAGTGTGAGAGAGAGCGAGAGAGACAGAGAGTGCGAGAGAGAGTGCGAGAGAGAGCGAGAGCGAGAGCGAGAGAGAGTGCGAGAGAGAGCGCGAGAGAGAGTGCGAGAGAGAGACAGAGAGAGAGCGAGAGGGAGAGAGGGAGAGAGCGAGAGAGCGAGAGAGAGACAGAGAGAGAGCGAGAGGGAGAGAGGGAGAGAGGGAGAGAGTGAGAGCGAGAGAGACAGAGAGAGAGCGCGAGAGAGAGTGCGAGAGAGAGACAGAGAGAGAGCGAGAGGGAGAGAGGGAGAGAGCGAGAGAGTGAGAGCGAGAGAGACAGAGAGAGAGCGCGAGAGAGAGTGCGAGAGAGAGTGCGAGAGAGAGCGAGAGAGAGAGTGCGAGAGAGAGACAGAGAGAGAGCGAGAGGGAGAGAGGGAGAGAGCGAGAGCGAGAGAGAGTGCGAGAGAGAGCGCGAGAGAGAGCGCGAGAGAGAGTGCGAGAGCGAGAGAGCGAGAGAGTGAGAGAGAGCGAGAGAGAGACAGAGAGAGTGCGAGAGAGAGTGCGAGAGAGAGTGCGAGAGAGACTGCGAGAGAGAGCGAGAGAGGGAGAGAGCGAGAGAGGGAGAGAGAGAGAGAGCTTGAGAGACAGAGAGAGCGCGAGCGAGCGAGGGAGAGACAGAGAGAGCGAGAGAGACAGAGAGAGAGAGAGAGAGAGAGAGAGAGAGCGAGAGAGACAGAGAGCGAGAGAGGGAGACAGAGAGAGAGAGGGAGACAGAGAGAGAGCGAGAGCGAGAGAGCGAGAGAGTGAGAGAGAGCGAGAGAGAGACAGAGAGAGTGCGAGAGAGAGTGCGAGAGAGACTGCGAGAGAGAGCGAGAGAGGGAGAGAGCGAGCGAGGGAGAGACAGAGAGAGAGAGAGTGAGAGAGCGAGAGAGACAGAGAGAGAGAGAGAGAGAGAGAGAGAGCGAGAGAGACAGAGAGCGAGAGAGGGAGACAGAGAGAGAGAGGGAGACAGAGAGAGAGCGAGAGCGAGAGCGAGCGAGCGAGAGAGACAGAGAGAGAGCGAGAGAGAGAGCGCGAGACAGAGAGCGAGAGATAGAGAGCGAGAGACAGCGCGAGACAGAGTGAGAGAGAGCGAGCGAGAGCGAGAGACAGAGTGAGAGAGAGCGAGCGAGAGACAGAGAGCGAGTGAGAGAGCGAGCGAGACAGAGACAGACAGAGAGCGAGAGAGAGAGCGAGAGAGACAGAGAGATAGAGACAGAGAGAGTGAGAGAGACAGAGAGAGAGCGAGAGAGAGCGAGAGAGAGAGAGAGAGTGCGAGAGAGAGCGAGAGAGAGAGCGAGCGACAGAGACAGAGCGAGCGAGAGCGCGAGAGAGAGAGCGCGAGAGAGAGAGCGAGAGAGAGAGCGCGAGAGAGAGCGAGAGAGAGAGCGCGAGACAGAGAGAGCGCGAGAGAGAGCGAGCGAGAGAGCGAGCGAGCGAGAGAGCGAGCGAGAGAGCGAGCGAGAGAGCGAGCGAGAGAGACAGAGACAGAGAGAGAGCGAGCGAGAGAGACAGAGAGAGAGACAGAGAGAGAGACAGAGACAGAGCGAGCGCGAGAGAGAGACAGAGAGAGAGAGAGAGAGCGAGAGAGAGAGCGCGAGAGAGAGACAGAGCGCGAGAGAGAGAGCGAGAGAGAGAGCGAGCGAGCGAGAGACAGAGACAGAGCAAGCGAGAGACAGAGAGAGCGATAGAGGGAGAGAGAGATAGATGGAGACAGAGAGATAGAGACAGAGAGAGAGCGAGAGAGAGCGAGAGACAGAGAGAGCACGAGAGACAGAGAGAGAGAGCGAGTGCGAGAGAGAGCGAGCGAGAGAGACAGAGACAGAGAGAGCGACAGACAGAGACAGCGAGAGAGAGAGAGAGAGAGAGAGCGTCCCTGTGGATCTGTTAAACCACCGCTGGAAACATCTGGACGAAACAGAAGAAACAACGATGCAGCGCCGCAGGAAAAGAACCGGACAAAAGGAATTTACGGAGAAATCTTGTTTCGTGTCCGCTGTCTTGCAGCACCACCAGAAGTGGTTGACAATGTCCTTCAGCCAGCTGAGGAGGACGGCGTGTCCGTGAACCTGTGCAGCCTGAGACGTCAAGAAAACACACATTAGAAATGTTTGTTTGTTTTGTCACAAAGCAAACGTGCTTCAGTAACGGACTTCTTACTGCTGCGATCTGCTGGGCCAGCTGCGTGGCGCCGTGCCACACGTCCAGGCTGTGTCTCATGCCGAGGTCTTTGTACCGTCCCGTCTCCGGGTCTGGACGAGGAACACGTTGGTTTGTTTTACTCAGACTCACTCTGCAGATACAGAACACCGTCTGAGACGCGTACTCACTCATCAGCGCTGCGATGTGGACGTTTGCGTCGGTGCAGAACTCCGCCAGCTGAACGTGGGGGTGTAGTTTCTGCACCGTCTGGATGAAGGCCTCCCTCTCCACGAGGGCCGAGGACCGGCCCGTCCGCCTCCCGTCCAGCGCCTCCACGTTCAGGATCTCCTTGGTGGACTGTGCCATGGTGGAGTAAGTGTGGTACCGAGCGTTGGGACCTGCAGAGTTAAAGTTAGCTGCCGTAAACCCCCCCCGTATGAAACATGGACCAGGTTCTTTAGGATCAGGCCTTAAACGCGTTTCACATGGAGCTCCGTGTTTGATACTATAATAATAATAATTATTATTGACTAATTATTGACGAATAATACTAATAATTATTATATAATAATAATAATAATAATTATTATTATTATTATTATTATTATTATTATATAATAATAATAATAATTATTATTATTATTATTATTGTTAAAACGCGCCTGTTCTCCATTTTAATAGAACCAACACTTTAAGAATGAGGAAGGAAGTGAAACACCAATGAAAGTAATAGAACTATGAAAATATATAAAATAACCATTACAGTGTCACCCTTTCTGTTCTGTCCTTTCACAATAAAAGCCATCAATATGTCACAGTGCTCTCGTACTTTATCCAAATCATTCCAATGTGACCGTCAATCCAGACAGCAGCTTGTCCAGTCGGAGATAATGAACAATGAAGGAGAATCATATCGACGTTACACACATGACGCGTTCTTTTGTGAGTGACTTCTAAATCTTTCAGCATGTTCTTAGAAGATGTTTTTATGCTTCATGATATTCTACTTTTTACCTGCAGAGTCGTTCCTCCCGCCTCCTGAAGACAAAGAAGTGAGAATCAGGGAAGTGAAAGCGAACCGTCCACCGATACGATAAAAGGTGACGATGTAACGAAAGATGTTTCCAAACTCACCTACGACGACCACATCTTCACCCCGGAGCCGCTGCACCGCCTCGGACCTCCTCTCCATCCAGAACTCCCGGATCGTGTCCACGCAGTAGGTGTCCTGGATCTTGGAGAAGGTGGCCGGACTGACGACTCCCATGTTCATGAAGCGGAACAGGAGGGCCACTTTACTGTAGTTGTTCCCGCTCAACAGGATGTTCGTCCCGAGCATGAAGTCGCCCGCCAACATCCCGAACTTAAAGGTCGGCTGTGAGGTCCAGCTCCAGACAACGTGACCACGAGGACAAACCTGAACAGGAAGTGGTTAAAAAGATAGTGGACAAAGACAGACAATAGATGGACTGCTCTGCCGATGATATTGAGGTGATTAGGTTGCGAGACTCACCCATTCAACTACAAAGGCAGTACAGCTTTGTTCTATGAGACACTCAAACGGGGGGAGGCCGAAGCACATGAGCCCGGTGGACATCCGGTAGCGACAGCGTTTCACCGGCAGGTGAAGCAGCGTCGCCAGCTGACGAAGACTCTCCTCGTAGACGATGGACGCGCGAGAACCGACGATGTCTTCCTCGCTCAGGATCGTGTGCGGCTCCGTGGGAGGCGGCGTCTTCTCGGGTCCGAGCCTCTCCGCGGCGTCGTGGATCGTCTCGTCGGCCGTGATGACGGGCAGCTCGTCCACCTTCGGTCTGGCGTCCACAGCGGCTCCCAAACTGAAGGACCGGACGGACAAACGCAAGTGAGAGTCAAGCCTTTACCATCACATCTGAATACGGACTAGAAGGCTGGTAGAATTCTGTTCTTTCTTTATTTTACCAGCACTTCATATGTACGTTTGAAATGCTTGTTCATTTCCAGAGATAGAGATCAAGAGAGGACTGAACATCGAGCTCTGAACACAAGGAAATAATCTTCAACGACGTCAAAGAACAGACGGCCTTCAAATGGGTGAAAATGGTTTCAATGTTTGCGTCTAGCAGAGAGTTCAGTAGCGAGAGAGATATATGGAAGACATAACGTAACCGTGTGCTGTAAAGTGGTGGAAGCAGTACCGTATACGAACGGGGGGGTCGTCCTCATCCGAGTCTCCGATCTGCACCGATTCTCCCGATATACCGTCACACTCTGAGGACAACTCGATCCTGTCTCACACGCAGACGAGGCTCTCATTCAAAACCACACGGTGAAACAGAAAATCTAAATCAGACACGTCGACTTACACACAATTCTCCAGAGAGTTGACTCGGTCCTCGTCGAGCTCCGTGTCTCCGTCATGGACGCTGGGACAAGACGAGACACAGACATCACATTACAGTCATTTGGCTTTTATCCAAAGCGACTTACAATTCAGATTCTATCACATTCTACACCGGAGGAACAGCTGCGGGAGACATTATGGGTTAAGTGTCTTGCTCAAGGACACATTGCCATGCAACTAGCGGAGCCGGGGATCGAACCGCCGACCCTCAGATTGAAGGCCGATCCTGATCTCCACTTACCCACAGTCACCCCACCATGAACACAAGAAAAAGGTTTCACAGGTTGAGAGAGACTAAGAGTCCTTACCAACAAGGAGCTGGAACCACAGGAGGCTGAACTCCCAAACAAGGAGTCCTCCATGGACTGGCGGGCCAGGGGCCCTTTTCATATCTGAAACAGGACAAGAGTTCTCATCAGGACCAGGTTTCACCTCGTCTC
Organism: Melanostigma gelatinosum; assembly: GCF_949748355.1. Classification (NCBI taxonomy): domain Eukaryota; kingdom Metazoa; phylum Chordata; class Actinopteri; order Perciformes; family Zoarcidae; genus Melanostigma; species Melanostigma gelatinosum. Next base: position 23,451,690 of record NC_136650.1, on the reverse strand, counting down.
TCCAGATGAGAATCAAAGAGGTCATCGGACACCGAAGACGTCTTCTAGTTGATTTAAAGAAGAAGTTAGTCCAATTTTATAACAATAAAACATCCAGAAGGACGACACGTTGGAGAGAAAACACGTTGGAGAGAAAACACGGTCAACAAGATGTAGCAGACAAACAAATACTCTACGAAGTACAAGACGTTCAACGTACAAGATGTAGCAGACAAACAAATACTCTACCAAGTACAAGACGTTCAACGTACAAGATGTAGCAGACAAACAAATACTCTACGAAGTACAAGACGTTCAAAGTAACAAGATGTAGCAGACAAACAAATACTCTACAAAGTACAAGACGTTCAACGTACAAGATGTAGCAGACAAACAAATACTCTACGAAGTACAAGACGTTCAACGTAACAAGATGTAGCAGACAAACAAATACTCTACGAAGTACAAGACGTTCAACGTACAAGATGTAGCAGACAAACAAATACTCTACGAAGTACAAGACGTTCAACGTACAAGATGTAGCAGACAAACAAATACTCTACGAAGTACAAGACGTTCAACGTACAAGATGTAGCAGACAAACAAATACTCTACGAAGTACAAGACGTTCAACGTAACAAGATGTAGCAGACAAACAAATACTCTACGAAGTACAAGACGTTCAACGTACAAGATGTAGCAGACAAACAAATACTCTACGAAGTACAAGACGTTCAAAGTAACAAGATGTAGCAGACAAACAAATACTCTACAAAGTACAAGACGTTCAACGTACAAGATGTAGCAGACAAACAAATACTCTACGAAGTACAAGACGTTCAACGTAACAAGATGTAGCAGACAAACAAATACTCTACAAAGTACAAGACGTTCAACGTACAAGATGTAGCAGACAAACAAATACTCTACCAAGTACAAGACGTTCAACGTAACAAGATGTAGCAGACAAACAAATACTCTACAAAGTACAAGATGTTCAACGTAAAAACTACACAACAAACCTGAAACCTAAAAACACATCAACACAGGAAACGTCATTAAAAATCTGTTCCATAGACATTTACTGTACTATTACACACATGAGAAGTACTATTACACATATCAGAAGTACGATTGTAAGTATTATTGTACATGATATTGTAAGTACTATTGTACATGATAGTGTAAGTACTATTGTAAGTACTATTGTACATGATAGTGTAAGTACTATTGTACATGATAGTGTAAGTACAATTGTAAGTACTATTGTAAGTACTATTGTACATGATAGTGTAAGTACTATTGTAAGTACTATTGTACATGATAGTGTAAGTACTATTGTAAGTACTATTGTACATGATAGTGTAAGTACTATTGTAAGTACTATTGTAAGTACTATTGTACATGATAGTGTAAGTACTATTGTAAGTACTATTGTACATGATAGTGTAAGTACTATTGTAAGTAGTATTGTACATGATATTGTAAGTACTATTGTAAGTACTATTGTACATGATAGTGTAAGTACTATTGTAAGTACTATTGTACATGATATTGTAAGTATTATTGTACATGATATTGTAAGTACAATTGTAAGTACTAGTGTACATGATATTGTAAGTACTATTGTACATGATAGTGTAAGTACTATTGTACATGAGTGTAAGTACTAGTGTACATGATATTGTAAGTACTATTGTACATGATGTAAGAATAAAACGTGTTTTATTCCACACTTAGCTGTAATACATGTACTACATACTTAATAAATGTACTTACAGTACAAGTACAGATCAAGTTAGTCCTTCCGTTCTGACTGGAGGCTACAATGCTAAGCTAGTCGCTTTGCTGAGACTTTTCCAGCTGCACCGTTTTATGAACATGAAGTCTTTATATTATATGTATTTATATTCTGCTCACTGGACATGAGATATACACTAACGTAGTTCTAACAGATCCACAGTCAGTGGTTTGGCTCATTGTAATACTTCCGGGTTAGCACACGTTAGCTGAGCTGCTAGCTGGAGGTTAGCATTTACTACACAGCTACACCGGGACACCGTCGCTACTACATGCTACTACTAGTACTACTGCTAGTACTACAACGTACTGCGTGCACATGTACACAGGTCGAGTACACACTCACGCATCGAGCAGGAGCAGAGCCAGCTCCGAGTCCAGCTGGAGCCCTTTAGCCGCTCGGAGGGCTCTCCATCGCGGGAACACCGGGCCGATGTTGATCCGGGTCTTGTCTCTCTCTTTATCGGAGGCCTTCTTAGCGGAGGAGCGTCTGTTCTTCTTCGGAGGAGGAAGAGGAGGAAAGTCTTCCTCAGCTGAACGCTTCGAGCTGCTCTCCGCCATCTTTCACTGGGAGGAGCACGAGAGCACCAGAAGGGACCTCCTCTTCCTCCTCCTCCTCCTCTTCCTCTTCTTCCTCTGTAATTTAATTGCGGACTACAAACCGACGTTGAAGGTGCCTACTGCCACCTAAAATAATCTATCATCATCATCATCATCATCATCATCATCATCATCATCATCATCATCATCATCATCATCATCATCACCATCATCATCATCATCATCATCATGCAGCCAGAAGAGGCTCCATCATCTAAACTCTGCTCCTCATTAAAGAACCAGCAGCAGAATGTTGATTACCTCTCAATGGCTGTGTGTGTGTGTATGTAGGAGTGTGTGTATGTGTGTTGTCTCACTCGTCTCTCACACGTCTCTCACTCGTCTCTCACTCGTCTCTCACTCGTCTCTCACACGTCTCACTCTCGTCTCTCACTCGTCTCTCACACGTCTCACTCTCGTCTCTCACTCGTCTCTCACACGTCTCACTCTCGTCTCTCACTCGTCTCTCACACGTCTCACTCTCGTCTCTCACTCGTCTCTCACTCGTCTCACTCTCGTCTCTCACTCGTCTCTCACACGTCTCACTCTCGTCTCTCACTCGTCTCTCACACGTCTCACTCTCGTCTCTCACTCGTCTCTCACTCGTCTCACTCTCGTCTCTCACTCGTCTCTCACTCGTCTCACTCTCGTCTCTCACTCGTCTCTCACACGTCTCACTCTCGTCTCTCACTCGTCTCACTCTCGTCTCTCACTCGTCTCTCACACGTCTCACTCTCGTCTCACTCGTCTCACTCTCGTCTCTCACTCGTCTCTCACACGTCTCACTCTCGTCTCTCACTCGTCTCTCACACGTCTCACTCTCGTCTCTCACTTGTCTCTCACTCGTCTCACTCTCGTCTCTCACTCGTCTCTCACACGTCTCACTCTCGTCTCTCACTCGTCTCTCACACGTCTCACTCTCGTCTCTCACTCGTCTCTCACACGTCTCACTCTCGTCTCTCACTCGTCTCTCACACGTGTAGCGGTTCACAAAAGTCACGGTTGGGTTGGGTACGATACAGTGGAGCCACGGTTCGGTACGTTTCGGTACAGTAGAAACTATAAATGCAGAGAAATGTACTTGAATTTAAAATATATTTATTCATCACAACTAACATCATGAAGTTATTCTTTGACTTTGAACAATGATGGAACTATACCTGAGTGACTCATCTTCTGGGGTGTCTTCTTAGCAACACATAAGCATAAAAAACAAACACTGCTCCTTAATGTTATGTAGTATTGTTACTTACATCTTGCAAAAGAGATTTTTAATCTCAATGGGACTACCTGCTTAAATAATGGTTTAAAAAAAAAATATATATATATATATGTATATATTTTTTTTGTTCAAATGTATTGTTCAGTTCATCATGCGTACCGAACCGTGAGCCTCGTACCGACCGGTTCAATACGAATACGCGTATCGTTACACCCCTAATATATATATATATATATATATATATATATATATTATATATACGTATATATATATATATATATATATATATATATATACGTATATATATATATATACGTATATATATATACGTATATATATATATACGTATATATATATACGTATATATATATATATATATATACGTATATATATATACGTATATATATATACGTATATATATACGTATATATATATACGTATATATATACGTATATATATATACGTATATATATACGTATATATATATACGTATATATATATATATACGTATATATATATATATATATACGTATATATATATATATATATATACGTATATATATATATATATATATACGTATATATATATATATACGTATATATATATATATATATATATACGTATATATATATATATATATATATATATATATATATATATATATATATATACGTATATATATATATATGTATATATGTGTATTTATATGTATGGGATATGACTGGATACATCTGAGGGGGCATGGAGATATTCATTTGGCCAGAAGGGTACAAGAGGCCAGCTGGAAATGTTTTCTACTGGACGGGAGATCCAGAGACCAAACTATAAACTGGCCTTTAATTCCAAACTGGGTCTGAGGAGTTTGAATTCAAGGACTATAAGCATGTTTTTACAGATGGATCAAAGGATCCAATAACAGTAGCAGCTCCTCACTGTGGAGGTCTAAGTTGATTTACTCCCTCCTGATGGTATATGTAGATATAACGGGCAGAACAAAACCAACCACACAAAGTCTTCATCTGTCTCATCGCATTATTCTGGGTTTCTGCTCATAGAGGCATTCTGGGAAATAAAAGAGTGGACCAATGAGGGAAACGTACATACGCATGTTAATCTTTCAAATTAGAAGGAAAGGAAAGCAAAAAAGAAAAGGCAGCAGCACTGGGATCAGGAGACAAGACAGACATTTACAGTCAATTCAATTGAGAAGTAGGGGAGGAAACAGGGAGAGAAGAGCAGAGGAGACAACATTCTGGACTCTGTAGGAGATAAAAACCTCCAGGAGAGCAACGCTAAGGACGCAAGCTGCCGCTTAAACCAAAAAGCAGAGAAGTATTTTCTTTTGTTTATAATTGATTTAATTATTATTATTTTATTCGTTTCTTTTGTTTTGTTATGTTTTGTTGAATTTTTCTTAATTTGAATTGTTTTATTTCATTTAATTTTACTTTATTAATTAATTAATTAATTTATTTATTTATTCATTCATTAATTTTTTGTGGGAAGGATTGTATGTCTATTGTCTGATCTACACTCCGGAGCAGAAGGTGGCGGTAATGCACCAATAAGCTGAATGACAACTAGAAGAAGAAGAAGAAGCGTCCCGGAAGTGTTGCTAGTGCTTCCGGGTCTCTGTTCTCTATCTGAACACAGTTAGCATGCGGCTGTGTTAGCATGTCAGCTGAGTGTCAATAAGGACACAAACACAGTGTAGTTTTCTTTGGTCTTCTTTCACTCGATCTGTGGAAAATGTTCACATTTCAGGATGTTCAACGTGAATTCAAACGGCGGCTCGCGGTCCTCTGTTTGGACATTTGGAGACAATAATATCCGGATATGAAAAGGAGAAAAGTGCTGCATGTGGTTTTAAAGGCCGACATGGAGCTGCGGAGAGAAGCAGGTTGGTTTTCTTTCTCCCGCTGGAAACATCTGGACTGATCATGTTGTCCGTGCTAAGCTAACGTTAGCCTGTTAGCAGCTAGCTCCTGCTAACAGGCTACTATTAGCCTGTTAGCTGCTAGCTGATGCTAATTTATCTTTAGTAATTTATCTTTAGTAAAGGTCATTAGGTACCCTTTAAGAGTATTGAGACCCTAAACCAAGGTGATGGCTTCATCCTCATCCGTAAATAGTTGAGTCTCAAGGTTTGTTCGATATGTTGGTGCAGAACGTGAGACTGGACGGTGAATTAGTAGGAAAATATGTGTTGGTGTTGGCTTTGATGGTGTTGCCATTCTCTCCCTAGGCTGGTCTTGAATGCGTTGACTGAGGAGGCACTAGCTGTTGACTCAGGCTGTTCCATGCTGGTGGTGTTCTACTAGAGAACAAAGGTTTCCGTGGACCAGGCTGGTGTTGTACCTGTAGCTTCAGATCATGACCTCTTGTATTGGTGCTGAGGGAGCCTAACAGCTTCTACTGCGTGTTGAGGATCGTTTGTTGTGATTAGGAGCAAAGTAACGAAGTACTTGTACTCAACTACTCTACTGAAGTACTAATAACAGGTACTTCACTTCACAGTATTTCCATTCTCTGCTACTTTATACTTCTACTGGCTGCACTAGCTAACGTTATATCTCAGAGACACTGAAGCAGTACTCTGATCTTTAAGTACTTCTTCAGTTAAAGTACTGATACCACAGTGAGTTCCTACAGTTACTGTGGTGTCTTCAGCGTTTTTCTCAAAATCTTCTCACAGAACTGAATTTATTTAGTTTTTCTGTCGCCGTCTCTCAGCCTGCAGTACCACTCTCCGCCTGACCGGTAGCTGGTGTACCGGCGGGGGCGCTGTTTTACAGAAAATATGAAATACTGTGACATTTAATGTTTATCTCTATTACTACTACTACATATACTACTATTACTTATATTATTGCAGCTTCTACTACTAATAACATTGATACTTCTACTAATACTACTACAGTACTGTTACTACCACTACTACTGGGCGCAATATCAAAGCCCCCCCCCATACCCGGTTCTACCCAGAACCGGTGTAACGACCCAACTGGTTTCTGTACCATTGTGTTCCACTAACTTCAGGTTTGTCTGATCGTCACCGTTTAGTCATATTTCTTTATCATAAAGCGTAAAGTGGTTCATACGACCGAAGACTCGGATACTCTTCAATCAAACCGTAGTTTGAAATCGAACCACAACAGAAAGTTACCCGGCCGGTGATGTACTACTACATCAATAAGTACCTGGAAACACTGTGACGTAACTGCTGGTAGAGTAGAGAGCCCCCCCCCCCAACTAAATATGTATTCTAATATATAACCGGTTCTAAATGAGTAAAAACCTGCCCAGAGTTACTGCTACCTGTACTTTCTTAGTTCTGGTCTCTCTCTTTCTTTGTCTCTCTGTCTGTCTCTCTGTCTCTCTCTCTCTCTCTCTCTCTCTCTCTCTCTCTCTCTTCTATATATCTTCTTTTTGAGTTTAAGACGATTACTTCACATTTTCTGTCCAGACACCTTTTCAAATGAAGAACTTTATGACAAATACCAACAAGAATGCATTTCATTGGAAACCAGAAGGTTGGCCGACCAAGAAACACATGAAGAAGAAGTGATGCAGAGGAGATGCAGCGCCTCCACCACTCATGGGCACCATCCAGCGACTCGAGAGGTGGGAGTGGAAGACTGCTGTTGCTGCCCTACATGCCAGGAGGCATAAAGCGCAATGATGATTCTTTCATGCAGATGTGCCAGAGCCAGATGTTTGGCATCTTCTCTTGGCTGCCAGTTCATTAATATCTGGGGTTAGGTTCTGTGGAAACCCTCATGATGGAGTGAAGGTGCATCATGAGACTCCTGTGTGGGTTTCTGTTCATCTTCATCACAGAGAACAGCTGCTCACACAGGTATGTGCTCACACAGGTATGTGCTCACACACATGCAGAGCGTTAGAGCAACATGGAGGCGGAGTTAAGGCATCGTTTCGGGGGTGAAGCTTGGCAACTGTGCAGCGCCCTCAGAGTCAAACTTTGCCTTGAGTGTCATCACACTGGAGGTCGATCAGCTCCATTTGGATGTGCACCGGTGCTGTGTCCACATCAACTGCAAACGGATTGCTGAGCAGTTCAAGTTTCAATTTTTGAGCTGCAAAGTCGTCAAATCGCCGAGTGAACTCTGTGCCGAGTGAACTCTGTGCCGAGTGCACCCAGTGTATCAATGGCACAATGCGCAGTCGGGAACACAGCGGTGGAGACACGGTTTGTCATTCTTTGGCAACACGGAAAGTAACCCGAGTTTTCTTGCTTCATCTGAGTCTCCCACAGGCGCAGCTTGGCTGGGAAAGCTCTCGCTGCGTTACACATGTCTGTGATCGCACGTCCCTGAAGCTGGATGTTCGCAGTGAGAAGCCTCGTTGTGCCAGCTCACATCGCCACTTTTCGTCCCGGAGCTCTGTGGTGTCTTTCCCTTTGCTTTCCAAAAACTGGCAGATTTCCTCATGCAACTCAAAAAATCGATTCAGCACTTTCCCTCGACTTAGCCATCGCACCTCGCTATGTGCAGAATCGATCTCAAGAAAAGAGCGAAATTGGCGGTGATTGAAGCCTTCAGCGGTGATAAAGTTAACCGTCTGTGTTACGGTGCTTATTACGTGTTCCATTTTGAGCGCTTTACCACAGTGATGCAGTGATACGCTGTCAGCTCACCTGCACATTTGTCCCGCTGCTCTCTCCCTCGGTAAAAGGCCGGCCTGATTTAAATATTTCTTCGGCCACAACAAAACTAGCTTTCACGGCAGCCTCACTTTGGGATTTTGCCTGTGTCAACATAGTCTGTTGTGACACCAGCGTCTTTTTTAACTCCTCTACCTTCTGCTGTCTGTCCAGGTGCTTGTACTTGTCTCATAGTGCCGTCTTACGTTATATTCTTTAATTACGGCCACAAACGAGGCAAACTGGTTCACAGCTAATGCTGGTAAACAGATCCTCTGCTTCCAACCTGTCTTGAAAGCCCCCGTTTTCAGAGTCCACTTTCCGTTTCTTTTTGATGGCTTATTTAAATTAAATTAAACGTTGGAGCGTAGATGACTGCTGACCTCTGATGACTGCCACCTCAGTGAGTAAAGTAGCTATTGGCTGTCCTAAGTCTAATTTGCATAATTGTAAAAAGTGAGTAAAAAACACCATAAATATGTTTAGAACTACAAATGTACTTTCTTCTGTTGATTCTTTTTTATTTTGCCATTGAAATAGGCTGTCACTTCTTGTGGACCCCATTGTTAATCCCTGTCGTAATGGAGGCATTGTCAGCCCGTCTACCCAGAAGTTTCTCTGTTTGGGAAGAAATACGCCTCTACATCCCAATCCGTAAGGCAGGGAAGGATGGGCGTTGGCCTGCGCAATCCAATTGTAGTCAGACGCGGAGAGAGGTTGTCTGCTCTCTGCTCTGACTGCAGCGCGAGGCTACCGTGACAGTAACCGTCTGAGTGCTTTGAGGCGGCTCACGGTCGCACCCGCTGCAGAACGGGACGTTTCACGTCAGAGTCAGAACACCAGAGAAGTAGCTCGATTTGATGCTAGTAGCTTTTGCAGTGTCTTCTGGGACTTTTAGTGTCAGCCGTGTGCATCCTATTGACCGGCGGGCCAGTTATGAGAGACATATGATATTTTCTCGAGGGCCTTGAGTTTGACATGTCTGCTCTGAGACATCTGTCTTTTATCACACTTGTTTATAACTGGGAGTCCTCAAACCGTGAAGTGTTATCTACGAAAACAAAGAGGGTCAAACCACCAAACGGGCTGACAATAGAAACGGGTGAATATGTCACAGTAGTGAAGTACTAGCACAGGGAAAATGTTCCATCACAGCGGTCCGTTGTTATTCATTGTAGTCTTCATCATATTCTTTATTTATCCTTGAGTTTTTTTAATTCTATGTCATTAGTCTAATAAATATTCCGTTTATAAAGAACTTGATCATTTGATTTGTGTGTCTATGAAATAATAGGTCCCTGTTCACCATGTCAAGAACTCCGTAGCGACTGAGATTAACATTTAGTAGATTAATATAGAATTTTGAAGTTTTCCCTATTTTTCCAAAATTGTGTGGCGTCCTAAATTGAGTCTAAAGTTAAATTCCCTTACTTCTATTAATGATGTCTTATCGTGAAAGCTGAATACCATCATAATTTTTCATTCAAAGTTATTGGATTATGATTCATAATTGAGTTATAAATACTTGTTAACATATTTTGATATTAATTCATTATTATTAAATAAAACTGGTATTAGCCACAGATACAAAAACATCATAAAAATGTAATTCTATAGCATGACTTAACATTAACTGGTTTTCCTTCAATGTCTGTTCCCTGTTTTCCTGCAGACGTCCAGCAGCTGTTGGTGGTTAAAGAAGAGGTTCCCTCTGAGCAGCAGGAGTGGAGATCCAGTCTGGACCAGGAGGACCCAGAGCCCCCACACATTAAAGAGGACCAGGAGGACCCAGAGCCCCCACACATTAAAGAGGACCAGGAGGACCCAGAGCCCCCACACATTAAAGAGCACCAGGAAGACCCAGAGCCCCCACACATTAAAGAGGACCAGGAGGACCCAGAGCCCCCACACATTAAAGAGGAACAGGAGGACCCAGAGCCCCCACACATTAAAGAGGAACAGGAGGACCCAGAGCCCCCACACATTAAAGAGGAACAGGAGGACCCAGAGCCCCCACACATTAAAGAGGAACAGGAGGACCCAGAACCCCCACACATTAAAGAGGACCAGGGGGACCCAGAGCCCCCACACATTAAAGAGGAACAGGAGGACCCAGAGCCCCCACACATTAAAGAGGAACAGGAGGACCCAGAGCCCCCACACATTAAAGAGGAAGAGGAGGAACTCTGGACCAGTCAGGAGGGAGAGCAGCTTCAGGGTCTGGAGGAGGCTGATGTCAAGTTCTCAATCACTCCTGTGAAGAGTGAAGATGATGAAGAGGAAGCTCAGTCCTCACAGCTTCATCAAAGACAAACTGAACAGATGGAAACAGAAGCTGATGGAGAGGACTGTGGAGGACCAGAACCAGACAGGGACTCAGATCCAGATTTAGAACCAGATGCTGATGTCAAGACTGAACCGTCCTCTGAACCTGATGACAGTGTTGACGTTGAGTTTTGGAAAGAGACCAGGAAACATCAGTCAGGGTTCACGTACCAGAGAAACAAAAATGTCTCTGTAAATGATGGATTTAATAGCAGGAAGAAACCATTCAGCTGCTCTGATGACGAGGCTGAAACTGAACCCAAGACTGATGACGGAGTTGAAGGTGATCGACTTCAATCGGGTCCGAAGCATCTGAACAGTGAGGAGGTCTCTGTCAGAGATCCAGGATGTAACACTGACATGAAACCTTTCAGCTCCTCTGAATGTCACGAAAGATCTGAAGACAGTCTCACTCTGCTGACACACAAGAACCCCCCCATCGGAGAGAAACCGTTCGGCTGCTCACTTTGTGGTCAAATATTTAACGAGCAGGAAAGCTTACGTTCTCACATGACAAGTCACTCAAGGGAGAAACCTTTCCGCTGCTCAGTGTGTAACACAGACTGCAGTGACAGCGAGTCTTTAGTTCAACACATGAGGATCCACACGATGCAAACGCGGTTTAATTGCACAATTTGTGGTGAAGAGTTTGCATGGAGGAGATATCTGACAAAACATCTGGAAGTCCACAAAATCTACAGATGCAGTGTTTGTGACCAAAGGTTCACTTGGTGTAAACAGCTCAAAGATCATAGATGTGTTGGTCGTCGTTTCTCACAGCTTCATCAAACTCAGACTGAGGAGAACGGAGAGGCAGAACCTCCAGCCAGCAGCTCAACTGACCAGATGAAACTAGAAGCTGATGGAGAGGACTGTGGAGGACCAGAACCAGACAGGAACTCAGATCTAGAACCAGTCCCTGATAACAAGACTGGAGACTCTTCTGAACCTGAGACTGATAACAGTGATGACTGGATGGAGACCAGAGAACCTCAGTCAGGTTTAAACTCTCTGAATAATGATGAAGTTTCTGTCAGTGATTCAAGATGTAGTGCTGGAGAGAAACCATTTAGCTGCCCTGATTGTGGGAAAATATTTTGGAAAAAGACACATCTGAAGATACACTTGCGATCTCATTCAGGGGAGAAACCATTCATTTGCTCAATTTGTAAGAAATGTTTTTCACAGAGTGGAAATTTACAGAAACACATGAGAATCCACACGGGAGAGAAACCGTTCAGCTGCTCTGAGTGTGGGAAAATAATTGGCTCCCAGGAAAGTCTGAAGAAACACATGAGAATTCACACAGCAGAGAGAATATTCAACTGTTCACTGTGTTGTAAAAGATTCCCTGGCAAGTGCAACTTGAATGAACACATGAGAAACCACACAGAAGAGAAACGATTCAGCTGCAGTGTTTGTGGCCAAAAGTTCACTTGGTTCTATCAGCTCAGGAAACATAAATGTGTCGGTCATCAGTCCTCACAGCTTCATAAAAGTCAGACTGGGGAGACCAGAGAGGCAGAACCTCCAGCCAGCAGCTCAACTGAACAGATGGAAACAAGGTGATGGAGAGGACTGTGAAGGACCAGAACCAGACAGGAACTCAGATCCCGATAGACATCCACAACCAGAAACTGTTGACAAGACTGGAGACTCTTCTGAACCTGAACCTGAACCTGAACCGGAAGGAGACCAGAGAACCTCAGTCAGGGTTGAACTTCAAGCACAATACTTCGTACAGGGGAGAAACCATTTAGTGTGTTTGTACCAAAAGTAAGTCTGTCGTCGTCGGTTAAAACACATAAATGTGTCGGTCATCAGTCCTCAACGCTTCATCAAACTCAGACTGAGGAGACCAGAGAGGCAGAACCTCCAGCCAGCTCAACTGAACACATGAAGGAACAATATCAATGAGCGCTTGTACGGATTTCACTACTTTACTTGTACACTACTATGCTATTGTATAACTTGTTGGTAAGATTATATTCACAGTAGGAAGTAGGCTTTCAAGAGTTAATAATACAATTTTACAAGCCAAATCATAGTTGTGTAACGGTACACAAAAATTCATGGTTCAGTATGTTTTTAGTACAAAAGGAAACACCCCGCCCAAAAATGCAGAAAATAGCATTTTTTTGCATGAAAAACAAACAAACATTCAACAGTTGCTCATTGGTCACAATTTTTACTTTAACAGTCATTCAAATACTGGAACAGCCCGACCTAATTTAAGTTACTATGGCTGTAAAGGTTCGGCACTTCTACGGTTACCTCATTACTTCATAAATAGAAAAGAATATGTATTTAATCAAGATTATTCTTCTCTTAAAGTAAACATCTTTTGTGGGGTCCCACAGGGATCAATCCTGGGTCCTCTTCTTTTCTTTATTAATATAAATGACCTAGTTTTTGTCTCCCAAACGATTTAATTTGCTGATGACACCAGTCTGTTTCTATCCAATAAGCGTACTTTGAAATTCTGATGAATGTAATTAACACTGATGTGTAGGGATGCAAAATAGTTTAATGTAAAGAAGTTGTCTCTTAATATCAATATAACTAATTTTATGATATTTGCATCTTAAAATAAGTGACTGTAGACATGAGGATGAGATAAACAGATTTTTTACCCATCACTCAAGTCACTAGTCCACGTTTTTTATTTTCAGTAAACGGGGAAACATGGACCTCAATGTCCTCAATCACGGAGTCAAGGACTGTGAGACGTGCTCCCTGCAAGACTTTCAAGGGATGTAACAGTTTAACGTTAACCATCACAGTGTAAATAAAGTTTTAACGTTAACCATCACAGTGTAAATAAAATTTTACTGACGATGGTTCTCCAATATTCAGTAGAACATGTGTTTCTAGTCTCTGCTCTCTGATCATGTTACTTTGTAAACTGGTGATGAACTTCAATAAATCCAGTAGTTTGAAGGAGATGTTTTCACATGAATATAAAATAGATATTAGAGATGAATTATGAGATCTTCACTCTTCGGTCACCTTCACCTTTGTTAAAATCCTCCTCGGTTATTTTCTATGTAATAAATACGACTCATAATGTAGAACAATGTTTAAAAGACATCTACTTTTACAGGAGAATGATGTTATACTTTGAAACTAATTATTTGTATTCAACATTTGAATTGGTTGAGTTTATTTTCTTTGAAAGTCTTAATGTCAACTGGAAGAGACTCTAAAGTCTGAATGGACACAAATATCACTTTTATTACATGAGAAGTTGTGATTTAAGTTTTTCAAATAAAGCTTTGAAAGTCTGTTGTCATGTTTTATTATGTCACCCTAACAAAAAAGGGGGGGGGATGTAGTTTCTGAAAGGCGAAACAACAAGATGGAAGCAGAATATTTAGTATTTATTTTGGAAATAATTGTATCCATCTTTTTACAATGAATTTGTCCTGAGTACATTAACTGCTCAAACAAAGAGACGTTTGACCCAGACGTTAACAACTTAAAGGTGACATATGTGCTAATATTTTAATCATAGATTCCAGTTTTCAGTATTATTTGCACTGTTGTATTGTAATATACATAATTTACATATTTCTCCAGTATTGGCTGGTCAATAGAGGGCGCTAAGGCGCCGCCCCACCTTGAGCCACAACAAATACAATAAAATAAATAATAATAAACTATACAAATGGTCAATATTTGGGTTTTTGAAATATGGTATCACCCAGTAATGTGTAAAATATGATATCTGCGGTAAATATATGCTTTTCCTGCACGTCCTCTCTTTCCGCGCACGTCTCAGCAGCTCTGGGGCGCTGGAGAAACCGCCCAAAAGAGGCGGGGCTATCAAGCAGTTTAGCCAATTGCTGATTAAAGATATAAATGTGTGACATACAATTTAACCAATCAGCGCCCTCCAATCGATTCAGCTTGGGGCAGAATCGATTCTGTGAATGTTCTGTGAATATTATTATATGATATGTTATTATTACATTATACTGAGACTAAAATAAGATGTCCTGACATGTTTATCAAAGTGTTACTTTCTGCTTTTCTTCATGTTGGAAAAAATGTTAAATATTGAACTGTAAAGTAGTAATACGTGTTTGATACCTTAATGTTTTTGCATTAAATCATTCTGGGATGTTTGCTGACATTGATTGGATGAGGCACAACCCTACAGAGAACATGTTTTGTTGTTTAATTGTCGTATAATGCTCATATTTTTACACACTTATTTATAATTTCTCTGTTTATTCTTGAATGGGATTAACTAACGTAACACAATTCACTTTAATCATGTATTTCTGAATCGATTTATTCATCGTTTCTAAGTATAGCTGGATATATAATATATAAATAACTGTAGTGAGTAAAATAAGACAGAACTAAAATGAATTCACCCAAAGATTACAAGAGAATAAATGCAAAAAGAATAGAATACAAATATAAATGTATATGAACAATAAAATTAAACAAGTGTAAAAGAAGTAATACTGACGTAAAGTAGAGAAAGAAGCAATAACAGCAAGGTTAGAAAAATAAAGTAAAACAATCTAAAATCGAAACATTAAATAAAAGAGTAAAAATACTAAGTGTATAAGAAGTGATACTAACACCAGCAACTAATAGAAGCTAAAATATAAATATTGTCAATGATGTTAAAAAGTAGTAAAACGTTATATTACACATTAATGAAAATAATATTGTTGTTTGTGTCAAAAAAGTATTAAGTAGCATAATATGGGAATATTCAAGTAAAGTTGTACTTGAGTACTGCACGTACAGGTAAATGTACTTCGTTACATTCCACCACCCATCTTATCAAAGGACTGCGGATCAAATCGACTTTTAAAACGCTTTTTTATTGTGAAGGCCAGAGGAGCGTACCGGAAGTGTTGCTAGTGCTTCCGGGTCTCTGTTCTCGTTCAGAACACAGTTAGCCTGCGGCTGTGTTAGCATGTCAGCTGAGTGTCAATAAGGACACAAACACAGTGTAGTTTTCTTTGGTCTTCTTTCACTCGATCTGTGGAAAATGTCCACATTTCAGGATGTTCAACGTGAATTCAAACGGTGGCTCGCGGTCCTCTGTTTGGACATTTGGAGACAATAATATCCGGATATGAAGGAGAAAAGTGCTGCATGTGGTTTTAAAGGCCGACATGGAGCTGCGGAGAGAAGCAGGTTGGTTTTCTTTCTCCCGCTGGAAACATCTGGACTGATCATGTTGTCCGTGCTAAGCTAACGTTAGCCTGTTAGCAGCTAGCTCCTGCTAACAGCTTCTACTGCGTGTTGAGAATCGATTGTGATTCGGAGCAAAGTAACGAAGTACTTGTACTCAACTACTCTACTCCAGTACTAATAACAGGTACTTGTACTTCACTTGAGTATTTCTATTATCTCAACAATCATTTCTGGTGATTCAATAAAAACACATGTTTTTATTGTGTACTGTCTGAAATAACTAAATACTAAATTATAGAGAGAATCAAATAATATGTAGATGGGACAGCTAATATTGTGTGTGTATGTGTGTGTATATATATATATATATATATATATGTGTATATATATATACACACATATATATGTATATATATATATATAAATTAGTGTTTGAATCGCGATTAATCTCATTGTTATGGCAAAGTTCAATAATGAATTCAAAAGTAGTGTATTATGCACTTTTATTTTGAAAGTACTGCTATATGAACTAAAGGTCATAACATTTGATTTGTAAACACTTTAAACACAGTCAATCAGGTTGTTGTTAGCAGCAGTATTCCCTTTACACAGCAGCAGTTATAACACAGTTATAATGATTCTGATCATAGATATTCAGCCGGTGTTCACAACTTTATCTTCATGTGTGTAAGAGATGATATTTAAATATACTTCTTGAAAACTGCAAACCTATCTACGTCATGTTTTTATGTTTGATAAATTCATTGTACTTGATAAATTCTCAGCAGTGATACTAAATTATGCTTATTATACATATTATTCAATCAAGGGCGGGAAACAGACAATGGCAGGAAGTGAGGAGAACACAGGACACAAGAGGCAGGGAACTTCAAAATAAAACGGAAAACAATTAAACAAAACCCAAAACCGTGACAGTTTCTAACACTGATACTTCTAGTACTACTACTAATACGATTACCACTAATAATACTGAAACTACTAAGGAGTACTGAAGTAACGGACCGTAGTGGATCCCCCTCACAGTTTAAGGTTAACCATCAGAGTGTAAATAAAAGTTGACTGACTCAGTAGAACATGTGTTTCTAGTCTCTGGTCTCTGATCATGTTTCATTGTAAACAACCAATCAGAGGAGAGCTAGTAACATTAGCAGCATCACTAACGGCTAACCAACGGAGGTTCACTTCAGTTACACTATGATGCCTTCAGGCTCTGCTCAGTGAACATGAGTACTGGCTGAAGGTTCATTATAACGTTATCATGATGTGTTCACATGTCATCTGTAAAATGTAGTTTTGGTGATGAACTTGAATAAATCCAGTAGTTTGAAGGAGATGTTTTCACGTTAATATAAAATAGATATTAGAGATGAATTATGAGCTGTTTAACTTCTAACACGAGCGCTAAGAACATTATTATACATCATTAAAAATAATCATGGCAATAAGAATACAATCTTTTATTTACCTATCATTTGAATTGTGTGTTTTTCTGGAAAAACTACAACATTAAGTATTTTTGGTGGTTTACTGACTTCAGAGAGTTGAAATGATCCTTGTAGACCAGCTGGTATAATCACACATCAAAGGGATTTGTATCTGTTAACATTGATCATCAACAATAAATAATGAGTATCAGTGGCAAATAAAAACCTGATCAGAGATCTAAGTTATATTTGCTCCTTTTTTTTTCTTTTGTGCTGATCTGAACCGTGAGTGTTGTGATCCGTTGCACCACTGATACTACTATTACTACAACTGACACGATTACCACAATTAATACTGATACTACTACTAGTGAAATTCCACCATTTCAACATACAGTTAACATAAACTCTGGTTTTCCCTCAATGTGTGTTTCCTGTTTCCTGCAGACATCCAGCAGCTGTTGGTGGTTAAAGAAGAGGTTCCCCCTGAGCAGCATGAGTGGAGCTCCAGTCTGGACCAGGAGGACCCAGAGCCCCCACACATTAAAGAGGAACAGAAGGACCCAGAGCCCCCACACATTAAAGAGGACCAGGAGGACCCAGAGCCCCCACACATTAAAGAGGAACAGAAGGACCCAGAGCCCCCACACATTAAAGAGGACCAGGAGGACCCAGAGCCCCCAGACATTAAAGAGGACCAGAAGGACCCAGAGCCCCCACACATTAAAGAGGAACAGAAGGACCCAGAGCCCCCACACATTAAAGAGGACCAGGAGGACCCAGAGCCCCCACACATTAAAGAGGACCAGGAGGACCCAGAGCCCCCAGACATTAAAGAGGACCAGAAGGACCCAGAGCCCCCACACATTAAAGAGGACCAGAAGGACCCAGAGCCCCCACACATTAAAGAGGAACAGGAGGACCCAGAGCCCCCACACATTAAAGAGGACCAGGAGGACCCAGAGCCCCCACACATTAAAGAGGAACAGGAGGACCCAGAGCCCCCACACATTAAAGAGGAACAGGAGGACCCAGAGCCCCCACACATTAAAGAGGACCAGGAGGACCCAGAGCCCCCACACATTAAAGAGGACCAGGAGGACCCAGAGCCCCCACACATTAAAGAGGAACAGGAGGAACTCCGGACCAGTCAGGAGGGAGAGCAGCTTCAAGGTCTGGAGGAGGCTGATATCAAGTTCTCATTCACTCCTGTGAAGAGTGAAGATGATGAAGAGGAAGCTCAGTCCTCACAACTTCATCAAAGACAAATTGAACAGATGGAAACAGAAGCTGATGGAGAGGACTGTGGAGGAGTAGAACCAGACAGGAACTCAGATCCAGATAGACATCCAGAACCAGATAAAGGCCCCGTCAGTGATTTCAGATCTCACACAGGAGAGAAACCATTCAGCTGCTCCGTTTGTCAGAAGTATTTTACCCAGAGGGGACATTTACAGAAACATGTGAGAATCCACACTGGAGAGAAACCATTCAGCTGCTCCGCTTGTGGAAAAACTTTCAGTGAAAGTGGGAATTTGAAGAAACACATGAGATCTCATACTGGAGAAAAACTTTTCAGCTGCTTAGTTTGTAAGAAGTCTTTTACCCAGAGGGGACATTTACAGAAACATGTGAGAATCCACACTGGAGAGAAACCATTCAGCTGCTCCACTTGTGGTAAATCTTTCAGTGAAAGTGGGAATTTGAAGGTACACATGAGATCTCATACGGGAGAGAAACCTTTTAGGTGCTCAGTCTGTAGAAAGTCTTTTACACACAGTAGCGATTTACTGAAACACACGAGAATCCATGCAGAAGAAAAACCAGTGAGCTGCTCGCTTTGTGGTAACGCTTTCAGTGAAAGTGGAAATATGAATGGACATGTTAAAACTCATTTAAGAGAGAAAAGCTGCAGCGTTTGTGAACAAAGACTTAATTGGCTTTCAGGTAAAGGGAATTATAATAATGTATTATTAATATAGTATTTATTGACTGATCCAAGTTAATGTTTTGATATGTTTATCTTTGTTTTCACATTCAAAACCTTGATTCAACTTTTTCCGCACACAGACCACATCAGAGTAAAACATAGTTTAACACCTAAAAGAAAGAGCCACCAAAAAAAAGTGCAGTTTAAGTGTACGCCATGTTCAGAATACTTTCACCTTTTACCTACATTTTATCTTTGGTTATGTGATGCAGATCTGAAGCTTTGCATGGTTATGATGGGTTTTCTTCCATCCATCCCTTTATGAATCGACCAGAAAAGGGAAATTGGGTCCCTTTCTAGAGCCAGACCTAGAAGGTTGCCGGTGAGCGTCTGGTGGCCAGGGCTAGATATCGGGGTCAGGTGCAATGTGAGCCGTGCTGCAGGCAAGGGAAGGTGGACCTAGGTATGCCGAACCCTGGTATAGCAGACTAGTTCTAGAGACGTGGAATGTCACTACTCTGGCGGGGAAGGAATGATTCATTGAACTGGTTCTGGAACAAAACTCCTGAAGACGGGCTGGACTATGCTTTTCCAGAGGTGCCTTGGGATACTCACAGCTGGGTGCCGTTGTGTTTGAGTTTTAACCAGGGGAACGAGAGGGTCGCCTCTGTGCGACTGCGAGTCCCTGAGAGAAAGTCTCTGACTGACTGTTTGTGCTATGCACTGAACAGCAGTTCGGGGTACCCGGCCTTCTTAGAGTCTCTGGGTGGCACTCTGGAAAAGGCGTCAACTGGGGACTCTATAGTTCTGCTGGGTTCAACGCTCATGTGTAGAGTTGGAGAAACATGAAGGTGCTTTGATGTTGGACTTCGGTGCTAGTCACGGATTGGCCATAACAAACATGTTCGAGTATTGAGTGGTTAGTTGGTGTACACTGACTGGTGGTCACTGACTAGACAACAAAGCTAAAAATAGAACAACATATGAGAACTGATGTTTTTCTTTAACATTTTCATACATACAATGAAGGTTGCACAAATTGGTTTAAGTTAGATTTGAGATTTGAGAGGTGGTCAGTAATGTGTCTGTACTTCATCCTGTTTCCTGCAGACATCCAGCAGCTGTTGGTGTTTAAAGAAGAGGTTCCCCCTGAGCAGCAGGAGTGGCGCTCCAGTCTGGACCAGGAGGACCCAGAGCCCCCACACATTAAAGAGGAACAGGAGGACCCAGAGCCCCCACACATTAAAGAGGAACAGGAGGACCCAGAGCCCCCACACATTAAAGAGGAAGAGGAGGAACTCTGGACCAGTCAGGAGGGAGAGCAGCTTCAAGGTCTGGAGGAGGCTGATATCATCAAGTTCTCATTCACTCCTGTGAAGAGTGAAGATGATGAAGAGGAAGCTCAGTCCTCACAGCTTCATCAAAGACAAACTGAACAGATGGAAACAGAAGCTGATGGAGAGGACTGTGGAGGACCAGAACCAGACAGGATCTCAGATCCAGATAGACATCCAGAACCAGATACTGATGAGGAGACTGAACCGTCCTCTGAACCTGATGACAGTGTTGACGTTGAGTTTTGGAAAGAGACCAGGAAACATCAGTCAGGGTTCACGTACCAGAGAAATAAAAATGTCTCTGTAAATGATGGATTTAATAGCAGGAAGAAACCATTCAGCTGCTCTGATGACGAGGCTAAAACTGAACCCAAGACTGATGACGGAGTTGAAGGTGATCGACCTCAATCGGGTCCGAAGCATCTGAACAGTGAGGAGGTCTCTGTCAGAGATCCAGGATGTAACACTGACATGAAACCTTTCAGCTCCTCTGAATGTCACGAAAGATCTGAAGACAGTCTCACTCTGCTGACACACAAGAACCCCCCCACGGGAGAGAAACCATTCGGCTGCTCAGTGTGTAACACAGACTGCAGTGACAGTAAGTCTTTAGTTCAACACATGAGGATCCACACGAGACGAACGCGGTTCAGATGCCAAACTTGTGGTGAAGAGTTTTCATGGAGGAGATATCTGACAAAACATCTGGAAGTCCACAAAATCTACAGATGCAGTGTTTGTGACCAAAGGTTCATTTGGCTTTGTCAGCTGAAATACCATAAATGTGTTGGTCGTCGTTCCTCAAAGCTTCATCAAACTGAGAACAGAGAGGCAGAACCTCCAGCCAGCAGCTCATCTGAACAGATGGAAACAGAAGCTGATGGAGAGGACTGTGGAGTACCAGAACCAGACAGGGACTTGGATCCAGATAGACATCCACAACCAGATCCTGTTGACAAGACTGGAGACTCTTCTGAACCTGAGACTGATGACAGTGATGACTGGAAGCAGATCTAATCAAGAGTTAAAGTAAACATCTGGTGTGGGGTCGCACATGGATCAATCCTGGCTCCTCTTCTTTTTCTTATTAATATAAATTACCTAGTTTCTGTCTCCCAAACTGTATTTGCTATTTTATTTGCTGATGATACCAGTCTGTTCCTATATAACTCAAAAACTTTAAATTCCGATGAATGTAATTAACACAGAGATGTGCAGGGATGCAAAATGGCTTAAGGTGAATAAGCTCTCTTTTAATATCCAGAACACTCATTTTAAAAATGAGTTGTGGCTAAAAATACGAACGAGTATAGAGATAAGGTACATATTGATGGTGTGCCAACTGTTGCAGCTGTCAATGTAGTAATCGGCACAAAATGTAAGAAAACCAGGAGTGCTAATAACAGTTTTTAGCATGATGTAATACGTTTTTATGTCACAAAAACGATTGCATTGTATACAAACAAATAGTAGAATAATGTATGAAATTCAGCGCATTGTGTAATAACAATATAAGAGTTAAAGTGACCTCCCGGTTTTACATGACACAAGTGGAGTCGTTCATTTTAAGCATCAGGACTTTGTCTGTTTGGTCGAGAGACATTTTCATCAATAATTTCCAAATCATTAGATTACATAAGTCATTTAATGTAATCGTGACAAACGTGACTTTTGAAGAAGATTCTGGGTGATTCTTAGCATGTGAAATAATTCTCTGTTCTCCATCTCCGTGCTCACCAGTTAACATTGAATCAAACGTGTTATGTTTTAAATATTTGATGCTTTGATTGAAGTTGACGAGGCTTTGAATGTCTGTCGTCATGTTTTACGATGTTATCACCCTAAAAAACGTTGTTGTATAAAAGCTCAGCGCGTGGTCCTTTAGCTGCAGGTTGGCGGTTGAATTCTCTAATGGTGCCGTTAGATTGCTGCATTAATAAAGGTGCTGCCTCCTTGTGTTTGTTGACCGTTTTTGAAATGCTCAACACAACAGATCTGGATTGAAGCAGAATATTTCGTGATAAAATCATGTTGTGAATTTTAGAAATTATTAAATCTATCTTTCAATACATTTAGACTCTTGGCCTGAGATAACTAGAGACGCTAAGTGTTGCTCTCCGTGTGTGTTTTGTTGAAACGAGAGGTTTATTGATATTAATAATTTGAATGTAAGCGTGAGTGAAGCTTCACACTGTTGGGTACAGCCTCTGATCTGGATTAAGATGTACGAGATAATGTTCAACTTGATGCTGTGATATTTAAACTTTTTTCACACTTTTTTGTGTTTACACATTTTACAGTAAAATGTTCTCACTCTTCTATAAATGTGTTTCCACATCACGCCGACATCTCCTGGCGATCCGACGTCCCATCAGCGATGTCGAATGAGGAACGATTAAGATATCTGTTCGGATATTTACCTCTGAGATGTAGTTTGGTAGAATGAAGCGTCGTCATATAGAAACATTCAAGTAAAGTACCTCGACATTTTACCAAACTACAGCAGTTGAGTAAATGTACGTAGTTACACTGAGCTGAGCTTCTTTTATTGTGAAGGCCAGATGAGCGGAAGTAGTGTTAGTGTTTCCGTGTCTAATGTACTTTCATTCTACTACTACTGCTGATACTACTACTGATACTACCGCCACCCATTGTATCAAAGGACTGCAGATCAAATGGACTTTTAAAACGCTCTTTTATTGTGAAGGCCAGAGGAGCGTGCCGGAAGTGTTGCTAGTGCTTCCGGGTCTCTGTTCTCTATCGGAACACAGTTAGCATGCGGCTGTGTTAGCATGTCAGCTGAGTGTCAATAAGGACACAAACACAGTGTAGTTTTCTTTGGTCTTCTTTCACTCGATCTGTGGAAAATGTCCACATTTCAGGATGTTCAAGGTGAATTCAAACGGCGGCTCGCGGTCCTCTGATGGACATTTGGAGACAATATCAATATGCTTTACAGGCTAACGTTAGCAGCTAGCTCCTGCAAACAGCTTCGTTGTTTCTCTCCAGTCAGAGATGTTAAAGTGAGAATACAGAATATTAATATTGTTACGATTGTTTCAGCACTTTGAAGTAAAAAGCTTCTTAAATGTAAATATTTCTTGTAAAATAACATGACTTGTCTCTGATTGACACACTTCTACACCGACTGCTGGATGCTATAATGTAATAATCGTGATATGATCACGTTGTTGGTACAATATACAGATGATGATTATAAATGACTGAGACACAAACAGTTGTGAGATGTTTCTTTCAGAGATGAATCATCGATGGAACGAATCCGATGCTTTGAGGAACCGCTTCATCTTCAGACGTCATCGCAGCACTGAAGGGCTGTGGCCTCTGCTCCTGACCCCAGGTAGGTTATTGCTTTCTACTCGTGTTATTATCGGCCTATAACGACTGAAAACACATTTGTCCCCCGACACGGTAATGGAGACGCAGAACAACGTCCAAAATGTACGTGGGCAGACCTGAAGATACGAGAGTGTTCTGGTACCAAGAAGGCTTCTGAATCCTCTACGCTCCAACATGAACGATCAATGACCGGCACAGAAGTCCAACAACAAAGCTCCACTTGGGTCCAGATCATGAACCTCTGGAGTCCCCCAGTCGGAGACCTTTCTAGAGCTCCACCCAGAGACTCCGGTAAGGCCGTGCGTAGCCACAACCAACAGTCAGACTTCCCCTCAGCGACTCGCTCTCCACCCTCTGGTTCCCCGGGGAGAGGATAGAGTCCAGCTCCTCTCCAGCAGTTTGGTTCCAGAACCAGTGCTGTGCGTGGAGGTGAGCTCAACTACATCTAGTTGGTTCCGCTCCACCTCCAGTCTGTGACGCCTTGGCCTGTGGTGGCACCATGGATATCTTTTAGGCTGTTTTCTATTAAATAACAGAACAAATGACATTTCTCCAAAAAGCTCACCAGGTCACCGGACCAATGAAATGCAGCTCGCTGTGTGATTCTGTCATTGAGAACGTTTAAACCGTTTGAGGATATTTCATGTGATCATGTAGAGGATGATATTTGATCAAATCGTTCCCTCTGTTGGTTTGTTATTTCTGTTTATTGCAGATGTTCCGGGCTGTGGTGCTTCCACTCTATTCATAAAGAACATGAGAGAGCTGGACGTAGGTTTGTGTTCATAGAGCTTTAACTCTGTAGACCTCCAGCATCACTCGCTCTCCATCAGGAGAAGATGTTCACGCTGTAGACCTCCAGCATCACTCACTCCTCCATCAGGAGAAGATGTTCACGCTGTAGACCTCCAGCATCACTCACTCCTCCATCAGGAGAAGATGTTCACTCTGTAGACCTCCAGCATCACTCGCTCCTCCATCAGGAGAAGATGTTCACGCTGTAGACCTCCAGCATCACTCACTCCTCCATCAGGAGAAGATGTTCACTCTGTAGACCTCCAGCATCACTCGCTCCTCCATCAGGAGAAGATGTTCACGCTGTAGACCTCCAGCATCACTCACTCCTCCATCAGGAGAAGATGTTCACTCTGTAGACCTCCTGCGTGTCTAGCCGGAGTGATGTGTTAAGCTACTCATCCAGGTAACCGTCCCTCTGTTACAGGTGGTCCTTCCAGCCCGATCCAGTAATCACTGAAGATGATGGAGTCTGAGGAGACCCACGTCAGAGCCGAGCCACCGGTGGTCCACCAGAGACCCCCCAGGGAGACGAGACCTCCACCACACCTGTCTGATGATGCTGTGGACTTCCTCCCAGAGGTCCAGTCACCAGAAACACAACCAGGTGAGTCCTCACACATCTTCAGAACCTCTTCAGGTCTACTGCTGCAGGACTCAACCATGTTTTTTATATCAAACAATTATTTTTAGTCTTTAAATTTGTTGGTTATTCTAAAGATTTTTTTTTTTATTACCCGATTATCATGACAATGAATTTACCCAAAATGAATTTCAAGAACTCAACACAAAGCAACGCTTTCCCTGAACTGGAGTAATATGCAGATAATCACTGAAAACAGATTATGATTCAGTTTTGGGGCAAAATGAAATATGTGGAACGATTCACAGATTGTACCAAGAATCCGTAACATTGTAACGGCTGTTAAAGTGAACAGACCATGTGAAACGTCCGTATCAAACCGCTAGATGACGTCTTACCCACGCTTCAGAAGGTTGTGGAGGTTTCATAGCTGCAGCTTGTTCTTCATATCTATGATGTCACGTTGTGCAAATCAACACATTACAGTGAATCAATGATGTCGATTAGGACACGGCTCCTCTTCATCATCCGGTCCGATGGGTGAGGTCAAACATGTTCAAAGTGTCTGGAACTGAAGGAGCTTCACCCACAGCTTTAAGGAGGAAACCGTTCTGAACACAGTTAACCCAGAAGACCCGGAGGGAGGTAGAGGGAGATAGGGGGAGTCATATTTATATTCCCTTCCAGAGTAAATGGATATGGAAACATTCAGATTTTCATGCTTGCTTCATGTTTAATCTAAATTTAAAAGGCAATATCAGCACTCTTAATATACAAGTACTGACGCTACTTGCTGGTGGACCAACCCCTGATGTGGAAGGAGTTCGGGGAGACTATGGAGAAGACTTGAAGTTCGCCTCAAGGACGTTCTGGCAAACCGTAAGACCACTCAGGAAGTGAAAGTACGGTTTGACTCGGTCTGTTTTCAGCAGGGGAAAAGAAATGGGCATGTTTTCGAGGGTGGAAAGAAAACTTTGAAAACTCCTGAACCCGACAGACACGTCCTCCGTGGACGAGGCAGAGATGGATGACATTGGCCCTGAGATGCTGAAGGCTCTGGACTTTGTTAGGACTGTCTTGGCTGATGCATCTTCTGTGGAGTGGCAGACCAGGGGGAGATAGAGTTTACGGTTTGCGGACCTCAGAATTGAGTCTCGTCTCTTTGCAGATGATGTGGTTCTGTTTGCTCCCTCAGAACGTGACCTTCAGCAGTACTGGGGTGGTTTGCAGCCGAGTGTAAAGCGGTCGGGATGAGAGTCAGAACCTTCAAGTCTGAGTTCATGGTTCTCTGCTGGAAAACGGTGGATTGTACCCTCTGGGTTGGTAGTGAGTCACTGCCCCAAGAAAGGGAGTTCAAGTATCTCTGGGTCTTGTTCCCCAGTGATGGTAAAATGGAGCAGCGGTTCGGTAGAGCGTCAGCAGCAGTGGTGAAGACGTTCCGGACCGTTGTGGTGAAGACGGAGCTTAACCGGAGGGCAAAGCTCTCGATTTCTCAGTCCATCTATGTTCAGACCCTCACCTGTGGTCATGCCCTTTATGTAGTGACCAACAGAATCGAGGATATCGAGGACACAAGCGGCTGAAATGAACTTACTTTGCAGGAAGTCTGAGAGGAGCTCAGAGTAGAGTCACTGCTTCAGTACTTTGAAAGGGTCAACCTGAGGTGGTTCGGGCATCTGACCAGGATCCTCCTGGACGCCCTCCTTTAGAGGTTCCCCAGGCTCGTCCAACTAGTGAGAGAGGTTATATATCTTTCCTGACCTGAGAACCCCTCTGGGTTTATCAGGAAGAACTGGAAATATTTGCTGGGGAGAGGGACGTCTGGAATACTACTACTACTGCTGATACTACTACTGCTGCTGATACTACTACTACTGCTGATACTACTACTGCTGCTGATACTACTACTACTACTGCTGATACTACTGCTGATACTACTACTGCTGCTGATACTACTGCTGATACTACTACTCAGAATCAGAATCGGAACCGTTTATTGCCAAGCAAGTTTTCACCTGCAAGGAATTTGTCGTGGCGGAAGGTGCATAACATTCAACAATCAACAACAACATGAACTATCAAATAACATTTAACTATCAAATAACATTTAACTATCAAATAACATTTAACTATCAAATAACATTTAACTATCAAAAACAGTCAGCACAGTGCAGGAAATAGAAACATATTTGAAATGTACAATAAGATATGTAATATAGGAAATGGAATAAAGTGCACACAAAAACAGATAACAGGACTGTAAACCAAGTGAAGTGTATGAATGTTAAAAGTGACGAGTGTGTTTAAGTAGAGAGACAGGGATCTGCGGGGGAGAGACCAGAAGGAAATGTCCTGGGGATGACAGGGTCAGTGGGGGACCCGGGCTCTGTTAATGAGCCCGACTGCCGACGGGAAGAAACTGTTTGTGTGGCGTGAGGTCTTGGTTCTGATGGACCGCAGCCTCCTAGTTGGTGATCTGTCTGAGACCTCTCCAGACAGAAGCAGAGTCATTGGCTGAGAGCTGATGTTGCAGTTTCTCAGAGTACAGACGTTTAGCATCTCTCACCGCTTTGCTAAACCTGTATTTCGACACTTTATACAAGTCCTTGTCCCCACTCTTGAAAGCCTGATCTTGGAATACAGCTGTCCTCACAGAAGCTGATATATGAAGTCACAGCCTCTGTAAACTCATCCAGACTGTTGGTAGCAGCCCTGAAGACATCCCAGTCTGTACAGTCCAAACACGCCGGAGATCCTCTAGAGCAGCGGTTCCCAAACTTTTTAGGCCGCGCACCCCCTTCTACATCCCGCGCACCCCCCCCCCCCCCCTAATAAAAAAAAAAAAAAGAAGCAACAGAGCCTTTTAAGCCTTTATAGCCGCATAATAATCTGACCAATGAGAGAACAGTTTGCTCGCGCGTGGCATTTGTTTACAAGATTTAGTCCGCTGTTAAATGTTGCAGTGTGAACACGAACCGAACAAAGGAGCAACTGCAACAAAGCAAACGAACTGAAGGTGTGAAAACGCCCTGAAACACTGCAACAAAGTTTCAATAACTTTCAGTGACACAAGGCGTCACTTTTAAAGAGCAATACGGATGCGAGCACACACGCACAGGCTCAGAGGCAGATTATCACATTTAATTTACAATTAATGAGCGACTAATGCAGCCAGGATGTCTTCGGACAAAGCATCGATGCGGAGACACAGTGTTGTTGGACACCGGGATCATGTCCAACTTTTTTGCTTCTTTCTCTCCAATCATACATTCCACCATCTCTCTGGCAGCTGGCGAGCTCACGTCTTCAGCGATTGTGTGCGGTAGCCCCTTTCTCGCTATTCTGTAACCAGATATGAAGCCCGTAGTGCGTCATTTATAGACCAACACATGAATGAGACTCCAGTTGTTTTTGGCTGTTTTGTAACTCCTCCAATGATTCGATATAAACAATGTAAGGGGCTTTTGACTTGCACTGGCATGCTTGGTGTTCAGGTGGCGACGTAAATAAGAGCTTCAGACTGTTAGCCAGAACCTCACTGCACACCACGCACTGTGGCTTTGGGGAATCTGCGTTGCCAATCCAAGTGAAGCCCAGAGACACATACTGTCAAGAAGAGTTGAGCCCACAGAGCTGCCTCGAAAAACATGCATACACGATCAGGGGAAGGTCAGGATATATAAAGCATATACTCAGAAATCAATAGTTAAAGTATAATCGAAAGATAAAGTGTATGATCGTTACATAACAAATGTTTAATACATAGAGTGATTTAACAAATGTAAACCTGATAATAATAATAAGTGTATCTGAGTATAGTGCAGTCTGAGTGTAGAAAGTACGGAGAAAGAGGAAGTAAGCAGGGTGTTTGCTTCAAGGGATGGGGAAATAATGATGGTTGAGAAGAAAAGACACGAAGCACAATAATGATGAAGGATGAGATCAATAATCATTTTATAAGCAAATGTGTACTAAGTAAACTGATTTAACAAATGTAAAAACTGATTAACAAATGTTCTGTGACCGGAGCCGAGATGTAGGAAAAGTGTTTTGTCAGGATGAGTTAGCAAAAAGAGTGAAGTTAGGAACAGATGTTAATGGGTGTGGTTAGGAAAAGACTGTTGCAAGAGATGAGTCATAGAGGCATAATATATATAATATAGGATAAGCCTGGACTTGTCTGGACATGTCCAGGACCAAACGCCCACTCAAGTGGGTGGGGAGATGAGATCATGTGTTGGACAGGAGGGGGCAGAACACCAGCCCAAAAGTCTGATAAAAGAAGTAACTTGCAAACAGCAAGACGGGAATTCACGATGGGACGCCGACCGAGCCATCCATGGAGAAACACTGGACCTCGTTCGACAGCCGCGTCGGAGGACTTCGTCTCTGTTCACGGAAAGAAGACCGCCGTTCGTGGACAAAAATTGAAAGACGGAGAATCACCTCTCCCCACTGCTTGACTTTACCAACTGGACAACGGAGAAGACGCAGCAGCCCGAGAAAGACTGTACTGAGTTTTGAGGACTGTTGAACGGACTCCGCTGCAGAGCAGGAGGACCGAGGGTCCGGCCAGACCTTCGCGCCTAAAAACTCCAAAAGAACCTTTTCATCGCACCATTGGACATCCAGCTCCAACCAAGCCGTCTCTGCATCTAAAACTAATGAGTATAACCTAAGAAGAAAATTAAAGTAACGAATCAAGTGTAGTGACGTTTTAAGTGAGCTGTAGCTTAACCCTTGCAAACTAACTAAATATAACCTGCAATAAATATCTAATCTGCATTTAAAGTAAATTTCTCAAGTGCATTTATTTGCTCAAGTAGTAAAAGTTCCTCGTGGCAGTAAAAAGTTAAATCCATTGTATGTCTAACAACTGAGTTCTGTAAAGTTATCCTAGAGACCGAATCCACTTAACAATCCCTTACGGTTTTAGAAGTAATCCTAGCCGTTAAAACCTAACCTGGCATTTACCAAGAGCACGGATCCAGAAGAGGGAAGCTGCCATAACCGACGCGACCGGTAGGAGCGCCCGGGGTCAGGGTGGCCCCTCGACCGAGTGCACTCAGACCGGAGGAAGCAGGGTAGACGTCGGGAGTAACGGCAGTTAGAAGAGCCAGGCGAGTTCCCTCGCAAGAACACCAGCTCGACAATCTTTTAATAGAGAGCTGAGTCAGTAAGTAGCCCCGTATCGGGCCTGAAGTACCCCAGGATCTAACAATACTTTTCATCATATTCAATCTTTTTTTCCCAGTCTGATGCTCTCTCGTTTCCTCTTCTTTCACCTTGACTCCGCGATGGGCCGATGTGCTCCCGATTTGTCTGTGCTATCCCTTCCTCCTTTTCGGTCTCCTCCGTCTCATCTTCCTCTGACTCGATTTCTTCTCCCGGTCTCTCCCCAACGCACCTCTCCGTTCCTCTCGCCTCTGATTCCTCTCTCTCTCTCTCTCTCTCTCTCTCTCTCTCTCTCTCTCTCTCTCTCTCTCTCTCTCTCTCTCCTCTTTTACGACTGATAGCTTCAGATGTCCCACCTGACAGTTTCCCCGATTTCAGCCAGTTTAGCATATTTGCATGAATGTTGCTGAATGAATGAAGTTCGCTGTTAGCTGAGGTTAGCTGCACAAGCTAGGCTGGCTAGTGTGTGCGGCAGGTGGCAAGACTGCCGGAAGGAGCTCAAGTGCATTTATTAAATTGTACGTTTTTAATTTTAAATCTTCCAAAGGGAATTTTTATAATTCATGTTTGTATTTTGTGAAAAATCCCACTTTTTAAATTAAAATTACATTTTTTTCCCCTAGAGGAAGCTCGCGCACCACCCTTTGGGAATCCCTGCTCTAGAGCCTCACTGGTCCACTTCTTGAATGTCCTCACCACAGGTTTGCAGAGCTTTAGTTTCTGCCTGTAAGCAGGAATCAGATGGACCATGACGTGGTCCGAGTGTCCCAGTGCAGCACGAGGGACGGCGTGATGGCCCCGCTGATTGATGTGTAACAGTGATCTAGAATGTTCTCCTCTCTGGTCGGGCATTTTACTGTCTGTATTTAGAGAGTTCATGGCTGAGGTTTCCTTTGTTAAAGTCGCAGAGGACAATAACTAGAGAGTCCGGGTAGGTCCGCTCCATGCACCGTATCTGATCGGCGAGTGTCCGCTGATACTACTACTACTACTGATACTACCACTACTACTGCTGCTGATACTACTACTGCTGCTGATACTACTACTACTACTACTGATACTACTGCTGCTTATACTACTGCTACTGCTGCTGATACTACTACTACTACTGCTGATACTACTACTGCTGCTGCTGATACTACTACTACTACTACTGCTGCTGATACTACTACTACTGCTGCTGATACTACTACCACTACTGCTGATGATACCACTACTACTACTGCTGCTGATACCACTACTACTGCTGCTGATACTACTACCACTACTGCTGATGATACCACTACTACTACTGCTGCTGATACCACTACTACTGCTGCTGATACTACTACCACTACTGCTGCTGATACTACTACCACTACTGCTGATGATACCACTACTACTACTGCTGCTGATACTACTACTACTACTACTGATACTACTACTACTACTGCTGATACTACTACTGCTGCTGATACGACTACTGCTGATACTACTACTTCCACTACATGATACATTGTTACTTCCTGACTTTGATACAAAACATCATAAAAATATAATTTCACCATTTCAAGCTTGACTTTAACATGAACTCCTGGTTTTTCCTCAATGTGTGTTTCCTGCAGACGTCCAGCAGCTGCTGGTGGTTAAAGAAGAGGTTCCCCCTGAGCAGCAGGAGTGGAGCTCCAATCTAGACCAGGGGGACCCAGAGCCCCCACACATTAAAGAGGACCAGAAGGACCCAGAGCCCCCACATATTAAAGAGGACCAGGAGGACCCAGAGCCCCCACACATTAAAGAGGACCAGGAGGACCCAGAGCCCCCACACATTAAAGAGGACCAGGAGGACCCAGAGCCCCCACACATTAAAGAGGACCAGGAGGACCCAGAGCCCCCACACATTAAAGAGGAACTCTGGACCAGTCAGGAGGGAGAGCAGCTTCAAGGTCTGGAGGAGGCTGATATCAAGTTCTCATTCACTCCTGTGAAGAGTGAAGATGATGAAGAGGAAGCTCAGTCCTCACAGCTTCATCAAAGACAAACTGAACAGATGGAAACAGAAGCTGATGGAGAGGACTGTGGAGGACCAGAACCAGACTGGAACTCAGATCTAGAACCAGATCCTGATAACAAGACTGGAGACTATTCTGAACCTGAGACTGATAACAGTGAAGACTGGACGGAGACTAGAGAACCTCAGTCAGGTTTAAACTTTAAAAAGGTTTCTGTCAGTGGTTCAAGATGTAGTGCTGGCGAGAAACCATTTAGCTGCTCTCAGTGTTGGAAAAGATTTGTCTTCGAGAGAAATTTAAGGAGACATATGGTAACTCATACAGGAGAGAAACCATCCACCTGCTCCGTTTGTCAGAAATCTTTTACACAGAGTGGGAATTTACAGAAACACATGAGAATCCACACAGGAGAAAAACCATACAACTGCTCAGTGTGCGGAAAAGCCTTCAGTGATGGTGGTAATCTGAAGGTTCATGTAAGATCTCATTCAGGAGAGAAACCTTTCAGCTGCTCACTGTGTGGGAAAATATTTGGCTTCAAGTCACATCTGAATAAACACATTAGAACTCACACAGGAGAGAAACCATTCAGCTGCTCAGTGTGTGGAAAAAGTTTCAGTGATAGTGGAAATCTGAAAGTACACATGAGATCTCATACAGGAGAGAAACCATTCAGCTGCTCACTTTGCGAGAAATCTTATACACAGAGTGGAGATTTACAGAGACACATGAGAATCCACACAGGAGAGAAACCGTTCGGCTGCTCCGAGTGTGGGAAAAGATTTGGCTTTAAGTCACATCTGAATAAACACACAAAAACCCACACAGGAGAGAAAAGGTTCCGCTGCAGTGTTTGTGACCAAAGATTCACTTGGCTTTATCAGCTCAGAAACCATGAATGTGTCGGTCATCAGTCCTCACAGCTTCATCAGACTCAGACTGAGGAGAACAGAGAGGCAGAACCTCCAGCCAGGTTTAAACTCTGTAAATACTTTTTTACCACAAACTGAGAAACAATTGTTGCTCAGTTTGTGGTAAAAATGTTTGGCTGCAAGACATATCTGAAGAGATAGAATTCATACAGGAGAGAAACCATTTAGTTAGCTTAACTTAGCTCCGCCCTCTAGTGTCCCTTCTGGTTGCAAAAAAACAACATGGTGACGACCAAAAGGCCAAACTCGAGGCTTCAAAACGTCAGTCCACCGACAAATGGGTGAGGACACGAAGACTACATCCAATTCTGTGTGTAGTCTGTGGTTTGTAAATCAACGTCATGTTGATTATAAATAATGCACATCGGCACAGCTTGCTGATTGCTGCGCTCTGGACCGGCTCAGCCTGAAATTGACCCAACTCCACCGATTGATGTTTCGTCGTCTTCATAGAAAGTAGAAAGAAACGTCTCTCCTTGTATTTAATCGTGTGCTGTTGTGGCTTTTTCCTTAATGTCATGACATGTTGTTTAGAAGGTGTAATGGAAATATTACCAGTCGGTCTTTTTTCACGACAGAAACTTAAGCTGAAGCCGCTGTCACTGCTTTTGTCTCCACTGTTCTCCAGTTCCTGGAGTTTTCTGCCTGTTGGGATCATTGCAGGTAATAAAAGTTCAGCTTAATTCGAATGAATGTTCGTCTCATCTGATGAGTTTGATTGAGACTGGCGGGGCCCTAGACGTGCTGACCTCCGGCATCTCAGATTAGCTCTCGGGACATGGAGCTCTGGTTCCTCCTCTCTGGTGGAGGAGGAACCAGAGGTGGAGCGGTATAAACTAGATCGTTCCTCTGCCAGGGTTGTCCCTTGTCACTCATCCTGTTTGTGATTTTTATGGACAGGATTTCAAGGTGTAGCCGGGGCGAGGAGACTGTCTGGTTTGAGGGCCTCAGAATTTGCGTCCCTGCTCTTTGCAGATGATGTGGTTCTATTGACTCCTTCAGAAGGTGATCTTCAGCAGCAGTGTGAGTGTGAAGCGGTCAGGATGAGAATCAGGACCTTCAAGTCTGAGTTCATGGTTCACTGCTGGAAAACGGTGGATTGCGTAGGGAGATCAGAGTAGAGCTGCTGCTCCTTCACATCGAAAGGTACCAGCTGAGGTGGTTCAACATCTGATCAGGATCCTCCTGGACGCCTCCCTTTAGAGGTTTTCCAGGCACGGAGCAACTGTTAAAAGGCCCCGGGGTGGACCCAGAACACCCTGGAGCGATTACAGTCCTCATCTGGCCTGGTAACGTTTCGGGGATCCCCAGAAGGAGCTGGAAAGTGTTGCTGGTTAGAGGGACAACTGGAATACCCTGTAAGTCTGCTGCCCCCACGACCCGGCCCCACATAAGCAGAAGTAGATGGATGGACATTTGAACTTTCGTCCAATACTCGTTTTTTTGTGAATATAGCTTCAAGGCATCATAAAGTAACTCAATGAAACCTCCGTTATTTAGACAAACAGGAAGTGCTGCTTTAGAGAGGAAGTAAACGTATTTAGTTTGTTTACCTGTGATGAGTTAATGTGAACCACTTTTTTCGGCTTTACATATTAAAGTCCTTGAGCTTCGCTCTACGTAGAATATGATATAAATGTAGAAGATAAAACATGACAATAAAGTCAATACAAAAGATTTGCATGAAGTTTCTATTTAGAATGAAAGAGGTCAGAATATGAGTTCATGACATATATATATATTAGTGAGTCAATTATTTTATCGTGCGTTAACACATTTTTTAATTTGTAAAGTGCGTTGCTCACTGGCAGCGGTGGAGGAAGTCTTGAGACTGCGTTGGTGCAGCGTGTGGGAGGAGTTTAGACAAACTAAAGCAACACAAGCTAACAGATGCTACAGAGAAGTTCAGATAAACTAAAGCAACACAAGCTAACAGATGCTACAGAGAAGTTTAGATAAACTAAAGCAACACAAGCTAACAGACGCTACAGAGAAGTTTAGATAAACTAAAGCAACACAAGCTAACAGATGCTACAAAGAAGTTTAGATAAACTAAAGCAACACAAGCTAACAGATGCTACAGAGAAGTTTAGATAAACTAAAGCAACACAAGCTAACATGCTACAGAGAAGTTTAGATAAACTAAAGCAACACAAGCTAACATGCTACAGAGAAGTTTAGATAAACTAAAGCAACACAAGCTAACAGATGCTACAGAGAAGTTTAGATAAACTAAAGCAACACAAGCTAACATGCTACAGAGAAGTTTAGATAAACTAAAGCAACACAAGCTAACATGCTACAGAGAAGTTTAGACAAACTGCAGGTGAGTGTTGTGGAAGATGTCGGTCTGAGGAACGTTCTCAAGCTGCGTTCACGTCTCGTTTGGTGTGAACGCAGCTTTAGGATCTCAGCGAATGACGTCACGTATGAGCCTCAAGACGCACCGTCAGCAGAACACACGAGTTGTGTTAAAGGAGGACGACTAAAGCCACGCGTTACAACGAGCGCTGCAACTAACGATTGTTTTTTAGATTAATCGGATAAAAACAAAGAAGCATTAATTTCCAACTCTTTATTCAAAAACAGAACTGACAGTGCAAAACATCTTCAGAAAGTGCAGAAACAGGAACATCCCTGAGCTGTTAAATAATAATAAAAAAATAAATAGACAACCGTAACACAAGAAGCATACACATGTATGCTTTACATCTGCCAAATATATAGGCTTTAAATAAAGTGCACAAAAATATGTATACTGTTTAAAGGGACCTGAGCTGTCAGAACAATAAATAATTTATAAAAAATAAAGAAAAATACAAATCTGAAAACTGCACAGGATTTGTTTGAACCACATCCTCTCCCAGAACTCTCAGCGGTTGTGGAGCCGTCGTCTTCCTCCTGAAGTCGACCACCATCTCTCTGGTCTTGGCCACGTTCAGAATCAGGTGATTTCTACCGGTCCACTCCATAAAGTCCTCCACTGCTGCCTTTGAGAACTTTGAGGTGGTGGACGGTGGAGTAAACGCAGCATGCAGAAGTTATGGATATGTACAAGCTACATACATACTAATCACCAGAAGACTCAATGACTCCAAACTCATTTCTCATTCAACATTTATTTTCAGTAAATATCGGCACTTTCATGTCATAACGTCAGTATATGCAACACAGTACATAAACTCTATAGTACCGTCAGTGGTTTTAATATTAACGCACAAAACTCTGTTCAGAAATCATTTCTTACTACTTCCTCTTACAGTACACATCATGAATGATTACATCTTTTTGTTACTCTATATAATCAGCGTTACAAGTTATATGAAAATGACATTACATTTATTAAACACACTTAATAACAGAAAGTGTTAAAGAAAGAATAAAGAAAATGTGTCATCAATATCTGTAAATCTAGTGTTTTATTTACAAAGAGGGCTAAACGTTACGTTCACAAGCACTTTTATTAAAACATATCAAAGGCAAATGTATAGAAATAAAAATCAATATTTTGACGACGGAGAAATGAACAGCTTCCGTTTCAGCTTGTTGGTAATAATTAGCCGAGCTAGCGGCGTAAACATGGAGGACAGAGCAGATTATGTTTACGCTTGTTGAACAGGTGCATTGATCCTCTGATCAACACTCCGGTCTTGAATTATGTTGAACAGGCGCCCGTTTAAAACCGGGGTTTGGGTATCGTTCCCTATTTACTGCTCTCACCGACACACTTGTGACTTCGGACCTGCGACTGCCACGTGAACCGTTTGTCACAAACGCTGCAGCTGAACTGTTTCTGTCCCGTGTGCAACGAGAAGTGGTACGTCAGATTGGCCTTTTGGGAAAAACTTTTATCGCACACCGGACAGCTAAATGGTTTCTCTCCTGTGTGGACGGTCATGTGCTTCTTCAGGCCTCCCTTTTGAGTGAAGCTTTTGTCACAATACAAGCAGCTGAACGGTTTCTCCCCGGTGTGGATTCTCATGTGATTCACCAGAGCGCTCCGCACAGCGAAACTTGTGTCGCAGAATGAGCAGCGGAAAGGTTTCTCTCCGGAGTGACATCTCATGTGACGAATCAAGTTCGGCCTCTGAGAAAATCCTTTACCGCACGCTGAGCAACTGTACGGTTTCTCTCCCGTGTGAAACCTCATGTGTCTCCGCAGACTGTCCTTACGGCCAAATTTGCGACCACATTCGCAGCAGATAAAAGATTTTTTGCCAACACTACATTTGACATTGTTTACAGGAACGCCGTCGTTATTCAGAGAGTTTAAACCGGACTGAGGTTCTCTGGTGTCGTCATCATCAGTCTGAGGTTCAAGAGAGTCTCCTGTCTTATCTACAGTGTCTGGTTCTGGTCCTCCACAGTCCTCTCCATCAGCTTCAGTTTCCATCTGTTCAGTTTGTCTTTGATGAAGCTGTGAGGACTGAGCTTCCTCTTCATCATCTTCACTCTTCACAGGAGTGAATGAGGACTTGACATCAGCCTCCTCCAGACCCTGAAGCTGCTCTCCCTCCTGACTGGTCCAGAGTTCCTCCTGTTCCTCTTTAATGTGTGGGGGCTCTGGGTCCTCCTGGTCCAGACTGGAGCTCCACTCCTGCTGCTCAGAGGAAACCTCTTCTTTATTTGCCAACAGCTGCTGGATGTCTGCAGGAAACGGGAAACACACATTGAGGAAAAGAAAGATCCAGTTTAGGTATCGAGTTATTTTATATGTAATAAAAATCTATAGTTTACATACCTGCAAACTCATAAGAGGTGAAAAGGGTGACAAGCACCGAAACCCTGTCGGGGGGGCATGCTCCCCCAGGAGAATTTTATTTTAAATATGAGCTTTAAAATGTAACATTCTGGTTTACTCTGAAGGGGGGGGGGGGGGCTGCATGTTTCATCACGTCACGTTTTTCCCTCCTAAATTGCGATAATGACGAACGTGAACAGTCGACAAAGTTCCGCATGCAGTGGACGGAACTTAACTCAGCAAGTCTGAACGGTAACTGAACTTAAACTGTAACGGAGGGAAATGAAGACGGTGTCCACATCTTAACGCTGATTGGCCAAGACTCCACACGTCACATCAAAGATGTTTTATTGCGAAGATCACGACATCTTTTCTCCTCGTCTCACTCCGACTTGAGATGAAATGGTTTTCTTTACAGATTACTGGACGGTCCCGTGTGTCCCTGGGTACATCCCAAGTCTCTTAACTGCATCCTTGTTTCCCTCACTTGCGTCCTTTCCTTGCATCTTAGTCCCTCCCACCAGGGATGCATGGAGGGAACCATGCGAGGAGAGAGGAATGAGGAAATATGTTTTCAGACAGTGATTCTTAACCAGTGGGCCGTGAGCGCCACCTAGAGGGCCGCAAAAAACTTTCAGTTTTGCACCTGTGGGCCGCGGGACCGCTTAGGTTATCAATTGAAGACACCAGAGATATCACTGTTATCCATGAGACGCTCAGTTACAATATCGCTTCCCACCACCTGGTGGCGGTAATGCGTCAGTCTGTTGTTTAACAAGCTGCAATAAGCAGAAGAAGACACTCAGCTAGCCTGTAGCGAAAGTTATGGATAAGTTATTAAAAAGAAAAAATGAAGACAGTGGTGCCATACCCCCCCCCCCCAAAGTCTAAATGTGTGCGCAAGTACAATCCTTTTTTTTATTTTTTATTTTTTATTATACATTTTTTTATTGAAAGACAAGACAATATTAAGACAATACATAGACATAACAACAAGAGGATGACAAGAACAGTGGGATAAAAGCCAGCAAATATCATATAGTCAGTGTGTGTGTATGTGTGCGTGTGTGTGTGAGACAATGTCCTTGAGCCTTTTGAGATGGAGGAAAAAATATATATATATATATATATAATAATTAAAAAAACCAAACCAAAAAAAATAAAAATGAAAAACAGGTAAGTATGTGTGCATATGGATGTTCATGTGTGCATGTACGTGGGTTTCAATTGGTTGTCCGGTAAGAAAAACAAAACAGAAATCAATAATAGTAAAAAAATACACAAAGAAAATATATATATATATATATATACACACACCGGTATATATAATATACATATTTCAACATTAATAGAATGGGTGGTGTCACGTTTGCAGAAACATAGTGAGGGATGAGCAGGTGGAATGGTGTTCTGTTGTATTGTATATGATGGACGAGGTTCGATTTTCCATTGAAATGTATTCGATCATTAAGTTTCTCCAGTGTGTGATGTGTGTGTTGTTCCTTGATTTCCAGTTCATGAGGATCGTTTTCTTGCCGATAGTTCGGGCCACAAGGAGTAATTTGCGGTTTGTTTTCCTCAGATGTGTTGTTGAGATGTCTCCTAGTCAGCACAGTGAAGGGGACAAAGGGACGAGGCAGCAGGAGGACAGACAGTGACTCACTTATTTCTTCCCAAAAGTGATGAACTGGTGTGCAGTGCCAGGTGAACAAAGCTATCCGGCTGTTCTGAGTGCAATGTGGACAGATATCTGACGTGAATCCCATTTGAAACATGTTTTGCCCGTGTAATGAATTCTGTGAAGTATTTTATACTGTATTCGTTGTAAATTGGCATTTTTAGTCATGAAGTAGAAGTTATTGCAGATTTGGTTCCAGAAATCAGCATCAGGAGTGATGGACAGGTCTGATTCCCATCTTCTTGATGGTATGGATGATGTTTTGTCAGACTGTGATATTACTCTACATATTTTTGAGATGAACTTTTTTGAGGAGGGGATATTAATTAATTCTGAGGTTGAGCGGGTAGTACTCGGTTAGTGGCCTTAATGGTAAGTTTGGATTGAACGGATGATTTGAGTTGCAGATATTCCAAACATTGATTGCTCCGGATGCCGTACTTCTGAACCAAGTGAGGGAATGAAACCATGGTGTTGTTATTGAAGATGTGTTTCAGATGAGTGATGCCTTTAGCGGACCATGTGTGGAGATTTAGAGGAGTCTTGTGACTTAGAAATCAGGATTGTTCCAGATGGGAGTCACATTTGAAGGTGCAAAAGTGATGTGAGTGATTTTGTGGAATTTCCAGCAGGCTGTCAGAGTTTCTGCTGTTGTTAGTATGTTGAAACAAGGATGGCGTTTGATAGATTGGCTTAAAAATGGTCAGTCAGAAATCTGAATGTCTTTTTTTCTGTAGTGAAATATAATTATTGATTATTTTTCAGTTAATAAGCTGACTTGAGCCTTTAAATTAGTTCTTGCATTCGCTTGATTTGTTCCATGAATTGTTGTGTGTGCAGGTTCACACACATGATGAATAAATGTTTTGTTATCATCACATTCTATCATCTCATTTATTTAACAATGGTTGTGCTTGTTAAACTGTAAGTCATTGAATACAAATCAAACCAAGACTGAGATCAATTAGTTCAATGAATACAGTGTTAATATTTGAATGGGCCCCGAGGTCAAAAAGGTGAAGAACCCTGTTCTAAGAGACATGAGACGTCTGTTTCTGATGACAGTGCTGATGATCACATGATCAGCTGATTACAGCTACCGGCAGAATGTGATCGTCTTATTTATGAATTATTTGCATCTGTACGTTTTGAAATTGTGACGTCATTGTTAAATAACCCAGAATATGATTATAGTTTCTCTTAAATGATAAAACTCATCAAACCCGACAATCAGGAATGAACAGCCTCACGTGACTGAATGAAATGATGATCAAATGTCTCTCTCTCTATACGGTATATATATATATATATATATATATATATATATATATATATATATATATTAGGGCTGCAACAACGAATCGATAAAAATCGATTCTTAAAAGAGTTGGCAACGAATTTCATTCTCGATTCGTTGTGTCGCGCGATTATTACGCCACTCAATAAGTCGCGGAGATGTTCGAGTATAAAAAAAAGAAGTTGAGTTGAGCCATTGGCGCCGCCGGTCTCGCCGGGGAGGGGGCGGGGCTTATCGCCCTGAAAGCCGTTCGACTGTCCGCCATCAACCATGGAGACAATAACCTATTTCTGCTGAGTACGTGTTGTGGAAGTCACAGATATCCCGGGAAACTAAACGCCGTCATGTCTGGTTCATAACATCGTTCAGAGGAGCTCCGTGGATTGTATCGAGCTGTATTCACTGTCTAGCAAGCCACCGGTCGCTGTTTACTACAGCTGTATGAACACTAAATAAACTGATTTGGCTGTGATTCAACGGCAATAAACCGACAAAAAGGGACTCCGAAATAACTACGTAATGATACCGATTTGTAGGTTACTGGTCTTCTCAATGGAGCTCTGATGGATCGGTGCTAGGCTATGCTAACATCGTAGCAGCTCCACCAGCACTCAATAACGTCACGTAGACGTAAATACGGCGTCTATTCATTGTTTGTACCGTATGGTTTACACACACACACACACACACATACACACACATACACACACATGTATACACACAGTTTGGTCCGGTCTCTGTTGATATGAGGTATCAGAGCTCTGGGTGAACACAGACGGCTACAGGATTTATTTCCTGATTCAACAACGGCAGAAAGCCAGTGATGACAGGGGGAGCAACTCAACGCTGATAGGCTATCGCGCCGGGGCGAAGTCATGCAAGGCGTGGGAGCATTTCACACTCAATAAATCGAAAAAGTGTGTTAATTGCAAGATATGCCAAAGCGACATGGCATGGCACGGGAGCACCACGGTGATGATTCAGCACCTAAAACGTAAACATGTTGGAGTCCTTGATGAGGAGTTCAACAGCAGGGTCAGTCACTACAGAATCCCTCCAGCTCTTCTGCTGTTTACTCCTTATCCAGCTTGACAATCATGACAAGTTAGCGTTAGCTCGTTAACAGCAGTAAAGCAGGGCTGGTGTAGTGTGCAAGACTAAAGACACGTTTTTATTCACTCGCCTTTTTTGGCCCATTAATATTGATTCACCGATTAATCGAACAAAATAATCGCCAGATTAATCGATTATTAAAATAATCGTTAGTTGCAGCCCTAATATATCGATCTCTATATCTATATAGATAGATATAAAGGGTTTAGTCTCTCCAGCTTCGTGTAACAACATTGATGTGACAGCAGTGACTGATTATAACCATGAAACGATCAATAGAATTATTGATTAGTAATAACAGTACAGTACCGACCTGCTAGCTGTTTATAAACACAGCTGGGTTCATGTTGGACCGTTACCTCCTTTAGCAGGAGCTAGCTGCTAGCGGCTAGCTTCTAAAGAATAGCTGCTAGCTGTTTATAAACACAGCTGGGTTCATGTTGGACCGTTACCTCCTTTAGCAGGAGCTAGCTGCTAACTGTGTGGACCGGTTTAGCTAGCGTTAGCTTAGCAGCAACACATAAAACACGATCAGTGAACCGCAGGAGAAACACACCTGGTTCTGTGCGCAGCTTCACTTGAGCTGCTGCAAGCTCGTCGAGCAGCTCACGATGGCGGCGGTCCATCTCCTCTTCATACTCCGTGATCGTCCTCTCAAAATGTCCGAAGATGTCCTCGACAGCCGCGGTGAGCCGCTGGTTGATGAACACCCTCAGACCGTGGAGTCTGGACATCTTGCTCACTCAGGCAGAGAAGAAGAAGCACCGACGCTGTCGCTTCTTCGGCTGTTTTTAGTTTGTAGGCTTTGACTTCTGCTTGCTGCTCTCACCAACATCCGGGTCACGTCTAAACAAATAAAAGCCCCAGGTGACTCTTTCTCAATATTGTACTTAAGTACACATTTGAAGTACTTGTATTTTATTTTAGTTTTTTATTTCCATGCTACTTTCCATCTTTTTTCACTTAATGATTTGGTGATGATGTTAATAACATTAATAATGTCAATAACGGTAATGTTTTAGTAATGACGTTCATTTGGATTCAGGTTTATTGCCAAGAAAGGTGTCACATAGAAAATGTGTTGTTTTGGTTTGTAACAAGAAAC
The DNA here is from genome assembly GCF_949748355.1 of Melanostigma gelatinosum. Lineage (NCBI taxonomy): Eukaryota > Metazoa > Chordata > Actinopteri > Perciformes > Zoarcidae > Melanostigma > Melanostigma gelatinosum. Next base: position 23,408,455 of record NC_136650.1, on the reverse strand, counting down.
ATAATTAAACAAAAGTCAAGAAACGTGAATGTTTATAATTTGTAATAAAAATATGAAGAAAATACTGTAATTATAAATATACATTGTATCTGTTTTAGATCCCATCTGTGGTAGTATCAGCATTAATCTTTGTCTTGTATTTAATATTTAGTATTTAAATATGTATTTATACTTGTTTAATTCTTTTTTTTAAATTAGTTAAAAGCTGCTGAAATAAAGAAATAAAAAACAAACAAAAAATAGATAAAAGCATCAGAATGAAACAACATATATTATTATTATTATTGTTATTATTGTTTTCCATCTGTGGTTTTGACCAGTTTGCATTTATGAAGAATGCAATGTGTTAAATTGTTAAAGTCAGAGATGTAATAAATAAATGTATTACTTAGTCAAGAGTAAAACCTTCAGAATAAAATACAAAATAAATAGACTGACCGTCAAGGTTAAACTTCAACACATAGGATATTGACAAGCTTCCGAAATTCCTACTTGTTATGAACATAGCACGGTTGAGCTCGGACCAAGTGTTGATGTGTTGTGTGTAAAAATATATATATTTTACATTAGTAGTCATTTCACCGGGAAACCAACTGGGGCTTTTATTTTGAAGTCCATAAACTGAAATGTACCGGAAGTGATTGTCCTCACTCTGGCTAACTTGGAACAACATGGCGTCTGCTAGAAACGAGCCCTTTTTGTCTGTTATGAGAAATAGTTCTTGAGAATCAACGTTACCGATACATCCGGGTCTCTGTGTGTCCGGATAAACCTTCTGAATGGACTTTTCTCTCAACGTGTTTCCTCTGACTCATCTCCCGGTAGCCTACAAAGCTATTGAAGTTAGCTTAGCATGCTAGCGGGGATGGGAGTGATCAACACAGCGCTAGTCAGAGTTTAATGAGAGTAAACGGAGTTTGTGACGCAGTTTGTGTAGTTGTGTGAAAATGTCTAAAGTCCAAATGCTGAGATGTTTCGTCAACCAGCGACTAACTGCGGCTGCTGAAGAGATATTTGGTGTGTTTGAAAGAACGATAGCAGAGTACGAGGAGGAACTTTCTCGTTCAAAAGAGCAGAACGAGCGACAACGGAAACTACTGGACGCTGATTTCATCCCTCAGCTTCGGTCACACAGAGCAGGTTGGTTCTCTTTTCTTCTTCTCTCTCTGTTCTCACTGACGTCACATCAGCCGCCAGTACAACAGGAGAGCGGCTCTATTCTACACGTTACGGTAACTGAACTATAAACCAGCTTCACTTCATCACCAGTCCTGGTCTCTGGTCCTCTATTCTGAGAATTATCGTTAATCTTTTACACGTCTTAAACTGCTGTGGACTGTCTGCTTCTATCAGTGGTCCGACTCCGACACTCGGCCGTGGATGACAGCGGTTCAGCAGAGTCCTAGTCCTCCACACATGGCTCCAGTCCGCAGGACCAAGAACGTGAGCTTCATTTTAGGACCAGAACGACGGTATTCATCTCAACGACCTGCTAGCGGATCATTTACAGCACAATCCTGTCCATGTGACTGAATACACGCACGCACACACACACTACTTCCTCTTCTTCTACGCTCTCCTGTTGTCACAGGGAGGCTGCACGTTCACACCACATTCACAAAGCCATCAACAAGAACAACCTCTGCTCCGTCCGTCCCAGTGATGTTCACATCGGCTCCCAGCGCAAGTTCATCATCTACAACCTCACTTCTGTCAACTGCATCCCGTCTCTGTGGACTCAGCGTACCCCCTGCTCTGCTCCGGCTCACCTTCCATCCTGCTGCTCGGTCAACATCCACATCGACTCCTCAGACTGTAAAACAGCCACAGAGTTTCTGGACATGCTTAGATGCTTCAACTTCACTCAACACATCAACTCACAACCGCGGTCACACCCTGGACCTGGTCTGCTCCACTGGAGTCACCATCCACCACCTCTCCGTCTCCGACCACCTATCCATCATGGAGATCGACGTCCCAGAACCCAAACCCACGTGCACCATCACTCTCCGTAACATCAAGTCTGTCTGCCCCTCATCCTGTCAGCCTGTCTCACAAAGACTTCTCCACATGCACCCCCTCCCTTAGCCCCGCCCCCTCAGACCTGGTCAATCTCTACAATAACACACGATCCTCCTGCCTTGATCAGCTTCCTCCTCTCAAAACCACAACTGTCTCTTTCACCCACACTGCTCCCTGGTTCACCGCTGAACTCCGCTTCATGAAATCCCGGAAACGCAGACGAGAGCGACTCTCCAACCAAACCGGCCTCACAGTTCACACCCTGGCTAACAAGGAACACATACAGCAATACCAACTGCCTCTCGATACTGCTCGCTCCTCCTACTACCCGGATCAACTCCTCTCTGTGATCAACTCCTCCTCTCTGTGATCAACTCCTCCTCTCTGTGATCAACTCCTCCTCTCTGTGATCAACTCCTCCTCCTCTCTGTGATCAACTCCTCCTCCTCTCTGTCTATAACTCCTCCTCCTCTCTGTGATCAACTCCTCCTCTCTGTGATCAACTCCTCCTCTCTGTGATCAACTCCTCCTCTCTGTGATCAACTCCTCCTCCTCTCTGTCTTTAACCCCTCCATCCTCCCGTCTCGAGTCCTCCCTCCACATCACTAGCACAGCCCTCTCCTGGTTCAGATCATACCTCTCCGACCGTGAACAGTTCATCACCATCAACAAATTCAAGTCTAACACAGCCCCAGTCTCTCACGGTGTCCCCCAAGGTTCAGTACTCGGTCCACTCCTCTTCATCCTCTACCTGCTCCCCCTTGGCGACATCATACGCCTCGCCTCCATGGTCTCCACTTCCACTGCTGTGCTGACGACACCCAGCTCTACATCTCCACCAAGTCCATCACCCCCACCACCCACTCCACCATCACCAACTGCCTCACAGATATAAAACCTGGATGCAAGCCAGCTTCCTCAAACTCAACAGCGACAAATCTTTAGTCCTCATCATCGAACCCAAACCACTAAACAAATCCCAGCACAGCGTGTCGCTCTGCATCGATGCTCTGTTCCTGCCTCCACAGGATTACTGCAACAGCATCCTGTACGGCTCACCCACCAAAACCATCAACAAACTACAATACATCCAGAACTCTGCTGCCCGTCTGCTCTCCCACGCCACCAGGGACCACATCACCCCAGTCCTTCAGAACCTCCACTGGCTCCACATACAGCAAAGAATCCAGTTCAAGATTCTTCTCATCACATAGTATAAAGCCCCCCCCCCCCCCCCCCCGGGACACTCTCCTCCATCAGACATTCTCCGTCAATCGCCACTTAAAACTCATCTATTTAAATCTGTTTTCACCTTGTGATGCTAGTTATGAAATGTTTTGTTTCTGACTGTTATGTCATCTCTTTTGTTTACATTGTCATTGTTTCTGTTTTTACCATGTACAGGACCTTCACAAACTAATGTAGTATCATTATTACTTCCTTGTAACATCTCTGTGTGTTTCCTGTTTCCTTCAGACCTTCCGCAGCTGTTGGTGAATAACGAAGAGATTCAGCAGGAGTGGAGCTCCAGTCTGGACCAGGAGGACCCAGAGCCCCCACACATTAAAGAGGACCAGGAGGACCCAGAGCCCCCACACATTAAAGAGGACCAGGAGGACCCAGAGCCCCCACACATTAAAGAGGACCAGGAGGACCCAGAGCCCCCACACATTAAAGAGGAACAGGAGGACCCAGAGCCCCCACACATTAAAGAGGAACTCTGGACCAGTCAGGAGGGAGAGCAGCTTCAAGGTCTGGAGGAGGCTGATATCATCAAGTTCTCATTCACTCCTGTGAAGAGTGAAGATGATGAAGAGGAAGCTCAGTCCTCACAGCTTCATCAAAGACAAACTGACCAGATGGAAACAGAAGCTGATGGAGAGGACTGTGGAGGACCAGAACCAGACAGGAACTCAGATCTAGAACCTGATAACAAGACTGGAGACTCTTCTGAGACTGATGACTGGAAGGAGCCCAGAGAACCTCAGTCAGGTCTAAACTCTGTGAATAATGATAACGTTTCTGTCAGTGATTCAACGTCTAGTGCTGGTGTGAAACCATTCAGCTGCTCTCACTGTGGGAAAAGATTTGGCTGCAGGTCATTTTTGAAGAGACACATGAGAACTCACACAGGAGAGAAACCATTCTGCTGCTCAATCTGTAAGAAATCGTTTGCTCAGAGTGGAGATTTACAGAAACACGTGAGAATCCACACGGGAGAGAAACCATTCGGCTGCTCAGTCTGTGGTAAAGCTTTCAGTGATGGGGGAAACCTGAAGGGACACATGAGAACCCACACAGGAGAGAAACCATTCAGCTGCTCAGTCTGTAAGAAATCGTTTACGCGCAGCGATAGTTTACAGAAACACATGAGAATCCACACGGGAGAGAAACCATTAAGCTGCTCTGAGTGTGGGAAACGATTTGGATTAAATGGAACTCTGACGAGACACATGAAAATCCACATCGGAGAGAAACCATTTGGTTGCTCATTTTGTGATAAAACATTTTTGCGCAAGGAAGATATGAAGAGACACATGATAACACATACGGGGGAGAAACCCTTCGACTGCTCAGTGTGCGGCAAGAGATTCATACAAAAGGTACAGCTGACACACCACATGAGTAATCACACAGGGGAGAAACCCTTCAGCTGCTCTGTGTGCGGTAGAGCCTTCAGTGAAAGTGGAAATCTGAAGAAACACATGAGAATCCACACGGGGGAGAAAAGATTCAACTGCAGTGTTTGTGACCAAAGATTCACTTTGATTTATCAGCTCAGAAACCACGAATGTGTCGGACTTCAGTCCTCACAGCTTCATCAGAGACAGGCTGAGGAAGAGAGAGAGGCGGAGCATTCAGCCATGAACTGAACAAATGGAAACAACAACGCTATGGATTTGGTTGAAACTATTCCACATACACGACTGTTTTATAACTCATTGATGAGATTACATCAACTCCAGATAAAAAAGAGGACACTGGAGGATTGTTCCTGGATTTATCAAAAGCTTTTCATAAATTAAGGTCCTATAGCTTCCAAGATTAAGTAATTTTATGGTTAGTGTTCTTCTCTTAAAGTAAACATCTGGTATGGGGTCCCACAAGGATCAATCCTGGGTCCTCTTCTTTTTCTTATTAATGTAAATGACCTAGTTTCTGTCTCCTAAACTGTATTTACTATTTAATTTGCTGATGATACCAGTCTGTTTCTATCTAAAAAAATGACGTTGAACTTTTATGATTATTTAGTTTCATATTACTTTTTTGTGGGTGATTTTTCTTTGATAGGACGATGCCTGTTAGGCTTTTGGCCTCCCTCACAGATTCTATTGTTGTTGTTATTATTATTGTCTCCTCCAGGAGGATCATGCCATCAGTCTCGTATGCGAGTGCATACGTGACCTCTGTGTCTGTCCACTGATCGCTCATCCTGTTGCAGAAAGCTGCATCATGTTCTGGCTGCATGCTCAAGGACCTCTGATGGTGACTCGCACGTTCTCAGATCACCTTTTATCATTGTGTTTGGTTTTAAACTCAAATGGCTAACGGAACTAGCAGTTAGCTATCTGTTCTCACAATTTGTGTGTGAGTCATGCCACTCACCCGAAGTGTTAAAAAGAGCTGTAAAAATGTCCGAGAACAGACATACCAGACTTATATCCACCAAAAAGAGCCTTAAATCAGCAGTGAGGGAGCATTTTGAATATAAAATGACCAGAGAGTCATATGACCCGCTGATTAATACTATACTATACACAGTTCAACCATCAGAGAGTGAAAGAAAGTTTTACTAACTGAAGATCATTCATGCTTTCTAGTAGGGCTGGGCGGTATACCAGTTATTCCGGTTTTAATTTCCCGTACGATATGAATTTTCACACACCGTCACACCGGTGCACAGCCGAAACAACTGCTGTCGCTCTTCAACAGGCAGCAGAATATATCGTTCGTCGCTATGAGCGCTGCGGTCGCAGCTAGTTGTCTTAAGTGTGTTGAGAGGGACCTCTAGTCACGGTTATAACAACAATTAATAACCCACAACTAACGCTCTTTAACAACAACACACGACACAACAGTTTGTGACACATAAACAATCTGTAACACTAATAATTGTACATTTATAAAATTTCCCCGCCGAACTGCATGCTGGGTAAAGCTCAATAACAACAGTCTGCTAACAGCTGAGAGGCTCTGTCGCTCCAGTAACGTTACATTAAAGAACAGAACAGAGCGATGCAGGATGAACAAAGACTGAACAACTAAAGGTGTTTATGTCAGACACATATGCAACGCTGATTACCGTAATATGTGTGGTATTTGTTATAAATGCACGTTGTTACATAGAGAGGACAAACCGACGGTCTCACATCACCCCCGTACTCCGATCTCTCCACTGGCTTCCTGTAGCATCTAGGATACACTTCAACATTCTCACCATCACTTACAGAGCACTTCACGGTCAGGCTCCGGCTTATGTAGCTGATCTACTTCACCCATATTCACCCGCCCGCACTCTCAGGTCAAACGCTCTCGGTCTTCTGTCCCACGCACACGATGTAAGAGCCGTGGTGACCGAGCCTTTGAGGCAGTGGCCCCTCTGGAATGCTCTGCCTGCAACTCTACGCCTCGCAGATACTGTGAATACTTTTAAGATCCTGCTCAAAACCCTCCTTTTTAGGCTGGCGTTTGAGTAAAACCAAATGTCCTAGACCTGCTCTTAAAATATGTTTTAATTTGTATTATTTTATTTTATTCTGTGGCTGTAATTTATTGACCCTAGGGTCACATTGTGGTTTTTATGCTTCAAAATTTCTGCTGTTAAGCACTTTGTGATGTCATGTCTGTGAAAAGCACTCTATAAATAAATTTCATTTCATAAATTTCATTTCATGAATTTCATTTCATAAGACGCTGTACATGGAGGGACTGAGGACCCAGGGGAATGTAGGTGAAGGAAACAGGAAGTGACAGAACGGAAGATACGCCTTTTTTTTAAAGCATTAATTAATTAACGTTAATTAATGCTTTACTTCAGTTACACTATGATGCCTTCAGGCTCTGCTCAGTGAACATGAGTACTGGCTGAAGGTTCATTATAACGTTATCATGATGTGTTCACATGTCATCTGTAAAATGTATTTTTGGTGATAAACTAGAATGAATCCAGTAGTTTGAAGGAGATGTTCATGAATATAAAGTAGATATTAGAGATGAATTATGAGCTGTTTAACTTCATAACACGAGCTCTAAGAACATGATTACACTTATTTTATTTAAGAAATAAAAGGACAGATTTGAAGTTCTCTGTTCATAGGTTTTGTGTATATTCTATAACTGAACGATCAAAAGTGACTTTTCTGTTTACATGTTAATGTCTGAAGAGACACGTGATCGCTCACACGAGAGAAACCATTTAGTTGCTCAGTTTGTGATTAAAAGTTTGCCGAAAAAACACAGATGACAGAGCACATGGTGGTCCACGCGAGAGAAACGCTTCAGTTGCAGTGTTTGTAACAAAGTCTGCCTGGCAACGACAGATCAGCAGCCATAAATGTATTGGACACCTGTCCTCATTCATGACGTCATCAGTGACCTCATCAGTGAATTCTGTCTGCAGTCAACGTGACACCTTCCTGAAGAACATCAGAGGGACATGTTGACCGTGTTCCTGCTCCGACATGATGCGTCCGTGCTCTTATGTGGAGAAAGACGTCTCGCCCGGAGCTTCCGGTTAGGATACAGTTACTCTGTTGCGCTGTTGCGCTGGTTGCGGTGGTGATTGGGACACCGTGAGGAGTGAAGGGGGGAGGAGCTTTATATTCTGCTGAGCTACCTGTCAACGTTATTAGTTATTTATAATTAGTTATAAAAACGCGAGTCCAATAGATGAAATGTCACACTATACTAAACTATACTATACTATACTAAACTATACTAAACTATGCTATACTAAACTATACTAAACTATACTATACTATAATACACTATACTAAACTATGCTAAACTATACTATACTAAACTATACTATACTATACTATACTATACTATAATACACTATACTAAACTATACTATACTATACTATACTATAATACACTATACTAAACTATACTATACTATACTATACTATAATACACTATACTAAACTATGCTAAACTATACTATACTATACTAAACTATACTATAATACACTATACTAAACTATACTAAACTATGCTAAACTATACTATACTAAACTATACTATAATACACTATACTAAACTATACTAAACTATGCTAAACTATACTATACTAAACTATACTATAATACACTATACTAAACTATACTAAACTATGCTAAACTATACTATACTATACTATACTATAATACACTGTACTAAACTATACTAAACTATGCTAAACTATACTATACTATACTATACGATAATACACTATACTATACTATACTAAACTATGCTAAACTATACTATACTATACTATACTACACTATACTATACTATACTATAATACACTGTACTAAACTATACTAAACTATACTAAACTATGCTAAACTATACTATACTAAACTATACTATAATACACTATACTAAACTATACTAAACTATGCTAAACTATACTATACTAAACTATACTATAATACACTATACTATACTATACTAAACTATGCTAAACTATACTATACTAAACTATACTATAATACACTATACTAAACTATACTAAACTATGCTAAACTATACTATACTAAACTATACTATAATACACTATACTAAACTATACTAAACTATGCTAAACTATACTATACTAAACTATACTATAATACACTATACTATACTATACTAAACTATGCTAAACTATACTATACTATACTATACTATAATACACTATACTAAACTATACTAAACTAAACTATACTATACTATAGTATACTATACTACACTATACTATACTATACTATACTATAATACACTATACTATACTATACTAAACTAAACTATACTATACTATACTAAACTATACTATACTAAACTATACTATACTATACTATACTAAACTATACTATAATACACTATACTAAACTATACTAAACTAAACTATACTATACTATACTATACTATACTAAACTATACTATACTATACTAAACTATACTATACTAAACTATACTATACTAAACTATACTATAATACACTATACTAAACTATACTAAACTATACTAAACTAAACTATACTATACTATACTATACTACACTATACTATACTATACTATACTATAATACACTGTACTAAACTATACTAAACTATACTAAACTATGCTAAACTATACTATACTAAACTATACTATACTAAACTATACTATACTATACTATACTAAACTATACTATACTATACTATAATACACTGTACTAAACTATACTAAACTATACTAAACTATGCTAAACTATACTATACTAAACTATACTAAACTATACTATACTATACTATACTAAACTATACTATACTATACTAAACTATACTATACTAAACTATACTATACTATACTAAACTATACTATACTAAACTATACTATACTATACTATACTATACTATACTAAACTATACTATACTATACTAAACTATACTATACTAAACTATACTATACTAAACTATACTATAATACACTATACTAAACTATACTAAACTAAACTATACTATACTATACTATACTACACTATACTATACTATACTATACTATAATACACTGTACTAAACTATACTAAACTATACTAAACTATGCTAAACTATACTATACTAAACTATACTATAATACACTATACTAAACTATACTAAACTATGCTAAACTATACTATACTAAACTATACTATAATACACTATACTATACTATACTAAACTATGCTAAACTATACTATACTAAACTATACTATAATACACTATACTAAACTATACTAAACTATGCTAAACTATACTATACTAAACTATACTATAATACACTGTACTAAACTATACTAAACTAAACTATACTATACTATACTAAACTATACTATAATACACTGTACTAAACTATACTAAACTAAACTATACTATACTATACTAAACTATACTATAATACACTGTACTAAACTATACTAAACTAAACTAAACTATACTATACTAAACTATACTATAATACACTATACTATACTATACTAAACTAAACTATACTATAATACACTATACTATACTATACTATACTATACTATACTAAACTATACTATAATACACTGTACTAAACTATACTAAACTAAACTAAACTATACTATACTAAACTATACTATAATACACTATACTATACTATACTAAACTAAACTATACTATAATACACTATACTATACTATACTAAACTAAACTATACTATACTATACTATACTATACTATACTATAGGAGCTGCACGCTGGTGAAGGAACATATATGTGAGGAACGTGTATATGTGAGGAACATGCATTTGTGGGATGAGCAGCACAGCTGAGTATGTGGGTTGCGCCCATGTTCCAAATCTTCTCTACCAAACAGCTTATTTTGCTGTTGTTATTGACTCTTGTTTTGAGCTTCTGGTACCCGCAGGTGCTGCCAATCAGGTGCCTGATGTATTTGGTCACTTTCTGTTGGTTTAAACAGGAAACGCTCACTGGTAAAGCCACGTCCTGACTGTGTACCCAACACACACACCTGAGATTCATAACAATCTTCTCGTCTTAAAATGTTAGTGACTCCTTAAAATAAGAGAATGTGTGGTATCAACATTTAGACAGAATGCTGTCATATTGTAAATACATCTTTAAAAATCGGATTAATAGAAGACATGAAATCAAAACTCATTTCTCAAAGAACATTTTCTGTATTCTATGACACATTCTCACTCGTCCATGTCGTCCTTGTCGACGGTTGAATACTCCGAGGTGAGCAGGAAGAAAAGGTTTCCCGTTGCTTTAATGTTTAGTTGCTGCTCCGCTGCTATCACTAGCACACTCGTGTCGTTTAAACTGTGACTGCCAAGTGAAGCTTTTGTCACAAACGCTGCAGCTGAACGGTTTCTCGCCGGTGTGAGCCGTCATGTGTCTCGTCATATGTCCCTTCCTTGAGAAACTCTTCCCACAAGCCGGGCAGATGAAAGGTTTCACCGCCGTGTGGGTTCTCATGTGCTGAACCAAAGTGTGCCGCTGAGTGAAACTCGTGTCACAAACTGAGCAGGAAAAAGGTTTTTCTCCCGTGTGGATTCTGAAGTGTGATGCCAAATCAGAGCGCTGTCTGAATCTCTTACTGCAAAGTGAGCAGCTGAATGGTTTCTCTCCCGTGTGGACCCTCATGTGCTTCTCCAGTGACCAACCATGACTGAAACTTGTGTCACACACTGAGCAGCTGAATGGTTTCTCCCCTGAGTGACATCTCATGTGTCTTTTCAGATTTGTCTTGTGACCAAATGTTTTTCCACAATCGGCGCAGATCAACAATTCTCTGTCAGTAATTTTGACGTTATTTATCACAGAGTTTAAACCTGACTGAGGTTCTCTTGTCTCATAATCATCATTGTCACTGTCATCAGTCTCGGGTTCAGAAGAGTCTTTAGTCTTGTCAACAGTATCTGGTTCTGGATGTCTATCCTCTTCATCGTCTTCACTCTTCACAGGAGTGAATGAGAAGTTGACATCAGCCTCCTCCAGACCTTGAAGCTGCTCTCCCTCCTGACTGGTCCAGAGTTCCTCCTGGTCCTCTTTAATGTGTGGGGGCTCTGGGTCCTCCTGGTCCTCTTTAATGTGTGGGGGTTCTGGGTCCTCCTGTTCCTCTTTAATGTGTGGGGGCTCTGGGTCCTCCTGTTCCTCTTTAATGTGTGGGGGCTCTGGGTCCTCCTGGTCCTCTTTAATGTGTGGGGGCTCTGGGTCCTCCTGTTCCTCTTTAATGTGTGGGGGCTCTGGGTCCTCCTGTTCCTCTTTAATGTGTGGGGGCTCTGGGTCCTCCTGGTCCTCTTGAATGTGTGGGGGCTCTGGGTCCTCCTGGTCCTCTTGAATGTGTGGGGGCTCTGGGTCCTCCTGGTCCTCTTTAATGTGTGGGGGCTCTGGGTCCTCCTGGTCCTCTTGAATGTGTGGGGGCTCTGGGTCCTCCTGGTCCTCTTCAATGTGTGGGGGCTCTGGGTCCTCCTGGTCCTCTTCAATGTGTGGGGGCTCTGGGTCCTCCTGGTCCTCTTTAATGTGTGGGGGCTCTGGGTCCTCCTGGTCCTCTTCAATGTGTGGGGGCTCTGGGTCCTCCTGGTCCTCTTTAATGTGTGGGGATTAAATTGTACTTAAGTAGAAGGATTTGAAAGTTGAAAAAGTTTAAGAGGATTTGAAAATGTTCTCCATAGACATCCCATTCAAAAAAAGTTGAAAAAAGCTTAATAATTCAAAAAGTTGAAAGATTAGAAATATGAAGAGGGATAGCAGACATAAGCTGAAAGAGCTGAACATTTTGATATTTGAACAGTTTCTGAAGCTTAAAAAATGTGGAAGGAGATAAGTGCCAAAAAAGGGGAACGGAAGAAATAGTGGAATGAAGAACAGGATAACAACAGCATTCCAACAATAAGGATGAAATCGAGATATCAGCTGATCCTGTTAGTGATCTGTTAAACTCCAAAATGTCGATATCACAATCATTGATTGGAAGACAAGACTCTCTACTTGAGACGCACGGAGCGTTGACGTCATTGTTACATCGATTTATCAGATCACGCGCACTTATCGTCATATCAAAATCCATCTTTTCTTCTTGTTCAACTCATTCTGACGTGTTCTTACTGAAGCTAATACCTACCAACAATACCACGACATCCATCCATCAATCAATCTCCACATTTCTGCATACTTTGCCTGAGGAAATGACCCACAATGCATAGCGTTGTGACGTTAAACACAGGGGTTACCAGTGGAAGCATGGAGACATGCTTTTGATGAATCAAGGCCTCTGCTCTGCCTGAGATGGAGACCACATTGTACCAGGAAGGACCTGCAGTTGAGTTGAATGCTATTCAGAATGCTGAGTCAGCACAATATGTGCCATAATGTAATGAACACATCCATAAGTTTATTAAGCGCCAAATAAACTTTGCGAACAGCACGGCAAGCAGCGGCTTTCCCCATGTTCTCCACATCGCCGACACTGTACTACAATGTAGCACTCGCAGAACAGAGCAAGGCTGCAACTGTCCCCCCAGGTCCGATGCTTGGACAGGGTAGGAGGTTCAGGAGGTTCAGGAGGTTCAGGAGGTGGATCTGAGGTTGCACTTGGGAGCGTGTCGATGCAGGAGGTCTAAAGGTATGAAGGGGGTCAGGGTTGTGGAGGGCTTTGTATGTAATGAGGAGAATCTTGAACTGGATTCTTTGCTGTATGTGGAGCCTGTCCCTCAGACCCTCTAGACCCCCAGGAGCCCCCAGGTCTGGGCCTTGTCCCTCAGACCCTCTAGACCCCCAGGAGCCCCCAGGTCTGGGCCCTGTCCCTCAGACCCTCTAGACCCCCAGGAGCCCCCAGGTCTGGGCCCTGTCCCTCAGACCCCCAGGAGCCCCCAGGTCTGGGCCCTGTCCCTCAGACCCTCTAGATCCCCAGGAGCCCCCAGGTCTGGGCCTTGTCCCTCAGACCCTCAGACCCTCAGGAGCCCCCAGGTCTGGGCCCTGTCCCTCAGACCCCCAGGAGCCCCCAGGTCTGGGCCTTGTCCCTCAGACCCTCAGACCCTCAGGAGCCCCCAGGTCTGGGCCCTGTCCCTCAGACCCCCAGGAGCCCCCAGGTCTGGGCCCTGTCCCTCAGACCCTCTAGACCCCCAGGAGCCCCCAGGTCTGGGCCTTGTCCCTCAGACCCTCAGACCCTCAGGAGCCCCCAGGTCTGGGCCCTGTCCCTCAGACCCCCAGGAGCCCCCAGGTCTGGGCCCTGTCCCTCAGACCCTCTAGACCCCCAGGAGCCCCCAGGTCTGGGCCTTGTCCCTCAGACCCTCAGACCCCCAGGAGCCCCCAGGTCTGGGCCTTGTCCCTCAGACCCTCAGACCCTCAGGAGCCCCCAGGTCTGGGCCCTGTCCCTCAGACCCTCTAGACCCCCAGGAGCCCCCAGGTCTGGGCCTTGTCCCTCAGACCCTCAGACCCCCAGGAGCCCCCAGGTCTGGGCCCTGAGCCTCTGACTCGTCTCCCTTACTGCACAATAAACATAGAGGTGAAAAGTGCAAACAGTAAATAAAGTTGAAGGATGTTTACGTCGGATAGCTTCGTCATGACGACAGACCAAATAAAGTCAAAGTTCAACGTAAATCATTTCTCTTCTGCAGTCGGACTCGTCACAAGTCTCAACACGACAGCCTGAAACATTCATGTCAACCACTTTCAGGCTTTATTTAAATACATACATTGATAATATAATGAATCATTTCATGCTAATAATTCCAGTGTTTGAGCCCAATGACGAATGTATTCACGATCAGTCGGATATTATGAATCGCTGTGCAACTTTTATTTTGATGGCGAGCTGTCTCTATTTCAGACTCTCGACTTTCTTTGACTCAATTGTGTTTAAACCTGCTTCTATTTTTTATCTTGTTTTAATCATTTCCATTCACATAAATATCTCAAAGCTTTTATATTCATGTCTATGTGAAGCACTTTTGTGAAAATTGTTTTGCTTTTAAAGAGTTATAAATTAAACTTAAACTTACAGTTAACACAAAAATATCGTATTATTATTTGTGCTCGTTTATTGTGAAGGCCAGAAGAGCGTAGCGGAAGTAGTGTTAGTGTTTCCGTGTCTAATGTACTTCGTTACATTCCATTCTACGACTACAACTACTACTACTGATACTACTACAACTGCTGATACTACAACTACTGATACTACTACCACCACCCATCTTATCAAAGGACTGCGGATCAAATCGACTTTTAAAACGCTCTTTTATTATGAAGGCCAGAGGAGCGTACCGGAAGTGTTGCTAGTGCTTCCGGGTCTCTGTTCTCGTTCAGAACACAGTTAGCATGCGGCTGTGTTAGCATGTCAGCTGAGTGTCAATAAGGACACAAACACAGTGTAGTTTTCTTTGGTCTTCTTTCACTCGATCTGTGGAAAATGTCCACATTTCAGGATGTTCAACGTGAATTCAAACGGCGGTTCGCGGTCCTCTGTTTGGACATTTGGAGACAATAATATCCGGATATGAAAAGGAGAAAAGTGCTGCATGTGGTTTTAAAGGCCGACATGGAGCTGCGGAGAGAAGCAGGTTGGTTTTCTTTCTCCCGCTGGAAACATCTGGACTGATCATGTTGTCCGTGCTAAGCTAACGTTAGCCTGTTAGCAGGAGCTAGCTGCTAACAGGCTAACGTTAGCTTAGCACGGACGTGTTGAGGATTGATTGTTGTGATTAGGAGCAAAGTAACGAAGTACTTGCACTCAACTACTCTACTCAAGTACTAATAATGTGTATCTGGCACTAGTACCAGCATTGTATTGTATTTAAGTAGAAAATCTACAATATTTAAATAATGTATTTAAATAGAGTCATCCTCTGGTCCACCAGAGTCCTCATGATGTCCTCTGTCTCCTGTCCTCCATCTCCTGTCCTCTGTCCTCCATCTCCTGTCCTCTGTCCTCCATCTCCTGTCCTCTGTCCTCCTGTCTCCTGTCCTCCTGTCTTCCTGTCTTCCTGTCCTCTGTCTCCTGTCTTCCTGTCCTCCTGTCCTCTGTCCTCCTGTCCTCTGTCTCCTGTCCTCTGTCTCCTGTCCTCTCTCCTCCTGTCTTCCTGTCCTCCTGTCTTCCTGTCCTCCTATCTTTCTGTCCTCCTGTCCTCTTGTCTTCCTGTCCTCTGTCTCCTGTCCTCTGTCCTCCTGTCCTCTGTCTCCTGTCTTCCTGTCCTCTTGTTCTCTGTCTCCTGTCCTCCTGTCCTCTGTCCTCCTGTCCTCTGTCTCCTGTCCTCTGTCTCCTGTCTTTCTGTCCTCTTCTTGTATGTAAACAAACATTCATTCTTGAGTTCTAAAATGTTAACTACATTCTCAGCTCAACAATGATCTCATTTATGATCCTGTTGTGATCAAACTCCGTATGACATCACTACCGTTACCTGCAGTGATGTCATCACTACCGTTACCTGCAGTGATGACATCACTACCGTTACCTGCAGTGATGTCATCACTGCAGGTAACGGTAGTGATGACATCACTACCGTTACCTGCAGTGATGACATCACTACCGTTACCTGCAGTGATGACATCACTACCGTTACCTGCAGTGATGTCATCACTACCGTTACCTGCAGTGATGACATCACTACCGTTACCTGCAGTGATGACATCACTACCGTTACCTGAAGTGATGTCATCACTACCGTTACCTGCAGTGATGACATCACTACCGTTACCTGCAGTGATGACATCACTACCGTTACCTGCAGTGATGACATCACTACCGTTACCTGCAGTGATGACATCACTACCGTTACCTGCAGTGATGACATCACTACCGTTACCTGCAGTGATGACATCACTACCGTTACCTGCAGTGATGACTAGGGTTGGGTGTCGTTTGGGTTTTTTCCGATACCGGTGCCTGAACCGATACTTTTTTCTTCAAATTGAACAATATATTAACTGTTTAAAGTACACTATAAATATCAATAAATACAAAACACACGCACACTCTGTACACACACTACAGCTTCAAACTTCAGCAATTGCTCGTATTTTTGCAGAAATATGAGCATATTTGCCGTCTCTGGCAAAATACGACCTCTCCTGACTTA
The DNA here is from genome assembly GCF_949748355.1 of Melanostigma gelatinosum. Lineage (NCBI taxonomy): Eukaryota > Metazoa > Chordata > Actinopteri > Perciformes > Zoarcidae > Melanostigma > Melanostigma gelatinosum. The sequence goes on along the minus strand of NC_136650.1, from coordinate 23,391,660 downwards.
TTTTATTTCATTTAACCAGTTGGTGGCGCTAATGCGCCAATTCATCGTTTGCCAACCGCCACTAATTTAGTTTTATTTAGTTTTATTTGTTCGAGAGGGACAATGTACATTGATGAACACTTTAAATTAAAATGTAAATGCCCCAATTACAGTTTCCATTGTCTGTCCCCGCCAGAATGTACAGGCTGAGTGTCCCGAAGGAAAAGGTCATCAAAGGTCAATCGGAATAAACTAAAAGCAATTACAGTCTGTAGCTGACAATACACAACAGTTCGATAATAAAAAGTTAACAATGGATAAAAAAGGAATCGCGCGTGTGTGTGTGTGTGTGTGTGTGTGTGTGTGTGTGTGTGTGTGTGTGTGTGTGTGTGTGTGTGTGTGTGTGTGTGTGTGTGTGTGTGTGTGTAAAAGAAACTAGAAAAAATATCACAGTGTAAGGAAGACATTTCATATTCATCATATTGCACACAGATATATTGCACATAAGGGCATTAATTAATTTGCACATTTAAGGTTTCATTCATTGATATAACATTAGTACATCACATATCCATGACACTAATACTGCTAACCCAGGTTCAACTATCTGTGTGGACAGCAGCCATCCCTTCATGTGCTTTTTGAAAGTGCTGAAGTTTGGGCACTCCCTAACGAGGATGGTCAAGTGTTCAGAGGGCGCCGCCTTTGACGGACAGAAGCGTCTGACCAAAGGTGGTGCGCCTGTGTGGGACGACACAGTCCGTCGGAGGCTCTGGTGACTCTAGTCGCAGCGCCGCGGACAGGTCTCTGTTTGATGTACTCGTTCAGCGGAGGAGGAGCCGGACCATTTAGGACTTTGTAAATGATGCTGGCTTCTTTAAGGCTGATACGGTTGTTACAACTTAAAAACGTATGTTTGTTCAGGATGTGGCAGTGATGATGGGTTGGCGGTTTCTTGTCAAAGACTTTGAGTGCTCTCTTATACAGAGAGTCTATGGGTTTGAGTGTTGCTGTGCACGTGAGTGACCAGCTGGTCAGACAGTACACTAAATGTGCGAAGATCATGGAATGTAGGAAAGTCCTGGCTGCGTTTTCTGTCAAGCTGTTTCTGATGTGCCTGAAGTTCAGAAGGTTGAATTTGATGTGGGTCGCTACCTTTTTGACATGGCTCTTGAAGGTCAGGGTGGAGTCTAGAGTTACCCCTAGGTACTTGAACTCGGTTACTAGGTCTAGCTCTGTTCCCTTTACAAATATGTTCCAGTGTGTTATTTTTTGGGCACGTTTGGAGAAAATCATACATACAGTTTTTTTAGTATTCAACAGGAGGCAGGATTTAGTGAGCCAAGCTTGGACATCAGACATAGCGGATGATAGGATGCGTAAAGCGTCTTGTTGTTTGTAGCTGATGTAAAGATTACAGCATCATCCGCGTACATCTGTGTGTATATTCTGACAGGAGTTGGGTAGTGTGTTAATAAACGGGGAAAATAAAAGCGGCCCAAGGACCGATCCTTGAGGAACACCTACAGGACATTCAAGACAGGGAGACCTAGCACCATCTACAGCAACAGATTGTTTTCTGTTGGATAAGTATGATTTGAACCAGTTCAGAGTATGGGTGGAAAAGTTGAAATGGGTTAACCTGGACAGTAGGATTTGGTGATCTACAGTGTCGAAAGCTCTCTTGAGATCTAAAAAGATAGCACCGACACATGCATTCTTGTCCAACAGACCCTTGATCTTTTCAATGAGGACACACAGGGACGTCTCAGTCGAGTGGTGGGCACGAAAACCAAACTGCATAGGATGCAACGGGATGGTCTTTGTTTAGATGCTCTGCAAGAAGTTGGGCAACCCATTTCTCTGCTATTTTTGATATTATCGGTAAGATGCAGATTGGTCTGTAGTTAGACATGTCAGATTTTTTCCCAGACTTGAAGATTGGGGTTACCACCGCCACCTTCCAGGCTGAGGGGACCACTGCATGTTTAAGGGATAGGTTAACCAGATGAGTTACGGGTTGGACCAAGGAGTCCTTATGTTCTTTAAAAAGGTTGGCGTTAAAGCCAAAGACATCCTTGGCTTTGGAGCTTCTCATACCACTAATGAGCTTGGCTGCCTCTGAGTCCGTTATTTCAGACAGGTTGGATAGAGTTGACCGGGCTCTCACTGCATTCAGGAGAGGAGAAGAGCTTGGCTATCTCATCCACTGACTCCAAAAAAGGAGGCCGGTCTTCAGCGACTGTTTCAACAGTATGTCTCGAGCAGACATCAGCACTCTACAGTCCTCATTCACCCATGGTAGAGAGTTACCCTTCTTCACCTTATTTCTCCCTCTACTGATGAAAGGGGCCATCATTTCTTTGACTGACCTGTGAAACAGACTCTCAGGGTTCATACATGAGTAATTTGGCCCAGTTGTATTCGTGTAAGGCTGCCGCTAGGTTATGTTGCTGGTTTTTTGGTATGAATTCATAACAGGGCGTAGAATTAACTGGTTTTGAAAAGGAGTTGGAGAATCGTTACTCGTTAATTTTGTGGAGAAAAGAAAGAAAGAAAAGAAAAGCAATACACTGAACCCCCGGCTCCCCGGGTGCCGATCAATGGCAGCCCACTGCTCCCTGTATACAGGGATGGGTCAAATGCAGTAATCAAATTTCATGTATGTGTAAAAATGTATATGACAATAAAAATGGTTTCTTCTTCTTTCTTCGAATTGCATTGTGACCCGAGAGACCCGTGAGAAGGTTATGAGTGGCTACAATTCTTTCAGGTCTGTTTGAAAACAGCAAATCAATTCTTGTTTTGGAGTGGTTAGTTAACCTGGTGGGTTTTTCAATCAGCTGGGATAGGTTGAAATGATCCATGGTTTGTTGATTACAATTGCTTCAGTATGGTCTGCATGGTGATTTAGGAGGGCTTTTATCTGGTTATAGAAATCTTTTTTGGCAGAGGGTGGGCAGTACAGACATATTAAGACATTTCAGCAGATAAGGAAATTTTCACGCCAACAGACTCAATGTTAACTTCACTGGGGGATGTAAGTTGGCTGCATTTTATGGTATCTTTAACATAGAGTAGGACCCCCCCCCCCCCCCCACCCCTCCCCATGGTCCTATCCTGCCTAAACACATTATAACCAGTAAAACTACATTACCAGTAAAACTACACCTTAAAGAAGAAGAAGGTTCCGCGTGCCTGTGTTGTTGTGCTTATGAGCGGCAGCGCTACGTACCCGGATGTCGATGGAGGAAGTCAGTAACCTGCCAGCCGTTTGACAGATCTCGTTCTCTTTAATAAATCATGGCCGAAGCTTCGTCAGAATGACGGAGCGGTTTGTTTCTAAGCGCGCACGGCTCGGCCGGTTGTAATAATACTATGAGTGAGGAGCGGCGGACCGAGGCCATCGTTACCTGCTGCCAGGACGGAGTCATCAGAGTAGTGTAAAAAAGTATTTCAAATCGGCTCAGGCACCGAAAGGAAGCACCGAAATCTGCGTACCGGTCATATAGGAACCGGTACCATACCGGCACCGGTTTTCGGAACCCGACCCTAGTGATGACATCACTACCGTTACCCGACGGCTGCTCCACAAACAGATGCTCTGTTTGTTGATCACATGTTGTGATAATTATTGTGTTTGAGACGACCAGAGTTCTACAATGAGAGAGAGACGGAGAGAGGACGTTTCACTCCAGAACTAAGATAATCTCAAAGAGCCCCCCGAGCCACAGCTGGACAGAAGGATGTCCAGTTTCAGTTTGAAGGCTGATGATTGTTTATAACTGTATTATTTCAGTCTGTAGTAGAGTTTTAACCTGAAGGAATGTGTGTTCTGTTTCCTGCAGTCGTCCAGCAGCTGTTGGTGGTTAAAGAAGAGGTTCCCCCTGAGCAGCAGGAGTGGAGCTCCAGTCTGGACCAGGAGGACCCAGAGCCCCCACACATTAAAGAGGACCAGGAGGACCCAGAGCCCCCACACATTAAAGAGGACCAGGAGGACCCAGAGCCCCCACACATTAAAGAGGACCAGGAGGACCCAGAGCCCTCACACATTAAAGAGGAACAGGAGGACCCAGAGCCCCCACACATTAAAGAGGACCAGGAGGACCCAGAGCCCCCACACATTAAAGAGGAACAGGAGGACCCAGAGCCCCCACACATTAAAGAGGACCAGGAGGACCCAGAGCCCCCACACATTAAAGAGGACCAGGAGGACCCAGAGCCCCCACACATTAAAGAGGACCAGGAGGACCCAGAGCCCTCACACATTAAAGAGGAACTCTGGACCAGTCAGGAGGGAGAGCAGCTTCAAGGTCTGGAGGAGGCTGATATCAAGTTCTCATTCACTCCTGTGAAGATTGAAGATGATGAAGAGGAAGCTCAGTCCTCACAGCTTCATCAAAGACAAACTGACCAGATGGAAACAGAAGCTGATGGAGAGGACTGTGGAGGACCAGAACCAGACAGGAACTCAGATCCAGATAGACATCCAGAACAGGAAAGTGAGACTTCAGACTCATCTGAGCCTGAAGAAGACTATACGGATCCTGAAAGAAAACCGTTTCGCTGCTCCGTGTGTGCCAAAACATTTAAACAGAAAGGAAATCTAAAGATACACATGAGGACTCACACGGGAGTGAAACCCTTCGGCTGCTCCGTGTGCAGTAAAAAGTTCACTCAGAAAGCGGGTCTGGACTACCACCTGAGAATCCACACGGGGGAGAAACCGTTCAGTTGCTCACTCTGCGGTAAAAGCTTTCGCCACAAAGGAGCGGTCACGTCTCACATGGCGACGCACACAGGAGCGAAACCGTTCAGCTGCAGTGTTTGCAACAAACGATTCAGGGCCACGTCGCAGCTCAAAGTCCACAAGTGTGTCGGAGAGTACTCGCGGCTCCTCGGGGCCCGAGGGGACGAACGCAACAAACCGCTGAGCTGCTCAGAATGTGACATGAGGTTTCCCAACAACTACCTGCTGGTGACCCACATGAGGATGCACAAAGGAAAGACACTGTTCACCTGCTCCGTGTGTGGTCAGAAACGTCAGTTTAGTTCCCACCTGGAGATACACATGAGAACCCACACCGGAGAGAAACCGTTCAGCTGCTCCGTTTGCGGTAAACGGTTTTCTCAGAGGGGAATCATGTCGCAGCACACGGCGGTCCACTCGGGGGTGAAGCCGTTCAGCTGCACCGTCTGTGGGAGGAGATTCTCCTGGCATTTTCAGATCAAAAAACACAAGTGTCTCGGTGAGTTCTCGCAGTTCAGAGGAAGTGGCTTTAACGAAGAGGACTTTGAAGGATCAGAACCAGCCAGTTCAGATCCAGTTGGACATTTAGAACCAGGAACTGATGTCGAGACTGAACCGTCCTCTGAACCTGATGACAGTGTTGACGTTGAGTTTTGGAAAGAGACCAGGAAACATCAGTCAGGGTTCACGTACCAGAGAAACAAAAATGTCTCTGTAAATGATGGATTTAATAGCAGGAAGAAACCATTCAGCTGCTCTGATGACGAGGCTGAAACTGAACCCAAGACTGATGACGGAGTTGAAGGTGATCGACTTCAATCGGGTCCGAAGCATCTGAACAGTGAGGAGGTCTCTGTCAGAGATCCAGGATGTAACACTGACATGAAACCTTTAAGCTCCTCTGAATGTCACGAAAGATCTGAAGACAGTCTCACTCTGCTGACACACAAGAACCCCCCCATGGGAGAGAAACCACTCGGGTGCTTATTTTGCGGAAAAGGATTTGCAACGGCGGGACACCTGTCAAGACACACGTCTGTCCACACGGGAGAGAAACCGCTTGGCTGCATCGTTTGTCAGGAGACATTCGCTCTGGAGTCCCAACTCGTCAGTCACAAGTGTGTCGGCGAGTCCTCGCGGCTCCAAGACGACGACGACACGTCTGTCGGCGGCTCTCAGAGCGGTGGAGGGTTGAATCCGAAGCACCAGCTGCAGGTTCCCGTGAGACTCCACACGGGACTGAAACCGTTCGGCTGCTCAGTTTGCGGTAGAACGTTTGCCGAGCGTGAGAGCTTAAGTTCTCACATGACATGTCACTCGGGGGAAAAACCGTTCCGCTGCTCAGTGTGCAACACAGGATGCAGTGACGGCGAGTCTTTGGTTCAGCACATGAGGATCCACGCGAGGCAAACGCAGTTCAGTTGCACCGTTTGTGGGAAAGAATTTGCTTGGAGGAGACATCTGGAGAAACATCTGGAAGTCCACTCGAGGGAGAAAGTCTACAGCTGCAGATATTGTGAGCAAAGATTCTGTTGGCATTATCAGCTGAAATATCATCAGTGTGTTGGTCATCGGTCCTCACAGCGTCATCAGAGTCGGACTGAGGAGAACAGAGAGGCGGAGTCTCCACAAGGTGATGAACCAGACAGGAACTCAGCTCCACATAGACATCCAGAACCAGATCCTGGAGACTCTTCTGAACCTGAGACTGAAGACAGTGCCGACAGTGATTTTTGGGGCGAGAGCTGTGGACGTCTGTCTGGTTTAAACTCTGTGAAACATGATGATGTCTCTCAGAGCGATGAAACATTTACCAACCACCACAGAAGAAGAAGTCCTACAGGAGGGGAACAGTCCACAGAAGGAGGAAGACTGAGCCGGCACATGGACCCAGAGCCCCCCCACATTAAAGAGGAACAGGAGGAACTCTGGACCAGTCAGGAGGGAGAGCAGCTTCAAGGTCTGGAGGAGGCTGATATCAAGTTCTCATTCACTCCTGTGAAGAGTGAAGATGATGAAGAGGAAGCTCAGTCCTCACAGCTTCATCGAAGACAAACTGAACAGATGGAAACAGAAGCTGATGGAGAGGACTGTGGAGGACCAGAACCAGGCAGGAACTCAGATCTAGATACTGATGATAGTGTTGATAGTGATTTTTGGAAGGAGACCAGAGAACCTCAGTCTGGATTAAACTCTCTGAAGAATAATGAAATCTCTGACAGTATTATGGGATGTCATTCCGTCAACAAAGAAGAGCGTCTTGAACCCGACAGCGACGACAGCGATTTTTGGAAAGACGACAGGAAGTCCGGTCTAAACAGTAACGAAGTTCCCGAAAGCGAAAAGAGGTTCACCGTCACAAAACCGTACAGCTGCACCGAGTGCGGAAAGAGATTCCACCACGATTACAATCTGAAGAACCACATGAAGTACCACACGGGGGAGAAGGCCTTCTTCTGCTCCGTCTGTGGTCTGAAATGTCTCTACAAGTCCCACCTGGAGATCCACATGAGGACGCACACCAGAGAGAAACCATTCCCGTGCCTGGTCTGCGGTAAGAAATACGCTCACAAGGCCAGCATGCAGTCGCACATGGCCATCCACACGGTGGAGAAACAGTACAGCTGCAGCGTCTGCGGCCAAGGCTTCGCTTGGTACACGGAGCTGAAGTACCACCAGTGTGCCGGAGAGTCGACGCGGGAAGTCTGGAGAGAAGCGGTGTGACTCGGCCGTCTGGCCGGTTTCTATTTTGTTTTTTGTTTTTTATACATAAAAGGCGAATCTGAATCTTCATCGTGTCTCGTCGTCCGTTTGCTGTAAGTTATCTTATAAAGCAGCAATATTTCCCATTTTTGCATAAAAAAACCCAAATGAAACCTTTCCGTCCGTTTTCCATGCTGCTGGTTGAGATCCTGTTTGAACCCAAACATCACGTTTACTGTGAAATTGATTTTGTTTTTGAAAAGTGATGAAAGAATTCCTAAATGTTGTCGTTCATTCATCGCTGTAATGTTTGTGTTGACGCGGTGGAGCTCATTCAATCCACAGAAGACAATACACTTAACCTTTGACCTCCTGTGGATCTCTTGTTTCTAACCATCGGGGGGGGGGGTGGGGGGGGTCCTGCTCTTTATTACTCCAGCGCTTTATAAAAAGCACATTGTTGGTTCTGATGAGCTGTGAGAGTGAATGTTATGATCAGTGCTGGAATAATAAAAGTACTTGAGTACAAATTCAATTCTCCATTTTATTCTACTTTGTACTTCCACTACATCTCCGAGGTAAACGTGCTCTTTACTGCACTACGTGTGTCTGTCGGCTTTAGTTAATTTCAACATTATAATGTTCCTAACTACTGCTACACATTCACGAAGCAACAGTCTCCTTCAAAATAAAAGCAATGCAGCTGTATTACGTGCACGATGAACACTGATTTGCGTTTTATTCCTAACTTCCTGTTGCCGTCCTGCGGGCCGGACAGCAACAGGTCAGTCTTTAATATAAGCTTCGTGCAGTCGGGTAATTCATTCATTAATGTCACTTCAACTGCTGAAGCAGCTTCTGGCGATTAAAAGGTTCAATCACTGCAATAAATATGCTACTTATCAAATAGAGATCTATAGAGATCTATAGATACTCTATTCATCCCCAGGGGGCATGTCTATGTTACAGCAAAGATGTATTCTGCAAACAAAGTAACGGAGTAAATACAAATATTAAGTCTTCAAAAAAAGAATGCACAATATATACACTAACATAAGAGAGTAGGACATATTAAATACAAGAAGATCAAAATGCACAGTATATACACTGAAATAGAATAGTGTTAAATGAACTAACTAGCTAAAATAAGACGAGAGATGAAGAAAGGAGGAGGAAGAGGAGGAGGAGACGCTGCTGCTGCCAGAAACTGAGCTCTCCTCCCTCCAGCGCTCCTGGATCTGGATCTGTCCACCGTCTGTCCACGGTGGACCGGTCTCTGCTGGAGTCTGAGCTGAAGGAGGTTCTGGTGAACCTGCATGAGTTCATCTGGTTTCACCAGAATCCGACCCGGTGGCTCCGATGACGAGCATCAAGAACAACTCTATAGAAACAGACCATCTTCTCTCTGATGGTCTCTGTACTGATGGAGGTCTGTAGCGGATCAGGACTACACTGAGACTGGTTCATAGAGGATCAGGACTACACTGAGACTGGTTCATATAGAGGATCAGGACTACACTGAGGCTGGTTCATATAGAGGACCAGGACTACACTGAGACTGGTTCATATAGAGGATCAGGACTACACTGAGACTGGTTCATATAGAGGATCAGGACTACACTGAGACTGGTTCATATAGAGGATCAGGACTACACTGAGACTGGTTCATATAGAGGACCAGGACTACACTGAGACTGGTTCATATAGAGGACCAGGACTACACTGAGACTGGTTCATATAGAGGACCAGGACTACACTGAGACTGGTTCATATAGAGGACCAGGACTACACTGAGACTGGTTCATATAGAGGATCAGGACTACACTGAGACTGGTTCATATAGAGCAGGGATTCCCAAAGTGTGGTGCGTGCACCCCTGGGGGTGCGTG